>NC_090953.1:20440405-20748874 GCF_040807025.1 Struthio camelus
AAGACAAAGCATAGGACATTAAATCAGATCTGCCTCCTGATCCCGCCACAGCTCATACCAAATAAAATATTTTATGTTGTAATGACGGACATTCAAGGAAAGGCACGAGTAAGATGCCCACGGCCAAATTTACAAATACTCATTAACAGACGTTCTTTGAGCACGCCTATCTTCGCAGAAGTGGCTAAACATTATGAAATTACAAATAATTAGAAATGACTCCTGAGGCTTCACATTACAAGTCGCTGTCCAAATGTTTGATCCTGAGAGGAGACTGCTTCCACAGTGACCCATGTGTTTGTGCCCCTCACCAGTGAGCTGCTTATGCCAGAAGAAAGTAGCCAGAAGAAAGGGTCTCAGTAGCCCCTTTAACGTTTCTTTGTGGAAACAGGCACGCAAAGTACAATGAGATCACAGACAGAAAGCCAGCGAAAGGAATATGCAAACTGTCGAAAGCTTTTTCTTACACACACCTATGAAGTGTGAAATCCTTGAATGGAAAGTACCAATTTAACACAAAAAAGGAGGACACGTGATTTATACATACAGACATTTCCTTGTCTGGAGGAGGGACAGAGTAGGGCTCTGTCTAAAACAAGACTGAGAGATATTAGAAGTAGGATGGAAATGAGCAGGATATGATCTCAGTGTACAAGTCAAATACCCTTTTAGGACTTCAGAAGAAGAAAACAAACAAAAAAACTAGTTAAAAAAATCCACACAAAAGGGATTTAGAAAGATGATAATTGCCCTCCCCCTCTTTTTTTTTAAAGAAAGGACATGAATAAGAGATGAGATTACAGAAGTATTATGAAAGGAGTTGGCAACATAATCAAGTTGCTCCCTTAAGTTGCTTATAGGTTTTCCATCCAAACTCACATTTTCTATGTTTGGTTCCCTGCCTCATGTTGAAATTTGGGGGGAAGTTGCAGCAAAAAGATCTAAGTTTCAGTGGTCAAGAGGAATAACATTTCTCTCTGGCTTGTGCTGAAAACCACACAGCTTTAGCTTATTTAGGAGCAGTAACTAGAGGAGGCCCAGCCCTAATAAACATTCCAAGTCCATTAGTGACCTCTGCACTTGTCAATACAACAACCAAAGCTGAAACCAGTTTTCTTAGTCTGCATCAAATATGTGTAATTAAAAAAAAAGACTATGCAAGTAAACACTGCATAATCAGTATATACAGGGCAAAGAATCAGCACCTGGACACCTTTAATTTTAGCATTCTTTAACGTTTGAATGCCTGATTTAAAACCTGAATATTCTTTTACCATTGTTTTCTGCATATAGTATTGTACAGAATATTACAAGGAATTTCTAATTTACCCACTTACACAACACAAGCAGCTTTGTGTGAAAAAAGTGCCATTCAAAAACATTTTTAAAAATATTCCACAAAATCACACACGCACAACTGAAACAGTTGAGTCAGCTCTTGAAAGATATTACTGATGCAGAGTTTAGCAGGATTTAGAGAAAGGTACTCTCCTTTCAACTCGGTTATAATCATTACCCACTGCACTGCAATTCCAATTCACTGCTTCAGCTCAGAAGCTAAACTTTTTTTTTTGTTCTAATTAACATCGCAAATCAGCACAGACAGAATTTGCCAGATCTCATCTGTCAAAACACTTACTGATATCGTGTGAAATCTGTGTTTCTACACTTCATGTTAGATGCAAAAAGTATGCTAGAGAGAGAGAGAGAGAGAGAGAGAGAGAGAGAGAGACACCCCTGAAGAACAGTTACTTTGGGAATTTTGAGTCAAAAAATGAGCCCTTAAAAAATTATTTAAAAACGCCATTTCTGCAAAAACTAAGATTTCCTGCTTACTCAAGAACCCTGAATCCTTAAGAACCCTGAATCCTTGTGCTGTTTGGAAACTGGTCTTAATCATGCACCACACATTGAGGTTTTATCTGGCAGTTACTTGACAGAAGCTATTTCTCATGTTTATTAACCTCTTGGTAACACTTAAAATCTGTATTTTTATTTCTGAGGTGGAACGAGCGTATTTGGCTAAATCAGTTTTAGCAAAATCATGAAGAAAGCCTTTTCCCTGAGATCCTGAATTCCAATGACTCTCCAAGAGTAGTAACTATCACTTAAATGAAGAAAACCTTATCCTAGGCCTTGCAACTGCAGAGACGTTTTAAGATAAGCATCCACCAGACTCTGGAAAACAGCTATAGAAACTATTATTCAGTATTTTTAAAATCTCACATTTGAATGCATGGTTTTAGCATTATCATGCTAAAGCTTGAAGATAAAATGTAATTTGTGCAAAGATACACGTGTTCTTCTGCTATTGGGATTCCTACACAAACACAACAGAAGGATAGTGTTTTCCTCATTGAGAGGCACTATTCAGCAGCTAGATCTGAATTATTCAAGTAGCGGCAAAAGCAAAAGGAGTCTCAATTTAGTCACATAACCCCTCTGATAAGTGCCGCCCTGAAAGCTTGTCTGACCCACCTATATGTGGTTAACTCCAATCATGAGTTTGGCAAATCATTTTAAAGTTTAGCCTTTAAGGGATTGTACATTTTAAGTACTTTTGCAGTTGTTTCTGCAGAGTAATTGAGAAGGCATTCTTCACTGATGTGATTCTTATTAAAATAATGGTAACTTCTCATACTATACATATAATGGTATGCTTTCCATACTCAAAGTAAATATTTCTTAAAGGAAAGTTATCTTAAGTCTCTGAACACAACTACAGATTTGGTAGATAGGAAATCAAACATTATTTTCACTGCTCTATGTTTCTCTTATCTGTCAAAGGCCAAAACCTGCCTCTGCGTTTCAGTGGAAGTGCACTGGAATACATGAAAGTAAATGATGGTGGAAAGGCAACATAAATCAAATACAATCAACAAGTAAGTAACAGTATGCTGTTTTGAGAACATCCAGCTGATATATTCAACGTGTTGAATGAACAGCGCACTATAGATCACCCAATGAATATATTTTAATTGCTTTACTTTATTGCTTTTCTAACCCCTTTTTGCTTTAGACTTACACTGTGTGATGGAGACCTGAACACATTCTTCCCCACTACCATCCTTTCCAGCAAGCTTTTAAACACATTTCACATTAATGATAACCAGGAAAGCAAGTCTTGCCTCCTGGTTTTGCTGGTTTGCATTTGGGGATTGAGGAAGGTTGATCATACTGCTCCTCCCTGAAAGGACAAGAGTAATGTATCTGTAACAAAGATTTCTTTCCTACACCCATCGGTGGCAGGCAACAACAACAAATATTTTGCACAGTCTATACACCATTCAGTTTCCCTGTCAGCTGGATAGTCTGCAGCCTCTTCTTTCCCACATTGCTCTTCAGTAGCAGAAAATTATTGAGACCAAATCTTGCAGGGAAAATTGTATTAGAAAAAAACACTCCAATACGAAAGAACAAAGCGTGCTCTGGAAACTCAGCCCGTTGGGTAAGGTACAGACACCTATTACAGATGCTACTGCATGAGAGGTGATACTTTTTATTAAGGTTTTATGAGGTGAGTTCTGGCAAGTCCTTGGGATCACTGACTTCCCGCAGGGCTGCAGAAACTGAACCCCAAACCAAATGTTGCATATGAGAATTTGTAATGCAGGTAATTGCAACAGGAGGGGGGCTTCTACATCACTGATAGCATTTATTTATTTGGGTACTATGTGTTTCAGGGAAGAAATATGTGTTTAGATTAAGATGTGCTTTAAAACAGGAGGCTGCATGTTGGACCTCAATATATATGGCCATGTAAATCTTACTCAGTAAGAAAACATTTGGGTAGAGCACTTGGCTATACATAAGCTTTACGCATTCCAGCACTTAAAGAAAAATCTGTACTTTATGGATTGAAATATGCATAAGTTTAAATTTATCTGCACGTTTCTTCTTTGGAAGCTGTTCCTTGAGAATACCATTAATATTTATTACATTTTCTGTGTCTGAGCAATTATACAAGCATTAATTCTGCAGGAGCTGATTCTGCAGGACCTGAGCGGTTACACGACATCCTATTTATGGCACTGGGATCTGAGGCAGGGACCTGTGCAAGATCTGTGCTTGGCCTTTAAGATATCCTTAATAAGATAAGGATTAGCATCCCATTTTACACCTAGGGGAGGGGAGGTAAAAGAACCTGGCACTTGTTTGTTTCCAACCTGATGGCTTCCTCTCCCAGCAGCGTACTCATTGCTTTGAAGCAGTTTCTCGTAAAAGTATGGAAGGCACAGCACCCTTTCCACGCCATTTTCTGAGCGTGACTCCTTCAGTGATCACCAGCTTGGTTCCTTTCCCTCTGAGGAAGGAGAGGTAGCTAAAACCGCTGGCGTCTCCTCCCATCCCTCCCCAGGGCTCGGAGCTAGCAGGAGCCAACTGCTGGAGACACTGTCTAACCGATTTTTAATTCCCCACTTTGGTATCAGTAGCAGTCCAGTTCCTTCAAATGCCTCTCTGGGCTTACTCCAAAATTTGTATGGCTCTAATATGCTTTGATACCGCTGGGCGTTTATTCTCATTTTCTACTAGAAAATATTTTTGTTTCCAGTATTTTACACAAAAATTTGCAGAGGACATTGAATCATTGGATTAGCAGGCATACTGCACTCACTGATGGCAGGTTCAAGTCGGAAATTTCTATCATTTCTTTTTCTATCATTTTCAATTATTAAATTTTTTTAGGTTTTTTTCCCCCCTCAACTAGTATTAAGTTACAATTCCAGCAAATCTAGAAATGCAAAAGACACTGCAACACAGTTACAAATGGTAAGATATAGGCCAAAAAATCATGGCTCCATGTTGTCTGCAACCCAGAGAGAAACTGCTGATTACTGCCGAATTGAAAAGTGATAGAGCTGCTGAATGAGAATGTCTCTTCATAAGTTGAACAAATTAACCTCACAGTACCATTTCCATATGTACTTGCTACACGACGAAAAAAAGCCAGCCTTTCCAGCTTCAGGAGAGCGTACCTTCGGTTGGCAAAGACAGAATGCTAGCCACTCAGAAAGGTGACTTTTTTGGACAAATGAGGAAACTTAATGAATTCCCCACTCCACAGACGGCTGCAGTATATGTTAGAGCACCTGCTGCAACTCACTTCATATCACACTGCAGTTATGAAAAATAGTTTGCTATTTTGGAACCCCCTGGCAGCCAGAGTGAATCACTGAGGGCCCAAAGCTCATTTATCTTTTGTCAGAACTGAAGCCAAACCAACGCCATCTTGCCCAGCAGCTGAAGAAAGGGGGGGGGGGGGGGGGGGGGGGAACACTCTGCAAGTAAAAATAACCAGAGGAGCGTGCAAGAGTTGCAAAGACAAGTGACTTATGGCAGGTAATAAAAAGCTTTCCACAATCCACTCAAGCCTTTTAGACCACAGTATTTCCCTGCCAGCCCCTGACAAAATGCACTTTTGGGGGTTGGGGTGGGGGGAGATGATCAGGTAGCAGAAGGAGAGGCAGGACAGGATGAGGGGGCAGAGATTTTGAGTTGTGATCATATACATGGTAGAACTACATTGGAAATGCATTCTTTCAAAACTAATGCACTCTTTCAAACTAAAAATACTACTCCACTCTACCATGCCACAGGCAACACTGATATATTCTGGAGACAGCAGTATTCAGCCCTCACTGAATTGTCTTCGCAAAGACAACGGCTCCCTGGCAGTTCGGCCACGGCCAAGCTCCAGCTCCAGCTCCATTAGGGAAGCGGTTGGAAAGTGCAGTGAGGTGCCTACCAGTCACTTCTGCAGAAGACTTTTGAAGGGGCCACCCTCCCTGTTTCTCCAGAGGGGGATCAGAGCTGGAAGGATGGTGGGTCTGACCCCTCTTCTTACGTGAGCAGGATGTGCCAGATAAGAACTGGGAGAATAACACCCAAAACCCTGCCATTAGCTGTGTAACCTGCTGGGTACACACAGATGTAGGATTCAAGCTCCAGGTCTCGCATGACCCAGTATTTGTTTATGTAAGGCAAGAACTTCTCTGAAAAATATTCTGTACCTCCAGTAGAAGCAACAAAATTAAGGACGGAACTCTCAGGGAAGGGAAACTGAAATGCATGCTTCCAGTCCAAACCTGTGAAGGCAGAAATGGCTGGCATCAGACTGTACTACTGAAAAATAAACAAATTTAGGGACCAACACATGAAACAAAGGGTAGGGCTAAAAACAGAAGGGTATTTCAGCATTAAGAGTAGCAAAGCTTCTGCTAATAAAAAAGCAGCAACAGTTTTGTGAAGATATGGCACTCCCAGTTCATCAGTGGCACTGCACCTGTTGGGTGCATCCTCTTGTGAAAAAATTCAGAAAAGCTGTGATTAAGTACGATTAATTTTTTTAGTGAACGCTTACCTGTGGTGTGGTGTAACAGGAGATTATCCTTGGAGTTAACGATTCCTAATCCAGTGTGTGAGCCCCACTGCACCTAGCACTATTAGGGAAATAAGCCCCTGTCATTGAACACATTTTTCTCAGAAAAGTCTTACTAGAAGTATTTCATGGAAGGTTGAAAGTCCTATTAGACAATATGTCCAAAATGACAAATCTAGACACTAGGTACTTGCAGTAGGTATCAAGACAATATTGATGTTCTTACTGGTACAGTGCAGAAAGTCTCTCCACTGCATCCTGTTGACTTCTATGGGACAAACATGGAATGAATTGGGGACTATATACTAGCAGCAAGGGCATAGCTGCTCTCTCACTACCATTAACCAGTAGAAACGCTATCTCTGTCACTCTCAAAAGATCCATGCTGCTTTGGCTTCCCACAACACTGCTGGAATCAATACTTTCACCATGTAACTGCTGACTTCCTCAAGGAACTTACATACTCTTAATAGAGTTTGCAAAGAGCTCACAGCGCAAGGTGATAAACCAACTGCATATATCACAGCAATCAACAACAACTCCTTCTGTTTCCATCTTGAACATTTCAGTAAATCAAGTGACCGAATTATTTGAATCATTACATCTACTAAACTGAAGTAATTTTTCTTGATATACACAGGCCTCCATCAAAATCTCTGCGATGGCTGCCATACAGTCACGTAAAAGCCAGTCAAGAAACCCAAAGAGAAGGCTGTGAAGTACAGCAACAAGTTGGTAAGTTGTCCTTAGACAGCAACATACAGTAATGACACAGGTAGAACAAGGCTTGCAGGCTGGGGTACTAACTTCTATTAGACCAACTGGTAGAGCTTCAAACCTTTTCCTCTTCCAGCTCTATTAGTTGGCCTAATTAAAGACATTACCTCTCCCTGCAAACCTTGCTACACTTAAACCATGTAATAATTTTATCATCTGAATGTGAGTATATCAATAGATGCAGTTCTACTATCTTTTGATTTCCTGTCTCTCATGTCTGTCAAGACATGTTTCTCAAGACACATTCACATCCTCTTTGTGAAGAGGAACATATTTTTGTTGTCTGCTCATGGCTTGACAGGTGTATATTTTGTTCTGTGGCCATCAAGGACACTGGAATCCTCGCAACCACCTTAAGAGGAACGTTAAGACCATCAATTTGGGGGGAAAAAAGTAGAGCCAGCCACTAATCAAGGTTTAAGTATGTATGGCAGTTAGCAATAACAATTGTATTTGATTGTTCTTTTACTGGCATAGGAAGCATCTTTTAAACTTTTTCTATAGACCTGCACTTTTCATTTACACCTTTATGTAAAAGATACTGTAACTAAATTTCCTCTTTTTTTTTCTTCCTCCTCTTTTCTTCAAATTTAAGTAGTCCTCCATCTGAAAGCGACATTCAGTTAAATAGTTTGAGATCCATCCGAAAACTGCAACTTAATTTCAACAGAACCATTAAGTACTCAAATTGGTTCACGTTTCTGTGAGTAGCAGCACTTTCCTCTCACACTTCCCAATTATCAACAAGATTTTATTTTAGCTATTAGACTCACACTAACAGATGTAATACACCACAACGCTGGGCCATTCGCAAAGGGCAGTTACACTTTCAAGCTCTTCACTGAACACCTCTGTGACTTTTTTCCCCCCAAGCTGTAAATACGAGAATTCTCCTGGTAGTTTATAGTAGAGGCAACGTTAAACTGAAATCACTGCTCTGTTTTCTATACAATTAAGGGTACTGCTAGCGTAACATGACCTTCGTATGACCAGATGTTCTAACACTAAAGTTGTACTTTAAATACAAAAGTAAGGAGAAAAATATGGAACAATGAAAACAAAAATATGGCAATGCTTTTATGAAGAAAGTTTAAATCAAGTTGTCAAAGTATTTCATTTATTTTGTTTGCAGATTATTATTTTTTATCTCACTTAAAAAGAACCACTAACCAGCCAATGAGCTGAGCACTTGAATTAACTCTGACTGGAAAAGACACGAGCACTTCTATTGACTTCCCTGGGAGTCACATCAGGCCCTTTAATTAGCTGTTGTTCTTTGCCATTTTGCTAATATAAATAGGACCTTAAAAACTTGCCTTTCTAGACTTTGACTCTGTAGCACTGGAAAGCTAAGTGTTAAAATACCTCTCACAAATGCAATTCCTTTACTTGCATCATTATTAATACACTGAAGACTACTCACAAGCTGAAAAAAAAGAGAGTTTCAAAAGAAACCCACAAAAGCAGGGAACAAGCGATGCATCTTAATTTGTAAATTAACATTTTTCAAAAAACTTAAAAAAATTTACAGCATCATAATTTACAAACAAAGCAATAATAAAACCTCAGTCTTAATGCCCTGAGAAAAACAACTTGAAATTCTCACACAGTGTTGACATTCTTGATACTCTGAATCACTTTTGTAGAATTCTATTATATAAAATCAAAATATTCAGTGTATAGAAAAGCTACATTATCACCCCCAACTCTTCCTTTTGCAGAATCTCAGCAACCACATTTGGACAGTGAAATCTTACACCCAAAGTTTTATTTTACATTTTAAATTCAAATTATAGAAATGGGTCTGCTCCTGTATATACAGCTAAAAAGCACTAACTTGATAATTTAGTTCCTAATCTGGTTTCTAATATGCTCAAGTATTCTGCTCCTACCCAGACTCCCTCTGCTATGTCAAAGGTGAATGGAGATGTGGAGTTACCAAATAGGCAAATTACATGAAATGATTTAGTTTAATCAACACAGAGAGAGTAGAAAGTTCTTAAGGAGGAGCCTGGTAAGCAAACAACATTGCCAAGCATGACAGCCAAATGCAGTTAAATGCAAAATACTCTACAGTGGAAGGAATAATCTGGACCACATCAGCATCTTACAGGCTCCACGTTGCATTATCAAAGACGTGCATCACTACAGGCAACTGAAGTGAGACAGAACACCCTCTCTCCCCCTCAAAAATACTAAGATGCAAAACATCATACAGAAAGTATGCTGGGAACATATTTTTGATTCCACGTATATAATTCAGAAATCTAATTTCCCCTATAGGATTGGCTTTGTTCACTTCAAAGAGAAGCAGAGGAAGTGATGGAGCGGTGAGGGATGAATACTAAGAATGATCAGAAGCATTAGAAAATCCTCTCCATGTATGGATTTGAAAGAGTGGGGTTTTTAAATCTCCAGACAACCTAAATGCAAAGAGATATGGTAAAAATATTTATAAAACAGTAAACAGAAGTCTTATAAGACGACTTCTTGTAGGAGATAGATACATTTACTCAAAACAATCAGAGGAAGATAATTTTCCTTTTGACTTACAGTTAACCAGGCCAGCTTATTTCTAGAGGGTGAAGAACTCAGCAAAACTCCAATAGGCAGAAACACAATCCTTGAGCAAAAAAAAAAAGTTTCTGAAATAAGAGATTTGCAGACCTGGCCTACACCAGCACAGGGACAGCCTCTGGCAGCGGGCAAGTAGGTGACAGCTTCACTGAGGGATGATTTTGTACATGGCTAAAGCAGCCTGTGAGAGGTACTGCTAGAGACAGGGGTGGTACTGGTCCAGCCTCAGCCAGCTCATGGACTACCAGCTCCCTTTCTGGTGCTGCCACAAGTGCCTTTCATCACCTTCCTTCCCCTTTACCTCAAGTTTTTCTATTAACAAAATACGAATAATCTTAATAGTTTTAAGAAAAAAGCTGTAAAAATAATGGCAGCCATTCTGCCACATGCTCTTCTTCAAGAAAGTTTCTAGTTAAAGTGTGGAAGAACCAGCGCACCACGAAGGAAGCTCAGGACCCTTGACAAGAACATGAGCATGGCAAGTGCCAGCAGGCATCTCCCAGGCCTCAGTGTGGAGGCTGAGGCTTGACTTCAGATCCAGTTCCCTGTGCCAAGGTATTTTGCATGTGAATTAAATGCAGAGACTGTCAATCAGAGGTCAATATTTTTACAGTGAAAATGACCCATCACCCAGCAGCAAGTATTTTTACGCACTTCAAGTTATATTGCAACAGGACACTCAGAGACCTACCAAGGAATTCTACAGCTAATTTGAACTTCACCTTTCCTTCACTTCTAGCACTGTTGCAAATGTTTGCCACATACTGGGTCTACGCTTTTCTGTTTGAGCATCATGGACGTGTAGCACTTCACTTGCCCCCTCCCTCCCCAATCACTTTTTATTATTATTATTATTATTATTTTCAACAGTAATTGCAACTTCGGTTTTAAATGCACATGCCCAACACGCTTGGGTTGTGAGGCCTAGAAATCCTCTGCCAGTTAACAGGCAGAGGGAGCACAGGAGATACAAGCAAAAATCACCTAATTTTCAAACAGAAAATATTACTAGTTTGGAAATGGCTATTTACATTCCAGAAGGTCTCATGAACCAGGCATTTTAACACAGGTAATGTTTGTTTGGACCTACAAGTGAGATACCAGCTATTTCAAGTGACAACTGCTCAGTTACAGGCAAAGATGCACGTGGGCAAAGGCTGCAAAAAGCCCTCCTGGAAATCCTGTGGGCAAAGCAGCAAATCCCACAATGGCAGCTGCTCGGAGGAGGAGTGGATGCGTGAGACAGGCACAGCTCAGCCTTCTGTTTGACCTGTCACCTGCTCTCTATCAACAACGCGATTTGCAACAAATCTTGGTATTTGCTCTGCCAAGTGACCTTAGTCAAGCAGGGGTCCCTCTCCCTGGGAATACATAAAATCTAATTTGGTAAACAATTTCTTTTTTTTTCATATTCCAGTACGCTGTGGGTCTAGTATCTGTAACTACTCTCTTCTGCCTGGCCTCATTGAAAAGCTTCCTTTGCTTAGATGGGCAAAATTGCTTGCTACTCGAGTGTCTCATAGTTACAGAAAACAAGCTCAGAAAAACTGAGAGAATAAAAAAAGAACAATTGGGAAGAAGTATGATCACAGAATCAATCTCTTATTAAAATAAATACAGTTATGCAAGCAATATTGCAACTGTATTTTTGCCAATCCCAACAATTCTTTTTGTATTCTTCTTCCTTCCTGTCTGTTACATGTGGATAAACTGTGAATTCCTTAGGACAGCACCAACGTTTGAACATACTGAATTCATGCCTGACACAGGGGAGTCATAGCCTCCGACTGGCATTCCTTGCTTTACATACACCTTACTTGTTAGGTATTCTTATTTAAAAAGGACCATATAACCCAAATTGTTTATGGCCATTTTAGCTGGAATAATGCAATGTCCTTCAGTGGAGTTATTCAGATTTAGAGTATTCTCAAGTGAGGAAATGTGTTTCCTGTTGTCCAAAACATGGAACGTATAATTGAGCTAGTAAGCCGTATCATTCATGACTCTTTCAGATCAAACTTCTCGGTTTCATGCGGGAAGATGTCCTTTGACAACTTCATTAAAGTCACCTTTAAGGTGCCTGCCAAAATTGTCAACAATTGCTGGGAACTTGAGGCAGAATTCTCAATACTAGAACTTTTGCAAATGCATTTCCTGCAGCTGCAAACCAGATTGGTTTGTCACTTGTGGCACACTCAACCTCTGTCACTCTGGGACTTCCCTGGTACTTTAGACCATCATTCTTAATAGAGCAATAGGAGGACAAATGTTTTCTACAGGTTTCCTAATTGCTGTTCACACTTCCACTGAGAGAATTAAAAAAAAAAAATTAAAAGTGCACAAACTTCCTGTGAAACCTATTTTTCATATGGCAGCAAAGGCGACATTCGTTTTATGTTGTAGTCCCTTTGTTTTCATTTTATTCTTTCACAGGGAGAAAGATTTTCACTTCCCTTCCTATTCTGAAGCGTCTTCATCATTCACCATTAAAAAAAAAGTCATTTGAAATTTTCTCTTGAAATATATGAGTATCCATTCATAGAAGGAGCAGTGCTTTTGTTCCCTCATTAAGAGACTATGATATAAAAATAAATCTGGGAGAATCAGGAAATATCAAAGTAGATCTTCCTATAAACACACTCAGAAAAACAAAATTATATCATCACTGGAAAAGTATCAAGCCAGAGTTATAGCAGAAATTAGAGCATACCAGTACTTACCCTGTAATATAGCCATTGGACATGGAACTTAATTCAAAGTACCACCACAGCTACGGTGCATTGAATTTTGTGAAGTGCGTTCTGCACTTTGAGGAAGCATGCCAGAGAGGAAAAATCTACTGTGTTACTAAAGTACTGAAATTCTTTCATATGCAAATATGTCAGGCAATAGCATAGCCCCCAGGGTACTGGCAAAACCTATGAGACACCAGAGTTGAGCTAGCTGTTCATTAAAAGCACGTTCTGATTAAGAGAGCAAACTAAATGGACTGAAGTCCTACCCATTCTCTTCCTTCCTACTTCCTTTTTTAAGGGTTTGATAAATTGCAGGACATCCAGCTTTAACACTAAATTTCCTGCACAATTCTATTTTCCTTATCAGAAAATGCAAATGCAATGGATTTGTCAAAAATCAAAGTGCTTTCGTAGGAATATCTCAAGTTCAAAGACATGCTAATCACAAAGGGTTTCCTGGGTCCTCACCAGAGTTTCAGGTCCACGTGAAAACCTTCCTGCCTCCCCAGTTGCTGGCAGCCCGGCATCCGCTGTGGGGGAAAGTAACTGACACATGGATCTGAACTGGGCTCTTCCCCTTCCTCCGAGCAAGGGCGCAGTAGGCTTATTTCCCCCCACCTTCTGCATACACACTGAGGTATACTTTTAAATCTGAAATCATCCCAACTAACTGCGTTTCCCACTCAGCTCTAAACCGTGCCCCTTGGCAAGTGTCCTTCTGGCAACACAAAGGTTACGCTCTGTTATCCTCCTGCCATAGGAAATGAAATATCACTTTGTGCCAGAATGCCCTTCAGCCAAGGAGAGGCTGTTGTCCTCAAACACTACTACTGTCCTTACTTCTCAGTGGGGTGCTCAAAACATTTCGGAGACAATGAACAAATTTAAAAACTAATGTGATGTTAAAAAAAAATCCAATTTGCAGGTAGAAGAAATGAGGCACAAAGGAGAATATATTTCCCCAAGATCATACAGAAAGCGAGGGAAGAAGGAGAACAGAAACCTGAATCTTCAGTCAGAAAGAACCATTTCTTTCTTTATATGTATGTATGTGTGTGTATATATATATATATACACACACACATATTTTTATATATATGTATATATAAAATAAAATTAAAATAAAATAAAAATTGCTTTGCTGGTACTGTGTGGGCAGAGACCCTGTCGTATGTTGTTTAAATGGTCCTGCAGCCTTACTTCCACAGAAAAGTCTCCTTCTCGAGTAGTTTTAAATACTAAACATCTGCTGGAGGTGTTTCTTATGCCAAACAAATGTCAAATCAAGAAGGTCACTCACATAGTGCTAACACCTTATTAAGTCATTCTTTCTTCGTATGGCTTGATGCTCTAATATTTAGAGACGGTTTGAAGTTTTCCACATTATTAGCAAGCAGCTTGCTCAGAACTAGAGAAGTGAAGGTTACACTGAAAGTGTCCTTTTTCTTTCTGATGAAGTTCATGTGCAGTACTCCAAAGCAGTCTAAGAAGCTCAGTCCTCATTAATCTAAGTTTTGAGTCTGAAAATGCAGCATCAAAAGGCTTGCTCCCTTGCCTATGCTGCTTAATTTTTCTCTCTCTCCACTTTTCTCCTCCCCGTTTTAACTTTGTAGCGGTATTATATAACTCTGTAACGTTTTTATGTTTGGGTAGCGAGCTGAAATATGCACAACGAGATAGAGAATGTTACCGGTATTTCAGGCTCAAGCTCGTCAGTAAATTCTTCCTGCTATGGTATATTCTTTGTCACTTTACATCATGCACCAACAGAAGGAAAATAAAGAACCGACTAAGCACAGCTCTGTGAAACTTGCACACAGTTTCTGTGGCAAGCCTGAATCCCTGGTTACAGAAATTATTGGCTATTAAGACGATGCAAATGATTGGTCACACACACTGAGTAATTTGGCTCTCCATGTTGTGGAGGTGGTTGTGCTTATAGACAGACTATGAAACTCAGCTCCGGGAACTGCACTAGGTCTTTGACGGACAATTTTGAGAAGGGGATGGAGCAGTGGAATAGAGGAGAAACAATCAGAGAGCAAGAGAGAACTCTCTCTAGTAAGGCAGTGGACAGCAATGCTGCAAATTCACCCAGCTTTGTAGATAGAACTAGAAGAATTTAGCTAATCCCCGTGCAGAGGAGCCGTGCTGTTACAATTGCTCAGTCAGCCAGTTTGGGGGGAACCTGGCTCACTGGGGTTTTAAGACTATTATCACAGTTTCATATTTCACTGAGTAGACTGTTATATGTTTAATTCAGAAAGACATGGATTCTTAAAGGTGGGCTCTAAGTTCACCGCACAGAAGAGAACAGTGGACAGTTCAGAAAAACATATAAGACATCACTTGCCAAGTATCAAGACAAAAGTTAATTTTTCAAAAAACAGATACACAGATATGTAGAATACAGTGGTTGCCTCGCACCGTTTTCAACATTTCCACATACTCCAGAGGGAGTTATAGAAACACACTTCTGGGAAGAATAAATAATCTTTCTGCCACCTGCCTGCTGCCGTTCAACTACCCTATCCTACCTCGCATAAGGCAAACAAAAATTAGCTAACCTTTTATATAAACGTCTGGAATTAAAGTACTGAAAATACTCAGCATCCAAACCATTTTATTACACTCCCCTAATATCCTAATTATTTTGTTTACAATTTCCTTACGGCCTTAAAATTGAATCTCAGTATCTTTTTTTAATCAGTGGACTGCTGCATTTTTTAAGTTCTCTGCTTTGAAAATATGCATTTTATTTTTTTATAATTAAAATATAACAGCAAGACAGCTATTAATAGGTACGGGGGACAAAGCAAAATGCAGATTACTGAAGAGACAGAAAACTTCAAGATCCACCTGTATTCTAGAGATTTAGATCAAAATATTTCAATTCTCATAAATATAATCAGAATTCAGGTGAACATAACAGTATGTTTTTATAGGAAACAGATTAGGAAGAACAGTCTTAAACTTATTTTGATTAATAGCATTGCCTCTTGATGTCACGGCAAAACTGCCTCTGTTCAACTTGCAAGTTATTTTTGCAACTGGATGCAACATTTGCAGCTTTCTGAAAATTCACTTCTGAATCATTTCTTTGCCTTCCTTGCTGCCTTTTGCTTTGGTGTGGAACTGAAAGCTACGGGAGGACGCACTGGCAGCAGAGGTAACTTTCATCCTCTCACAGCAGAGCAAGCGCACCTAGCCCAAAGGCCCGTGAAGCACAGCATCCTGCTTTCAACAGTGCCCAAATGTAAGCGTCTAGGGAACAGCGTTAAGTGCAGAAGAGGTATATATGATATTTCCTCCGAGCACTTTGACTGTGATCAAGTCTCCAGCCATTTGCAGCTCAGGGCAGCGTCTACGTGTTTAGTAGCCTGGCAAGGATTTCTCCTCCACAAACTTGTACAGCCTCCTGTATGACAGCTCCGCTGGGCTTTTGGATGAGAGCCTCACAAACGACTATGAAGCAATTTTCAAGCCAGAAATCTATGGCTGGAAAGAGGGGAGGCATCACTCACCTCCAGAGTAAATGATAAACCTAGAGCCTCCCCAAGGAACTCTAGGAAACTGTCTTTATCCTACTGAACTATCTGGGTGATCACCACCGATTCTTGAGCTGTGAGAACCCACTTTTCTAATAACTTTGATTAATGTGGAAGAGGAGCTAAAACAGTCAAGGCTACAATCTTCTGCGGCCAGAGAAAACGACCTCACAAGTCCTGGACAAACAAGGCTAGGGATTTCAGATCCAAACACGACATCCTGATTCATATAGTCACACCCTGGCAGAGTTTCATCACGGGCAACAAAGGGTAACCAGGCAAGAGCGGATAAAACAGCAAATGACCCCATGGATTCCACAGATGTGACAGTCTGACACCGGCAAAATATCTGCACTCAAACCTTTAACAAGCTTAGCTTTTGACCACGTTGCAGATTAACCTACTAACCTGCACACTAGATGCCTCCTCTTCACCTGATGTTCTCAGCCTGCCGTACTCCACCAGTGACAGCATGCCCAGACCCATGGAAAGAGCTTAAACCTCTAGCAAGCCAAATTCTGTTTTTAAAATACCATATACAGGACATCAGTTATTCATGTCCACATTCAAGTGACTGAAGAATCAAGTCCTGATTTTCTGCTTTTATAAAGTCTAGCTGAAGTTTAGCTGATTAATCCAAAGCTCTTTTGCTTAATCATTCTGCGAAAAGCCTGACATATTTTAATGACTCTCAATCATATTGATTCATTTCACATATAAGTTAACACTGTCCTTTTATTTGAAAGCTGATTGGTACTTTTAGCTACTTCTTAAAAGATTAATCATTGTTATTAGTTAATTCCAGGGCATTTTTTCAGTCGCCTTGGTCTCAGTCATATAGAAGTTATAAATGATAAAAGATGCGTGTAAGGATCACCCTTGGTTATATAGACCCTCACATGGGATCATAAAAACCGCAGTATCACACAGTAACAGCACCACTGGGCCACATACTGTTCTGTAAGACATGTATTGATGTGATGTCTAAGCTGATCTGCCCTTTTGCCAAACTCCTACAGATATTGAAGAGTTCTGCATACACAGAAAGAGCAGATAGACTATAACACAAAAAAAATAGTGGCAGCATCAACTGAAGTTCCTTGTTCTCCTCAGTTTGTCAAGGCTTTGTTACTTGGCAGCTTTTCATACAATATTTATTATGGCTGCAATTTTTTCCCATTAACATGTTTTAATCTGGGAAAAAATGTCATATTCTTCTATTTTAAATACACAAAGTCTGACATTTTTTTGTGAGCTCATCTTCAGTAGATAGCTTTTTGTTCTAACCTCAGAGGAGTGGGGAAGAGAGGCTTCTCCTATCTTCTTACAGCTTTTTCCTTTGATGTCTGTATATTCCCTGTGTTTTGGGTTTGTGTGGTATACAGATTCTCACAATAGAATGGAAATCACAGGTAGTGCTCAAGCCTTAAGCTATTATTGTTCAAACTACAAGTGGATAGAAAACTTCTTTGCTAATATCAAAGACAGTACAAGTTATATATCAAAGAAATGGGTCAGAGCTGACTGCTTGGGCAGCCTAGATTCTCTCTGGTACATCAGCATTTTGAATTAGCAGGTGCACATGTGCAATGTATACAACAAATAGGATAATCTACTGCCTGATAGACTCAAAAACATTAGGAGTTCAGTCAGACGTCACTTTATCATTTGCTTTGTTACTCGAGATCTACATTGCAAGCAGCATGGGAAAAAATACAGACATGTCATATGAATTCATTGAGAACTCACCAAAAGGCAGCTTCTCCAAACTATTATTTCTTCTTTTCACTTTTTTTTTTTTTCCCTAAATCACCAACTCATACAAACTGAAATTTGTATCTGCTCATCTAGAGCTCATGCCATGCATCAGAATTGAAAACATAATTTTCATCCTTCTACACGGAACTGAATTGTTGTTATTATCTAGTTTTCCAGATGTGAAAATCTGTCATCTCTGTCAAAGTCTGTGAATCTAAATTTGTATTTTAGCAGTCTGGCTCACAGGTTTGAAATCATGCTGTGCATTTAAAAGGAAAAGGTAACTTCCTTCCCTCCTACAAGGAAAGTCCCATCATCATCAACCAATTTTCCTTTCTGAATTTGTCACTATTATTTTTTAATTAGGCATGTAATGTATCTGATATCCTTCCTAGCCTAGAATTCCTTATTTAATTTGTATTCTTAAAGTCCAGAAATACAAGTTCTCAATTTAAACAGCTGGGGAGATAATTCAGGAGATCAAATTTTTCCCAAATCACAGAATGTCTTTTAAAAGAAGCATTTACATTCACATCACACAAATTCCATGCAAGAAACTTATCAGTAAGGGGACAATACTGCAAAATAAATGGCAAAATAAATAGGGATTACTTCTGATTTCAATGCCTTTAGAGTGAAATATTTTTTCCCTACATTTAGTGTCCTAATGACCCTGCAAGATGGCAGTCTTTTACATTTACCATTAACAGCACAGCTTCAACACTACGTGTGCTGTTTTCAGCACCTCTCTCCTCTCTCTTCCCTCCAAACATTATTTAATCACAGTGAAAATTCATTTGCTGAGCTGCCTACTCATGGTACCTCTAAAGCAACTTCAACTTAATACACATTTTTGTAGCCACATAACTACCCAAATGGCTTACCTAGAGATATGAAGAAAACAAATGCTTTGCCTGTCTCACAAAAAGCAGAAGACATCCCTGACAGAGCATGGAGCGTCTCACAAGAAGTTTCTTCAGCCCTGGGGCCTACAATCTAACTCTAGATCCAAGTCAAACCACTTCCATATGGTCCATCTTTCATTGCTAGGGCCCACAACCTTTTCCAAAGCAGCGTTTTAGCAGCTGCATCCAGAACAGCGGAGATACAATTAAAATCGCATAGAAAACTCTCTGCTCATGGCATGGAGAAGACTAGTCAATAATTCCACTAGTAGAAGTTCTGTCCCACAGCCAGCCGTCAACCAGACTGACCAGGCGATCTAGACATTACAAGCACGCTCACAGTTTTGTCACCATTGCTTTCACCCATAATATTTTCTATCGGCGTTAAGTTCAGTGTTGGCCTACAGCTAGCAGAACAGTCATTACTAACAGGTAATTGCTTGACTTCCAGTATTAAGGATATCAGTCGCAGCACCATGAGACAAGCAGGAATGGGTTATGAGACATGCTATGCTACCTATACGTCTTTGCCAAACCATTTTAATTCAAGAACCAGTTAACCTGAAATTATTTGAAATCTCTGTTATCTACATTCTGGCATGTTTAGAGCGCCAGGGCCACACATTGCTGTCTCTTTAGAGAAACCTGCATACACTGGTACCTACACTGGAGTGGATGATGTTTGGACATTTTCCCTGCTTTGATCTTAGCTTACATTTTGGTCACAAAAATGGCTGTCTGAATCTCATTTGATTTCCTTCCAGTGCCAAGCCTTCCTTTATTCCACTTCTAATAATTTTCCCCCGCTTTCTACATCTTCAGCTCAATATAAGAACACCAGTGGAAATGAAATTAAGGTCGTCAGTGTTTACTGGCAGCAGAGAAGTTAAAGCTATCAGCTATTTTATACCAACATTGGTAGACTTCACCCTTTCCCAAAAGCATTACAACTGTTCTGCTGGGGCTAATAACATGCTAGTTTACATATAAAAGCAGATCTTTGACTTCACATTTGCACCAATACAGGCAGAAAAGCCTTTTAACAAAGAGGCTAACATACTACTTTTTACAAACATCACATTCCTAGGAATAGGGCTGTGCCATCTAGTGGACAGAGGACTGGACTGGGATTCAAAGCAGTTTTCCCAGAAATCCCACTATTGCGTTGTGTCTTCTCCCCTCCCCTCAATCTCTTTTATTATTTCTCTATGTAAAGAACAAGTTTAGATAGAGTGGAGCTCTAGGACACGCAGAACGTCTCACAGTAACTTGTTTTGGGTACTCTGGAAATGAAAACAGAGATGGATCTATTTCATATATGTGAATATAGCTGTTGATAGATTTACAAATGAGAAGTTCCTGAGGCTTCAATACTGCATGAAGTAAGGAAGAGCTAATGTCTAGTACTACTTTTGGGAAACACGTGCAGCTATACTTGAATTAATTTCTGGTTCTGGATTTCATGCCACTATAGATAATTTCAAGCTTTTAAAGTTTGCAAATTGGTAGTCTTTTAAAATTGCATGATCTTGGTTTGAGAGCCAGTGAGAATATTTTAGAGAAATATGCCAAGCATGACTCTGAACTCTGAATAATTTTTAGTCTCAGGGAAACAAGGGAAATGAATTGGAAATCTTCATTCATAGTAGACAGTCCTTCACTTTACAAGGATTCATTCTAAGCTGACCAGAAAACGCAAGGCACAGACCCTCAGCTAGCGTCACAGGATAAGTTGTTAGAATTCTGTGCTAGCACCCTAATCCTGAAAAACATACTGCTATCATTGCTTGCATTAGTGTATTACTCAAAGGCCATAATCGAAACAGTGCCCCGTTGTGCTGGGTACTCTAGAATCATGCTCGTTTGAGTATCACGTAGTAGATCAGTTTTTTTAGACTCACACTAATTTCATGTTTTCTTAGTCTGATATTATTGCTTTAAAATGGCAGTTTCTCTCAATTTAAGATCTGACTCGAAAGGTCTAGCTTTTCCTCTAAAGAAAGCCAAACAAGCAAAATTACAAACCTGCACAGTCTGTATTTATTGTGTGATCTTCTCTCTGATTCGTCAGAGTAACTTTCCCTTCCATACACAACTTGGTCACCTCCTGTAAATAAAGCAGAGACACCCTCTTACTCCCCTTTTAATTCCTTAATTTATTGATGTTTTCGTATTTGGGAGTGACCAGTTGCTAAAATCAGAGTTCAGGAGTATAAAGCTGTAACAACTGAATTGCAGCTGGCCTTCGGTCCTGCTATTGATACAGCATGATTCTGCTCAGGACTCAGCTCCCTCACTCACAAATTGGGCTTTTACACTGATTTAGGACTATGACACATCATCTCATTTGCACAGACTAACAGTTAACCAAACATCAGTTGAGCCACAGAAAGTGAAATTGTGCGTCCTTGGTGTGCAGCACAGCCTGCAAGAGCCTAATTTCAGGCTTAAAAACAAGATTAATTGCTCACTTCTGTCTCAGGCTAGGAGTGAGCAAGTAGGCCAACACCACTAAGCAGCTGGTGAGTAACCTTTTTCATGCTGCGATTCCTTCTCCGATTTCTTCCCATCCTCAACAGGGTGGACTTTATTCACACCTGTACAAGCAAGTGCAGTATGGAGCCATACGCACTATTTCTATAAAAAAAGCAAGTGCAGTATGGAGCCATACGCACTATTTCTATAAAAACAGTATATGAAGAGAAAAAACAGAAGAAGAATAATTTGTAATATCATCCTAAGAAGCATTTGCTGCTTGATGAGTCTAAATCTGAGAATTTCGTTGATGATTCTCAAGCAGGACTACAGTTGTGGGCAGAAGACAGGCATTTAGGCCATAGTTCAAGACAGACAGCCTTTGGTGACAGCTCTCCCTGGCAACAGTGTTTCCTTACATTTACTGCACACTCCCCTTCTTGCTTGTTCCCCCTCCTCCTTCACTTGTGCCAGCACAGGCACTTGTGCAGCCACATTGCCTACTGAGTCAAGAAACTCAGCTGGCTTAAATATAATCTGGCCAAAATAAAAGTGGGACCACTGAGGAGGCAGCATAGAAAAGGCAGGAGGAGGAGCCCTCTAAGCTGGTGCTGTGAATAAAGATACGCTGTCCTTGAGACCACAGCCTTTGTGAATCAGACAAAGTAGAATTTGGGACAACTCATTTCATGACTGTGTAACATTCAGACATCAAAGCAGAGCTTTTAGTAAAGCACCAGCTATGGAACAGATATGGCATCTGAAGACAGAGCTGGGAGGAAAAGCTTGTGAAGACTGCCAGGCAGCTGTGAAAGCTATATGAGTTTGATCAAGAGGTACCCCAAAATTGTGGAGGGTCCTCTACATCCTCATTTAAGATCTAGACCACATGGTAGTACCTGGAGAATCTACTACCAAAGACAGCCAAAGCAGGCAGTAAATCCAGAAATCCAAAGCTTGCAGGTTCTCTTTGGGTAGATGATTCAATTATCGGTCATTTATACCAACAGCAAAAAAGGCTACAACTAATTACCTAGAAGAAAGGTTATGGCGAAGAGGAGTGAGGATATTATGCAGGAAAAAGAAATCCACTAACCTGGACGAGTACACAACACTAGAAAGCCAAGACTAAGTGATTAGATCAGCTCCTCTGTCCTACTACCTCCTATCAGTACGTTCAGTTAGCCAGGCCAAGTGAAGTGACTTGCTACAAGGCTACCATCTTGTACTACTCAAGAGTCAAACTTGGTCAGTACATACATAGACTATGATACAATTCAAAGAGTTTATTACACTAGAAAGAGCCCCTCAAAACCTGAGAATTAACAAAATAGAAAACCTCAACTAATCACCATGACAGCCTGAATACAGAAGAACAAGAAACTCCTACCTAGTGTCAGGTGCAGTGTTCTGACTTTTATTTGTATCAATCAGAAAGAGAGGAGAGAGAAAAAAAATCTCTAAAGATGGACAGTTTGCAAATGAAAAGGTTTTGGCACTTCATTAGCTCTACTGTGGGCTGATAGTATCAAATTTCTTTCCTATCATCTACATAGGCTTTATTTAGCTGAACTAGGTATTGTTTATCTGTGCCACCACCTCTGTCTCTGAAAATCCTGTTCAGGTGGGTCCAGATTTTCAAAACTTGTTCTTGTCATCCATGGCCAAAATACTTTTAAGGCAAATAGCCAGAAAAAGGGAAAATGGGGGTCATTTACCATCTATTATCTGCTTATTAGCGCATCAGTATTACTTTAAAACATCTGCAAGTCACAGTATTGGCTAATGGCACTGAATGACCTTATCACTGAAAGAAAACAGCACCCATATTTCCACCTTACGCAGGACTTAACAGTCCAATAAGTCCAATCAATTACAGTGCGTTTTAACAGCACAAAGAGTAAACCGGGGCATCCACAGACCTACGGCAAAAGAAACATGGTACACGGTGCTCATTACATGGGAGAAGACAGAACTGAGGGGAAAGAGGCTCACTGCCCTGCAAATTCCAAGTTGTCTTTATTTGGATAGACTTCCTCAGTGTCAGAAATTTACTGAATTCCTCCCTTTTTGGAGGAGAGGATGCAGAAGGGCAGTAGTAAAGCGGGCCACTTGAGCCATTAGCTCTTTTTCTGTCTCACTAACTCCATCGCATGGCCAGAGACTAAAGAATTTTGTGTGAGTCTTGGGACTGAATGCAGACTATGAGTTTAAACAACATAAAAATAAAGACCAGTGATTTCTCAGTAAAAAGGACAGAAGCCATCATTACAGACAGAAAGTACTGTCCCAGACTCAAAGACTCATGTGGCAAGGGTTTGTGGTCAGGTGGGAATTCAGTTGGCTTTTCTCAGATAAAGCGCGGGGGGCGGGGGGGGGGTGTCTCCAGTGACCTCCTAATTTTAGATCAGTTATTAAATCACACATCCTCCTCTGTAATCGCTTTTTAAATGCGATTCTCACAGGTTACATAACATAGGTAAAACAAAGAAAAACAGTCTTAATTCTGGGTGCAGTAAGTGGCAATGAGTGGAAATTTTCCAGTCTAAAAAAAAAATTGAAACATTTACAGTTGTCTTTGCACAATCTGACATCAGAAGATCTCACCTTAAAGTCAATCCTCACATCTGTTCCCCCCCCCCCAAGATTATTTTCAATAACAAACTTCCATAGAATAAGGTTGGAAGGGACCTCTAGAGCTCATCTAGCCCAACCACCTGCTTAAAGCGGGTCCTGTTACATCGGGTTGCTCAGAGACTGAAATTTGTCGAGTCTTGAACATCCCCAAAGACGGAGGTTCCACAACCTCTTCAGCAACCTGTTCCATTTGATCACTCTCATGGTAAAACAAACAAACCCAACCACCATAATCTAATACCCCTAATCTAATCTAGCCCCCATGTTCCAATTTGTGTCTATCGCCTATGATCTTATTGCTGGGCACTCCTAAGAAGAGTCTAGCTCCGACTTTCATCGCTGAGGTAAAACCTAGACTCCTTTATAGCCACAACAGTGCCCTACTTCAGGATAACTCATTCAGGCATCTCAAGCGTTTTAAGTACTTCACACCTGAAGACACTAGCTACTATTGACAGAGCCTTGGCAACACATCCTATACCAACAGGAAAGTCTCTCCCGCCCACCCCATTCAGGTTATTAGCCAGCTTCAACCCCACACCAATGCACTCAAAGGGTAGATGCAGCCACACCATCAGAAGCGTCACAATTATATTTTTAAATAAATGTTAGAGCAGATGAAATCTGGCTCTAATAAGCTACATACATGCAGATATCACATAAATATCAGCTGTTATTTTCTTACAGAAATGCTACTGCCAACATGTAATAAATAAAAGAACAAACCAACGCTCTTCCATGCCAGGCAAGAAACAGCCAAGATGAGAAATCGCTACAGCTTTATCCTGCTGCCACTGCCTAACTTCACTCAAAATTTGCTAGATAATAAGCTTCAGGTTTAAAATAACAGGGACTGCAAGCTGAAATTTAAAGCAAAGCAATGAACTTTTTATTCTTGCAAACTAACTGGTCTGAGTTTATGTACTCACTTCGGGCATTTATTTATTTATTTTATTTTTTTAAAGAGAGATTTTCAATTTTCTGTCTAAAAATAAAAGATAAGCGTTTGGGGTTTTTTCCCCCCCTCAAATTTTAGCTTTAGCTTTATTTTTCAGCTTTGCTGTTCCACACAACCGTGAGTGCACAATAAACAATTAGTGTCTCTCGTCTAGAAAAGGCCATCATTCATAGTATCAGTCCTCCCAGTCAAGCAGCCAGTTGAAAAACTAGATCCAGCCTCTAAGGTATGCAGATAGGAGCAAGTCCTAAAAAGAAGTTCCAATTGCCAAGTTAACTTGGCTGCTAGTTGGAGGAACACTGGAAGATAGAAGCTACCTTGCGATCCTCCCTGCAAAAGAAAGAGAAGGGAGTGAATAGGGGGAAACATATGAAAGCCAGTTTAAAAAAAAAAACAAAACAGAATTCTTAAGCTATTAGTGGAGGATCACTTGGAGGAAGTATGCAGCTGTTTTGATTAATGATTAGATTTTAAATATTTATGATGGATGAAGTACATATCTAGAAATTACTTGGTGCACTGCTGTTTGTCAAATGCTTCTCACCAGGAATCTGTTGAAAATGAAACAGTATCACAACAGGTTATATTTCTGGGATAAAATATTGTAAGAAATTATGGAGACCGAAAAATCACAGAGACAATATTTAAACGGTTAAAAGCTGATTCAAGAACAGTCTCATATTTTCACAATATTTCGAAGCGAACCATGGAGTCGTTTGCTGTTGGTTTTTTCTTCTCCCTCTAAAACACACTTGTCTGATGATTTGGTATTTAAAGTACTCTTGAATCCCAATTTTTCAAAAGCATTTTAGCATTTACTGGAAATTTGGATCACCTGAAGTTCCACCTGTGCTCCCTTGTTCAAGCAGGGAGAAGCAGAAACTGGGCAATATTGTAACCACTACAGTACCTGCAGGGAAACAAAGGGCAGATTGACTCTGAGTAAATTGTTAATGCTGGTCATTGCTTACCCAGACTAATAGCATTAACATGAATCTTGCTTGAGAGGTGGGTTTGGGCATCTGGAATTTTCAGTCTTTCTTCAGCAAGAAGAACAGGGGAGGGAAAGATCCTGAGTAGACCAGCTCCATGTTCTCCATCTCCACTCCCTTTTCCCTCCCCAATCTGCTCATCTTCTATCCTTTTGTGCTGCCATAAGGAAAATACATGCACTGAGATTCTTTAATCTCCCATGCAGCACCCTGCAGATGTTGTTATAGAACTTCACACTATCATAACTGTACAGTTTCCTTAGGACAGTTGATAGCTTAAAGAAGGTCTCCTGTGAAAGTCCTGTCACCTGGTAGGTCTAGGCATGGTGGCAGGACCAAGGGCAGTACAGTACAACGAGAGGCTAGGCCGCTATTGTTAACGCAGTTCAGAGCTCAGGTTGTGCCTTCTGCTGGAACAGGGGTAGGGGGTGGGTCTCTGGGCCCAAACAGCATCACTACAAATGGGAAAAGAAAAAGAGAGCCAGCCACTCGCCCACCTAGGGGGTGAGAATTCAGAGTGGTGAATCAGTGGGGGAAAGCACTGTTGGGTGGTATGGGTATCAGATCCCTGTTGGCTAAAGCCCTTTAAATATGCTGCAGTTGTTACATTAAATGACACTGTCGTATACAGTATTTCTGGAAGTCAGAACAGGTCGATGAATAGTTGAAGAAAAAATCCAAAACAGACTATTAAGAGACACAGTTTATAGAGGGGGTTATATAGCTGTACCTCAGGTTTTTGTTGTACTTCGGGGAGGGGCTCCAAATCCTTAAGAACATCATAGGAAATGCTATATACAGTCCATACACATTTACTTCTACTGTAATGTGAGGGTTTATTTAAACTAGATGTTTGCAATTTTTCATAATTCTTTGTGGTTTTGTTAAATATTTATTGTTGAATAGTTACGGAGTAACCTACAAGACTATTTTGCAGCTTTCTGCAGCAATATTTTAATACAAAATTAGCATATTTTGATTCAATCTCCAAAAATACATCTCTAGTTCTATTGGTGGGTAAGCAGGTATATTGCAAATTTTATTAACATGTATTATTGACTCATAGAAAAACTTTGAGTGGCGTTTAAATTCCAAGATAGTTTCACCATATTTTTTATTTTCAGCATTTTCACCAGGGCTGAAATTGTTTATCATATACTTCAGCCTAAGGCAAAATTTTAGACTTGAGCTAGGGTCCATCAAAACATATGTTTGTAGACAGGTCTGGACATAGCAAGGAATAACATACCATTGCAAAGAGAGTATAATCCTTTAGATATTCAATATGATTTACTCAGCTCCTAGTACTTACGCTTTGAAAACTCTCAATAATTACTTCCTGTACTTGGCAACATTCAGAGATTATTTTCTTCTGCCACAAGAAATATTCAGGATGAAAATATTCTCCCACTGGTACCTTTCTGTGTAGTATTAAGACGGGGAATGTATTTATATTTAGCTTTCACCCAAGAGAAAGATTCTTATATAATTCAGTGCTACATTTAGAGAGCAAAAAACCTCTAGGCCACAATATGTAGTTAATATTCAGAGTTAAGTCAGTTTATTATGCATCAACTGGTAGGTCAAATTCAGCTTTATGTGCTGTAATTTATAATACAGTTTTATGCCCAAAGCAATATGGAAGCCCTGAAGCAACACTGTGAATTATTACAACTGAATCTGAACACTACCTACCAAAATATATATGATTTCTTATATTTCTGTTGCATGCAGACTATAAACATGATTTCAGACAACTCTATGCTGCAAGGACATCTAAATAAAATATCAGTTTCATGACCAGCGTCAGCATTTAGCTGCTCACTTCCTGCAGTCTTAGTACCTACTAGTCCAGCTGTTTTGGCTGACTGAACTAATTCAGTAAAAGTAATTTAAGGATCTTTATAACTTTCTAAGAACTAACATACTTCTCTCTCATAATGGGAGAGCAAATAAAACTGCACAGCAATTTGATAATATCACAATTTTGCCCAAAGCCAGATTTCATGTGTAGCGTTCTACATGGAAAGGATATGAAGTAATATGACCCTGGAAACCCCCAGGGCCTAGAGCTCAACTACTTTACTTCCTTCTCCTGCCATACCTGGGCTCCTTCCTGCTCCACGTCGAACAGGCTTCCCATTGTCTAGGGGCAAAGCTGTGCTGCCTGTGCAGTGCTGCCGTTCTGGCAGGTGTACTTCCAGACGGCTTGGACGGTCCTACGCGCTCGGAAGGGGACCCCTGGAAACGGACGTCTCCCTGAAGCAGCCAGAACAGTGACGCTGGCTCTTCAAACACTGGAGAAATTAATTCTTCCCTCACGTTTATCCACACAGTATTCCAGAGACGGAACAAAAACATTTTATACAACATACAGCACCTTTGTCACTTTTGAAAACTGGACGTGCTTTTATCCTGACCATTTTAAAAGATAAACGAGCTTCAGATCTGGGATCATTAAGCCACATATGTATCAGAAGTATTCCTCAAAAAAATGTTCAGCCATGATGAGCAGCATGCATGGAGACAAAACAGTTTCCAAGTTAAAAATGGCAAATTTTATGCTCCCTCCTTCTCCTTCCCTCAGTCTAAGCGCTCTAGTCATAACAGGTGCATTAGCAGAAAATAAGTTTGCCAGCTCAGGCTTGTTAACTGCTTTTTTTTTTTTATATTCTTGCTAACATTCTTGAAGTAATGTGTAGTACTGTGAAGAAATGCATAAAAAATAACAAACTCTATAATCAGACACTGTCAACATTGGCTGATTAATTCTGAGCATTTTGATGTTGCTTCTTAGAGCAGAGCCTCATATTTCACTGTACTCACGAAGAGCCTTATTCATACGCTCCCTGGAGCAGTTTTTCACTGAAGTACTTCTATGACTCCATTATAATGCCTCCTGATTTACACCTCTTTGAGAGATTAGAACCAGTCCCAAGAGGTTTAAGGCTCACTGAAATTAGTTCCCAATGTGAAAGAATCTGCAAATAAACTAATTAGGAATTAATTGGCTAATACATATAGATAAGTTAATTAGAAATTAATTAGTGTTTATATAGTATGGTCCTTAGAAGATGTAAATTGTTTTTAAAGTGCTAAGTATTATATGTCAATTAATAGTTCCTACTGCTGTCTGACAGTTTTTAGTTGCTGTATATATACTGTACATGCTGTTGTATCTACCACCTACACATCTTCATCCTTCTGTAGAGTTTGTCATTAAGAATTTGATCATCTCCTCTTGCAAGAGGACTGGAGAGAAAAAAAAAAATATATATCAAATCATGATGCACAATGGAAACGCATAACTTCCTAAGAGGACAAGAAAGAAGTTTCCTCTTCTGTTGTGCAAAAAGAATGAAAACCTGGGAAGTCATACTGTTGGGTGATTTCACAAGTCCCCAAGTGACCCCAGAAGGAACAAGGCCTCTCCAGAATTTGGATCCTGATCTTCTTCCTATGGTCTTCCCCTTCAAGTCTAAAATAAGTACCTATTATACATATTAATAATATATACTGAGCACATTGCTAGTGAAAATTAACCAATGAATGCAAAATTCATAAGACAATTGAGGTTTAGGATGACTTTTCCAGTTTACTGATTACTCTACAAGTTTGCACCCTGGTAGAACCTCAGGGATGGAACACAAGCGTAAGTTACAGATCAATAAAACTTAGCAGACTCCAGACACACCAACCCTATATAAATCTTCCTCCACGCTGATTCTTGAAGGCTACAGAGTAAGGAATCAGTACTAGTCTGCTGAAGAATGAAAGACAGACTTGTGGTAAATTTGTGCCCTGGAAAGAAAGGCTTTAGCATCTTGGTCTAATTAGCACTGGAAGAGTTAGTAGCCCAAAAATGAACCAGTCTTCAAGCAAAGTGAACGCTTGATCAGAATCGTAAAGAACAATTATTGCAGGACTAAACATTAGCTAGAAAAAGCTTTTCATGCATAAGAATCCACATAGCACCAGCTAAATGAGATGTATATCAAATCCCCTGTTGTTTCCAGCTATGCGCACACATCCCACATGCTAGCAAAATAATCAGAAAAAAATCTTTCGTATAATTCACCTAAAATGAGCTCCTCAGGCACATTTCTGAATCTTCTTCTGGCTAGAGCAGAGCGCTCCTGACGTAACATACTACTTGTAAGCATCTCTGGGAAAGACGAATGGGACTAATAATTCTTTTCAGGTGGTTTCAGTTTAGCAGATTTAAATGGAGTTTTAGCTTCTTGACAAATACAGGGACTTGTTACAATACAGCTGGGACCCACGCTTAAAACAACTGCAACAATGATGCAGTTTTCTTTCTTTAGCTTTAAGTGACCAATCCAAATTATTGTTAGTGGGTAAACCCAAAAACAGTGAGGTAAGAGGTTCATACTAAACAGTTTTAACAATATATACAAAGTTCTTAATTTAGCTCCGTCTTTGGTCTTTATATGGAGAGTTCTTCCCTATATTGCCATATTAGCACAGATAACAGAACGCCTGAACACAAAACTTCCCTAATAAAGATATTCCAACCCCTAAGTCTGCTAGAACAATTCATATCCAGGTAACAAACTCCTCTTGACAGCACAATAAAGCTAGCTTGCCAAGGCAGTTTGCTGAATCTTCAAGAAGTACTCACTGAGATAAAAGAACTGAAAACAGTCCTGCATGATTTTGAATAGGGTTGAAGGGTTAGCAACCCACACACCATTTAAAACATACAGGATTTCAAACATAGAAAGCATTGTAAACAAACAGAAGGACAATAAGAACACTTCTAATATCACTCACATACAAACTGTATAAAGCATTTATCATGTCCTTAGCACCAAGCCTCAATTGTTCTCTGTTGTTATAAACATACATCACTCATTAGTTTTAAATTACTTTAAGTTCACCTCCAACAACATTTTCATTAAATTATAAACATCTCATCTGCTTAATCATGAAACTGATCTGGTAGAAAACTGGGCATAAGGAATCTACAAATTTCTTGCAAGTTATCTCGCAAACTCTCCTTCAGTGTTTTTGACACATTTAAAAAGTGGTTGCAATGTATTTCAGAGCATCAGCATTTGTTCAACTCTCTACCAAGCCTCAACTTGTCTTGTCATTAATCATCCATAAGTCTTTCTTCTTTTTCCACCTATGCTGCAATGCCTATACCTTGCTGAGAAAGGATATTAGCAGCACAGGGCTGTCTGATTATTGAACACAATTAGCTTCAACCACAGGTAGTAACAAACCATGCCCAGCGTTGTTTCTGTAACCAGGGTTAGTCTTCAGCCCCATCATCACATTAATTGAGAGTTTAAGACAATTAAATTTGCCTATAAGCATGAAACTGAACCATATTTATAAACTAGGATCATCTGCTGGAACAACAAAGGGTGGTAGGAGCAGTGCAGGAGGGTGTCTTACGCGCAGCACACACAGGGTCAGAGCTTACCAGTGAAAATCCGGCTGGGGTTTGCCGTTACTCGTTTTGCTGAGAATATAATCGCAGCTTGTCTAACTTCAGGCAAAAGAAGCAGTTTCCCAAGTGACAGATTCTCAGAAACCCAGCGAAAGACTCAGGGTCTGGGTGCTGAGATTTAACCAGTTTGCAAAGGGCAGCAGTAACTAAAAAGCAGCAGCTGAATACAAAGTTTTCAGAGAGTACACTTTAAAAAGATTGATTTCCTCCTAGCCTGCCTTTCCTCCCTCCTCTCCTTTCCCTTTCCACCCAGAAAGCACTGTGGCTACGTACAATAAAAAGTCTGTGCTATTTCTAGTCTAAGGTCAATAAAATCAGTTTTGTATTTTTGTCTCAAAAAAATTGTTACCCTAACTTGGATGGTCCTTTCAACACAAAGTCATCAAAGTGAATCACCTTCCTTTCCATAGGTATAAGGCTGACAGATGAAACAGGAAATCTTTCTGATGGAGAATGTATTTCCCTGGCAGGGCTATCTGTGCTTGTTGTGTGTGCATCACTGTTACCTTGGCACGTGAGAAAATCATCCTTGACCATCCTGCTTTTTTTCTTTTTTCGAATTTCATTTAATTGTAAAATTCTTCAAACCATATTCCCCATCTGGACTCCTTCAGGCTTTTCCAGGACATTCATAGATGTTTTCATTTCCCTTCAGTGACTACAGCCATCTTTTCAAATGCAGTCTTATCCCCGCAACGCAGGCACCATATTTACCTTGCCCAGCTTTCATACTTGGAGAATATAACATGCAGTAAAATATGTGCAAAGCTAGTGCAAGATGAGGAAAAGCTCTTAAGTGTATGTTGCTCATTAATTAGTCAACAGAGTCTCCAGCTGCCTTCCTCATTCAAGGTTGTTAGCTGTTCTCCTTAGACTTTTTTTTTTTTTTTTTTTGGCAAGGGAAAACAGCTCCATATATACAGCTTGCTTTAAAGAGGACTCTGCTGTGTTTCTGATGTCTCCTGTATTAAGTGTTCCATATAAAATGGGAAAACACATTTCAGTCACATTATGCTGGCTCCTTAACCACACGTCCTGTGTAGTATAACATGGACAAAACACTATAAATCCTCTAATGTTTACCTGTGCATGCCATGCACACAAGCAGAAAACAGAATCCAGGTGAAACGTATAAAAAAAAATCATGTTATACAACCTTGAACACAGGGAATGAGTATCATTAATTGCTTTACAGGAGAGTTGAAAGGCATCAGTGCTAGAGATCAGCTCTGGCAATTCTAGGCGCTGTGCAAAAAATACAAAGAGCTTCTGAGCCAGCCCCCCCCTCCCCCCCCCCCCCCAAAAAAAAAAATCTTGTCATTTTAAAAGACAAGACTGACCACTTTGCCTCCTTCTCATTTAGCTACTGTATAACTAAAGTATATAAATGTGGTGAGTGATTCATCCAAAGCTACAGAAAATATTTGTGCTATAGCCTGGGAAAGGAACTTGTATCTCTTTAAACCAAGGTTAACACCCTAAACCATATTTCATGTCAGTGATCTATAACAATCACTAACACATCTCAGAAGCAAACAACATATAAAATATTGTTGTTTCTCTGAGCATAAAGGCTTGCGTATTGATGTGTATACATCTAGATGAATAAAATACACATTGCACAGTAAAAGTTTCCCTCCTTGTAAATAAAAGCGGAGGTTACTTTAACGATAGCTGGAGGTTGGCTTGTATGTTTAAGGATTTTCAGTTTACCTTGTTTCTCAGGCACCATATCCAAGATAAACTAATTCAAAAGCTTTTGCAGCACACTTTGCTGGGATGTCATACTCGACAAAGTGAGGGAAGTTTAATTGCTCTGGTTTTTAAACCTAGCACTGAAAAAGGCCTAGACAGCCTCTAAGTGTCCCATTCAGAAATGCTTTTGGATTGTTTATGTCTTCTTTCACCAAATTTGTATGAAGGACAATCTTGAGCCATCTGGTGCCTATTTAATTTTTAACCACCTCTCACTTGGAATATTTCTTTCTTTATACTTATTTTGTCTTAACAAATTGGCCATAAGCTAAACTGCACCATCTGTGACTTCCAGTAAATACAACTGTTGCTAATGAAATTACCCAGCTTCATCATTTTGATTTAAATGCATTGCCTGCTTTTTCTATGACCTTTCATTGCTTGCCATCAAATCACAGCTTTCACACGTTTAGATACACACTCATGTAGGTCAGGCTTCAGGAATAAATCTCTGTAAATCTCAAGAAGCCTGGCCAAGCTTGCTCAGCAGGCTGGCACGAGCTACCACAGCCAGGGCCATGCTAAGAAATCATTATGGCATTTGTGTCCATCCAGCTCAGGGGCTGAACTCAGTGTGCTTCATGCTCCAGGGCAGATCCCCTGCCATGTGACCAATTGGTCACTGTTTCTTGTTCTCTCACCTCCCATTTGTTAGACTGGCTGAATTAATGATTCTGGATGGACTAGCCCAGTCTTTTGGCTACCCTGTCTCTTATTCAATCACAGGATAAATTTGACCAGGTTGAACTGAAGGAAGAGATTCGGATCCTTACCTCAGAGAAACATAGCAGGAAACTAAGGGAATCAACCGAGGTTTGGTGGTGGAGATGTAGTATAATATTGCACCAACTGCTTATATAGTATTTTATGTATAAAAGTAATTTAGTGTGATTAATTTGAAAATAAGAGCAATCAGTTCACTTGCCCCCATCCTAAATTGGCAGCTACCAGAGATTTTGCAGCATGAAAAAGAACTGCACCTCAATTTACATTAGAGAGGAAAGACAGAGCTGAAGTTTCTTTAGCACACAAGAACAAAAATTACTCAAGCAGGTATTTGTCCAGTACACAAAGGTAATTTACATGGCTGTTTACAGAGCCCCTGCAACATTTTTATGAAAAAGCACGAGCAGAGCAAGTCTGATACTAACAAAGCCTAGATCCCTCAAGCAGAGGGATGTAGCCCTAAAGAAACGGGAAAGTAAGAAACATCAATTTCAGAGGTATAAGCCCAGTCCCTTAGATAGGCTTCAGTTCAACACAGTTTCCAAAGGGCCGTCCTGAAATTGCTGTTATGATGAGACATGGCTAAAAAGGCAGGCTTTCCAACCTCACATCCAGAAATACCAACTACTGCAAGGTATTCTGAAATCAGTTACTGAAAACACCACTGGGTCTAGCATAACAAAGATCCCTGAGTACAGCACACAACTTCTGTAACCCTTCCCCCAGCCTTTTCCTTACGAGTAACATGTTCATATAAATGATGTTCCGTTATTTTTATAGTGTGGCAAGACCACGAACGGGTAAAACATGAATACTCGAATGAGTAAGGAGCGAGCAGTCAGATTCTTAGCTCATAAATTGGCTTGCTGTCACTCTACATATCTGCACCCGTTTAGGATCCCTCCTCCATGGCAGCAAGCTTGCCATGAGCGACTCAGAACCCAGGCGCGTTCTAAAATGAATCTTTTTTTTCTTGCAATTACCCAGAACTATGATGAAGAATAAAGCAAATCAACTTTACATTTAAAATCAAAATATGAGACTGAACAGCTCAGACAAATTTCCTCTTAAAAAGAAAGAGCAAAAACCAACAGAATCTTGCAAAATGCAAAACAGCAACATTCGAATTTAATTATTTCTGGGAAATTTGACAACTAGTCAGCATAAGAAATATGATGCTGTAAAGACACTGCTCTCCTCTGTGTTTTCATGTTCTCCCTAGCAGATGCCAGTCAGAATTACCACAATGGGCCAACAAAGGCATGGTGACAGCTTTGCACATGCAAACCCCTCTCCCCAAATGGTCCATTGGATCCTTTCTAAATTGCAGTATTTCTTCTTAAGTACCACGTAATACCTGCTCAGCACATTCATCTAGTTGGAGTCATTAACTTAGTGAGGTCACAATCTACTGCCGATTAAGCTGATGACAGGTTATGTCATCATGTAAACGTCGCTATTTATGAGGCAGGCTAGAGGACTGATGAGTTATTAGGTGAGTTATGTTTCTATATTGGTATGCAGATGGAAAAGGCAAACAGAATAAGAGCAGATGGCAATTACACTGGCATTTTTGATAAAATATTAAAATTTGGTAAATTTTGTCAGAATGAGACAGGCCTTTTGTGAAGAATACGCTTGATGCTTTCTTTCTGCCAGAGAAGGGGTATCACTTTTATAGTAACGCTTACCAGTTTCACTTAAGCTTCCAAGAAGCCTGGCAGTGTCTGCCAGTCTTTGCTGCTCCTTTTTCCTATTTTCAGCACAAAATAGGTACTATTGCTCCCAGAACTGTCATCAGTAAGAACTGTAGGCGACCTCACAGACTATTTACTCGCCCTACTGGCACCATCAAAATACATTCTCGCAAAAAAGTTCAAAAGTTTAATTATTAATTACCGAACAACCACTGTGTGTTTGGCTATTCACTTTTTGGTGCAGAACCCATTCCATGCACTAAGCAAGCCACTGAAGGGAGGGAATTCATATTTTTGGAACTTATGCCTTGAATTACTCTATCCGAAGCAATGGAAAGAAAGCGCAATTTAAGTATACTACGAAGAAAATATCTGCCTGAAATTAGAGATTTTGGCAGTCCACTCTAGGATGCCTGTAAACATGAACTGTTTTTAGCATCAAACTGATACACAGAAACAAGACTATAGAAAACTGTATGAACAGAACTGTTCGCTAGGACAGACTTCCAGAATTTGGCAGAAACTTTAATGCACAGCCAATGGGAAGTGTTAAAATATTCAAAATAAAGGGTGATATATATCTACTGATAGAGAAGCTGTATTTAAAGCAACTAAGAACTGAGCTTAAAAAAAAAGTGTAAAGTTCACCCAAACCCCTCATACATCTATCAAGTGTACTCAGCTTAAACGAGAGATGAAATAGAAAACATATGAGCACAGCGTATGCTCACCTCGAGAAACAGTTCATTGAGCTTCCCTCTGCAACTCCCTTCTGCATTTGGGCGTAATATTCAAGAGACAATCATAAAAATGTGAAATCCAGGATTATAAACCAAGGCCTTATACATAGAAATGGTATATTTTAGATGGGAAGGAATACCGTAAAAGGAACGTAGTAACTCAACTGATTTGTTATAAACAGACACAAAGACAGCTGAAACCCTTCACAAGTTCAGGTTACGCATGTCTTTTCTACACTCGCATGTCAAAAACTGAATGATAACAGAAAATCACAATGTGATTTGGTATATTTTATGAGTTGGGACTGGACTCAATGGAAGAGATAAGGTTCTACAAAACCCTTCCCAGAGCCAAGGCATGCATACAGTTAAATCTGCCTGATACCAATTACCCTGCAGTCAGATATGCTTCACAACAGATTGATGTTACATGACTGGTATGGGATCAGATTTAAACTCACATAGCCCATGGTTATTAGAGCTAGATGGATATCTTAGGAATTATGATTTTGGCAAAGGGTAATTTGTTTAGTACTAGAAAAAAATATTAATCTTGCTCAATAACCCTCTAAGAGATTCAAAGCTGTGTTGTCCTGCAGCCTATGACAATTATATTCTTCGAGCCAGTGAACAACAAAACACTGTGTAATCAATTGTATTTTATCTGCATATTTGAGTATTCAATTGTATATCATTAAGCCCAAAGGGGAAAAAGCTCTCCAAAAAGTACCTTATGTAAATTAGAATAAGAATCAAAAACTCAAATATCCCAAAAGCAATAATGAACAGCTATTCTTATTGCAAAAGTTATTATACAACTGTTATCCTAGTTTAATCAATCTCTGATGTTCTGTGTGCCTTTGTGTTCAGACAAGGAAAGAAGATAGTTGGCCTAACTAGAGAGAAACGTATCTAGAAGGATGATCCGTGATGTGAAGTGTTCTGTGTGCCTTGTAACACTCGCTTCAGGATAACAGCGTGACTGGCCTACCCAGTTAACGCTGCTTGTTAGAGAAACATTAACCCATTCTGCAGATGCAGTCACGCTAGAGCTAAGAACTCTAGTGCAAGCAGGAAAGGCAAGGTTGAATCATGGGTGAATTCAGATGCAGGAAATTTCTGTATAACAATTCTTGGTGAAAAACAAGTTTAAGAAAGTTCAGAGTAGAATTAAACTTGTGTTTTGTTATTTGAGGCATAGGAGAAAGCCTAAGGGAGCTGACACACAGTCCAATACATAGAGTTTTCTATGGCGCACAAAGTTACTTCTAATTTTAATAGCATATGCAAGACCAAACATTGTTTTGGTATTTTAAAGTGACAGTTTTTAAATAGCTGTTGCATTTTATCCCCTGTCCTTTTCTATAACCACTACCCTATTCTAACAACATGCATAGACAGGAGAATTAGTGATCCCTAGAAACATGTTTGGTCAAGGTAACACAGCTTATCAGGTCTAAGCTTAAGTAGCTTTGCTAGTACATTTCCCCTTTAAATTTTGCTCCTGTTAAAAGTACTAAATCAAGGAAACGGAAGCCTTCCTAACATACATTTTCACTACTTAACAAAAGCTCAAAATAGTATAACAGTGCCAGAGCTGGCATTTAAAAGGCCAATCGCTCTGACCTTCAATTCAGAAGGAAAAACTTACTTTCAAAAATCTAAGAACAGGCATTGTTCCATTAACATCAATTATTTTTAATAATCACAACCCTAATTTTAAAAGTTTGATCTCCTGTTTTTATTACCCTTCTTCTAATTCCCATTTATATTCATTAGCAGTAGGCTAAAGGATTTGAAATGTCAAAAAATCAGGAGGTTATACTTCCTACAAATTTTATAACTTGTTACGTCTAATGTTGAAGTTTTCCTTATTAATTCTTACTGCACAATCTCATGCATGTGTATTTGTACTGTACAGATGCACGACAAAAGAGGTTTAAATTCACACTGAAAAGTTAAACCACTAAAACGAATCCTTTTCGATTCAAATGTCAGCTTGGCGCTCTGTTACTAACTCAGCCTTCTATGCCAGTTTTTAGCCGCACCTTCTACAAACACGGTTCAGACTCTGTCACTGCAGATCTGCAAAATATATTGATTTTGTGGTAACTCTAGCTATTTTAAGATACTTTTAATGTATATTAGCAAATTTGTAGGAAAACTGAAAATTCCATGCACATCAAGATGAGTAGCATGTTCTTAGCTTCAATAGATCAATAGATTCAATTCTTGTTCGATAATTTGAATTTTGGGTTATGAAAAGAAAGGGGCATTAATGTATCCTCTGAGAAGTACAAGTATCTGATTGACAGTGTAGGTCAGCGAATGAGCAAAAACCCCTGCTTTTGTCAGCTCTGTCCATGAGACAGACCTTATGATGAAGAAACTGACCTTTTCAGGACAATCACTTTTTCACAGTGCGAGAAAATCATTATTGTTCTTATGTTGCATGAAGAAACGATGAACTGAGAAACTCATCACGTGCTCTTCACAAGGTATATGCATCCATCTGCTCCTTGCGTAAAGGGCTACAGTGAGATTTCTCAACCTACTTTCTCTTGGAATAGGTGGTTTCAGAAAGAAAGGATTGTTCCCACAGGATCTACTCTTCTGAAGAGAAAATTTACCTCTGATAGCATCCACGCACAAGATCTAACATGCAGGAACTTTTAGTTAGTCTTTCTAAAGTAGGATTTTCTCACCAGAAGTTCTCTTTACACTAATCACTTCCCTTAAAAATAAGATTGTAACTTAACTACACACAAACTCCCACCTTACAAGAATGAACTGAAAAGAATGAAAAGAAAAAGAGAGCGCACATACTACAAAAAGCAAGAGACAGGAAAGACAGACCAACTTTCATCTTTCTGCCCATCTACAGATGGGTAAGACAAAGCAGTGGGAAGAGCAAAGTAGAAGAGGAGCTCTGCTCCCGGTCAGATTTAAATCACAATCTACTTCTCTCCATCACATGCCTGTATTTTGCTCTGAAATAAGGAGACGCACCAACCTTCCGAGTGCATGGACACTTTTTGTTAAAGGTCTATCATTTCCAGCAGCTTAAGAAATGACCACCCCAAAGTCACAGAGACTTTATCAACCTTTGGCTTTCAAAACCAGATGCAACAAATCACTTGTTTTGTTGAAGAACTGCTGAGTGTCTCAGTACATTCTGTTTGTAGAAGTGATTTAGTAAATAAAAAAAAAAAAAAATCACTGCACTGCTTTCTGAGTCATCAGCTTTGTACTTATCTAACTTAGCCTTATCTGGGCACTCAAAAGATATATCAAAGGACTTCTATTATCTGCTTTGTTCCTTGAGACTGGACATTTCTCTGAGCTCTAAGAAGCCCTAACAAATGCAAGGCCAGTTGCTTTTAAGATGCTTAGCAAATTTGCTGTCCGTATAGTCCACTTTCTGTATTTTTGCCAACTAAATTGGAAAAATGATTATCATTCCCTCTCTCAATTTCAAACAGTATTAAATAAGTCACAGATGTTCACAAAGAAGCCTCATTCCGCAAATTTTCTAAGATAGACTGTTATAAAGAATATTTTCTCCTTTTATCAGTATTTACAGAGAAGACTGGAAGAAACAGGGGTAAATATTTGAAATACTCCTTAACAGATATACACATACATACACGTACACCCATATACACCTTGCTCCCAGCTTCCAGATGAAACAAACTGCTGATGGACATTTGACCCTCAGAAATACCTAAGATATGATACCAGTTTTTACCAAAAACACCCAGTCCTATAATCTCCTGAAATATTTAACGTCAGATTAGCTACTGAAGTGTTTCCTTACTGAAATGTAAGGAATTCTCAAGTTGTGTTTCTGTAGCGGCCTAACAGAAGTTACCTTTACAATATACCTAGGACAGCCATACCGAATTTGTTACGATATATTCTCAGAATTTAATGTCCTAATGTTTTAACTACCAGAGTAGACCAAAGCCAATCGCTTTTAATGATTTCCGTAACATTTCCAGAGTTCAGTCTACAAACCAAAGCAGTGTTATCTGTCACTGTTTTGTAGAATCAAGTTCAGCTAGAGTGCTACAACTTGAGCTGGCCTTTTTAGCTTTTTTTGTCCTTCCTTGGAAAAGATTCTGTAATCAGAATGCAGACTCGTGTCAGCAGAATGCACAGACTAAAATTACCCTCCCACCTGCAATGACGTCGTAAAACTACTCCCAGGAAAACCACTATTTTGTTAGGGTGCACAGACACTCAAGAACAGAACGTTTATTAAAAAAAAAAAAAAGTATAGAGTAAGGCCTATTTGGGGAAATAGAATCTCTTGAGCAGGATAGTCAGTCACTGTCCGGATGGCGATGGAAGTATTTGTCACTGGAGTCCTTGTGATGGCACCTTCAGCTGGATCAGTGACCATTAGCTCCATTGCTAGGGACTATCTTAAACTGCATATAAAGCCTCTCCTATCTTAACTGTGTACAAGACGACTGTCCTAAACGACCATTACTCATCTGCAGGAACAGTTTCTACTATTTACAAGTGTCTTTATCTACATACAGTTTGGGTCAACTCTGCAGCAGCAGCTGCCTGGGGGAGTCCCTGAGACTGCCAGATTCTCCACCCAGAATGTTAATCAAGACACTGAAGCATACAAACAGTGTATATTAATTGGTCTAGAAACAGCAGGAGCTATCTGGGGGAATCTCCAGGACTGTCCAAAGTTCCCACCTGGAGAGCTGCTGTAACAGTTAGACAAATGCTTTGTTGTGAAGCCAGCCAGAAGCTCAGTCAATCACCTTGTCTCAAGTCAGTCCTTTGTCACCAGTCAGTCCATTGCCTCATCTACAAAGCAACTAGCTGGGGAATTCTTGGACCACCCAAGGCATTAATCACTAAACCCAGTTGGTATGCACAAAGACAGAGCCTTCACACAGAGCTATACTGGAACTGTAACTATAGTTACAATCTTTCACGCTGAGCCTGGAAAAAAAACAAAACTGTACCGGCAATGGAAACATCAAGAGTCTACTTCCATTGTCCTTACAAAGCTATTTCAAAACGTAAGGATTTTTAAAAAATATTCCGTCATCATCTATGACTTTCCTGTTTGCAATCCTGCAATATTATAGTTACAGAGGAAATTCATTTTGTCTTCTCAGGAAAAGTAGCAAAGCTCAAATAACATGCAAAATCTTACCTTGCGTCCACACGTCTAAAACAAGTAATCAGTAAGAGTTTATGGATGCTTGCATGAGCAAGATAAGCATATTACTATATACGAAGTTAAATCTATATCATTATGGGAATCATAATAGAGAGGAAATATACCACATAATCCAACAGTATTACTAAAACATGCATATACCACATTTGTGTAACGTCTTTGTCTCTGCAATTCAACGTTTATCAAACACAAGCAAATTTGTTCCTATTAACCTCAATGTACTTATGTGCAATTAGTCTTTATCTTTACTATTTCTCTTCCAGAAAGGCAAAAGTAAAAGACTTGCAGATCTTTATTTCCTAGTTTTCTCCACAAAAAGTGTTGCTTTTTTCCAAAACATTTTAAAAAGCAAAACCCATAGTTATATCACATACAAACACATTAGCCAACAAACCTCAGTTTTACAACTACTTCAGCTGCCTGTTCCATATTTCTGCCTTCAAATATAAGAGAGGAGATCAGCAGGTAGAATTTGTTATATCTATCTATATAGAGAGATATAAAAATACAATAATATATTATATATACATATATAAAATTAGCTTATATTAGCTTCAAGGTGGCCGTTTCTCAGAGACTTCGCCAGGAACAAATTTCCCTTTTTTATTACCTGATGTTTTTTAGAACTTCAAATTGTCATACGATATTCCTGTTTAGTTTTTGCATATATATATATATATATATATATATATATATATTCTTTAAATAGAAATTAGGGCTAGTTTGCCCTATCTAAAATACTATTTCTACTTAAAAAAAAAAAAATCACACACACAGAACAAAATCAGAAACGTGTCTGGTGAAGCTTTTTTAGAGCATCATTTACTCATTATTTGTGTAGAACATGTGCTGGAAGACAGTTTGATGTTTAAGTGGGACTTGACTCAGCTTTCAAACAAATAAGCTTATAGCACTTCATCAAGCCCTTTTAGGGATTCGTTTGTATCAAATATATCCTTATTTGCATTTGAAGTTACCTAAAAGGAACTGCTATCAGAGTTTCAAAGTGGATAAAGCCAGACACTTGGTTCTGAATCAAGGTATTTAATTGAAGAGTGGTGGCGGGGGGGGGGGGGGGGGGAAGTAATAAAAGAGACTGAGCCACAACAACAATCTGCTGTGCTATGAGTGATATCATGGCATGGCTCTTACCTGCTGAAGCAGGATGCGATAATAGGGAGGTCTCTAATGGGATGGAAACCTAAAAAAAATGACATTGGAAGAACATCAGATCTGCACAATTAAGTGATCTAAGTCAGGAAATGCTAAACAAGAATGCCAGTGCACCTCCAGTCGGCTGTCTTTGTGTATGTGTATTGTCTGGCAGTCTCAAAACTTTGTAAGAGGACTGTTTTACTTAGGGCGCTGAATGGACAGCATCCAGGAAATGTGCTGAATGGGGGAGGAAGAAGGGTGGTGTCTGTAGTCCCCCTGCTCACATTCTGAGAATGTGGGAAGTGTGAGGAGCAGGATGCTAAGAGAAAGAACAGACTTCATGTTGAAGGCGTCTAATTTCTACTCTGGACTCTGCTGCTGGCTTGGTCCTCAGGAATCTGTGATGCTGTGCAAGTTATATAAAGCAGAAACTCTGTGGTTTCTGTTTATTCTTCATTTTGTGGTGGCCCAACTTGAGTACCTTGATTTGCAGAATTTGAGCACTGTGAATTGTCCCAAAGCTTAAAAACAAACAACACCCCAGGCCCTTGGGGTTGCATAAGGTTCTAGAAATGTCACCATACAGTACAGTATGCATCAGATTTTCATCTGCCACAACTGTCCTTCCCTAAACTGGAAGAAGTGCTTCTACCTTATCTAAAAGTGGCATTCCAAAAATAAATTCTTCAATGTGAATGATGAGTGTCCTTATGGAAATTAGGATTTCTGTATTCAGCAGAGGGTGCAAGTACTGCACAGTAAATAGGACATCAGCCACATCCTGTGTAACAGGGATAAAATGAAACACTGAAAAACTGCTCATTCATTGAGCACTGGGTGTCCTGGACAGTGAATGAAATGAGGTCCTGAAGAAAAAAATCAAAAGCCACCTCATGAAGTGCATCTGTGAGTAAGGGCAACAAACAGGTTGCCCAGACACCTTAATTCTGGCATTTTTTAACTTGAATATTTGATTTTTTGAGATGCAATTAATTCCATGGATTTATACAACATGTTTTGCACAGTGGAAAACCCGCAAGGTGCAGAACATGGGCCCAGTCATGGGCTGAATCAATGGGCTGACTCTGCTGACACAGACAGAGCTGACTAAATGCACACTCACTGAACACTCAAAACATGAAAATCTGTGAAGTGGACAGACTCTGCACTCTATTCAGCGCTACTACAAAAAGTTTAGTTTTAAAAGAGTGTATCCAGAAAAGGGAAGTGGATCTGGCAAGAGTCTGACATTGCTTAAGGCATGCACAGGTGGATGGAACTGCAGGCCAGGTCAAAGGAAAAAAGAAAGATTTATGTTATGTGCAAAGAATAGGGCAGAAGAAAAATAGCCGATCGGGCTGGGCTGCACTGAAGTGAATGAAACAGCTGTTCATACAGGGAAGGAACGGTCAGGTAAGACAGGTTGGAAATAATAATCATAGGGCCATCTGCTGCCCTGGGACTTTGCACCCTGAAGGTATGAAACAAATTTTGTCTTCTAGGAGCTCAAGCAGTGTAGCCGTTACAAGCCTGTCAACTAAACCATGCTGGAACAAGGCATTAAAGTTACACGAGTTTCATGCAAAAGTTGTTCAGCTCATTTGACTCAAGTTAAGAGAAAATAGCGCCCTTTTAACCAGATTTTCCATTTTAACCAAATGTTCCATGAACACAGAAGATTCATTCTATCAAGTACCACTATCATTTCCAGCTTATGTATTATATTAAACTGTAGGAGAGTTAACAGACATTTATTTTGTCATTTCCTGAGAAATGATCAATCTCAAAGTTATTCTAGCTTTCCGTTCTTAGCATGATTTTATTGGAATTATTTTGTCAAATATTTTGAAATATTTGGAATTCTTGTTACAGTTATTTCCTTGACCTCAGTCAGTTTCTTTCAGATCTGAGTGTAGTACAGAAGCTGTGCTAGGAGATACAAAATATCATTTCCTTGATGAATTATTGCTTCCATCCAAAGCATATAGCATTTGCTATTGTCTGCAGAAAAATGAGAAAGCTTCCTTGCATGTCCAGAAGCATTTCTTAGGTCTGTAAGCTGTCTTTGAGACCATTGCTCATGCCCACATTACTGGTAAGCCTACAGTCCTCTGCAGGGAAATGGAGAAAAAACTACTCCAGACCCCTCTGGGTGTCTTGGATGGGTCAAACCTGGCCAACTAGTCTTCTGCAATACAGCTTCTCCAAGGATGGACGCCACAGGAGCCTGTTCTGGTTACCTCTCTTCTTTAAGTCATATACAAAAACATCATGAGGCTGGGTGACAGCTGAGAGTACGAGTGCCTACCAGTCCTAGTTTTACTTTTCTACTAATCAACTGGAGAGGTGAAGAGCACACCCTACATCAGTCTGAAATAACATATAGAAGAGAGAAGTAGAGAGTTAACTCATCTGAGAACTAGCTAATATCTGGAGAGACAACAACTGAACGCATTGGTAGAGAAATGCCTCTCTTGCGTAACGCTCCATTTTAAAATGTGGATAGGGTGCTATTTTTTTGGCTGCTCTTGGAGATCAACTGCTTAAGCTAAAGCTGCTTTTGCCTCCTCTCATTGAGGAAAGTGCAAACTTTTGGATGCCGTTATCATCACTGTTATTAAAAATCAGCCTGCTTTTGTAACTTATTCCTGAAAACAAGCTAGAAGAGTATAAGAATACGGAACACAGCTGATTACAGTAGTACCTGAACTACTTGCACATCAAAGGTATGTGACCAATGTCATTTTCTGCACTGCTTATCTGTAACACAAAGGTAGATTTAAAGTTATTGTTGAATTTGTAAAGCAAAAAAACCAGTGCATTGCTGCTACCCTGGTGACTGCCTGTTTGTCTAGATAGCACTGATGGCAACCCAACAATTTTCTGCAAGAAGATACGTAATTTGTAATTCAGGGAGGTATTTAAGGTGTCTAACTTTCATCCAGGGTGGCTAATCTACCTATGCTGCTTTAGTAATCAGTGGAGTTCCCCTCTGGGCCAGCAGGCTGTGTTAGATACAGCTGGCCCAATTCAGTAGGACTGACTGCTGAAATCGTAGCCAGTCCTTAGTTAACTGTGTGTCACAGCCTGCCTGCAGAGAGCCTTCTCCTTTCCACAGCTGCCCCTTCTGCCAGAAGCCCCACCACTAAGTTGTGGGTCACTGGGCATTCCCACCTCCCTGGCTCAGACCTTGCAGAACACAACACGGTCCATCCCCAAAACCTTCCTGCAAGGATGCCACTGGTCCTGCCCCAAGCTGGATGGTATTGAAGGACAACACATCCTTCAGGAGCGGCCACTTTTCTTCTTCGCGTTACTCTGTGGTGGATGTCTCTACTAGCTATAGAAGAAACCTAAAGGAGACAGCTTCTCAAGACTATAGCTAACCTTTGTGAACTCCTACCTAAATCTCCTGCTTAGTCCAAAGGAAACCACATTTGTTAGCCTGCGAACACACTGCAGCATGCACATGCATTCTCAGACTTCCCTGGAAAGAAGTCATTGCCTGGTATGCTTTAAGAGCAAAGGCTCCAGAAGAGGGGATTTAAAAGGAAACGTAGGCAGGGATGACTTTCTGTTAGGGCTCCAAGCGAGTTTATAGCTATCACTTACAAATGGCCTTTTTAGAACTATGTAACATCATGGCACACTAAGTACAGCTGAAAAGGAGAGATCATTTAGTTTAGTTAAGATAACCTGCAGAGGGTTGTTGTGAGATGCGGAGAAACGAAAGAAGGAAATGGCAATGACCTTGCATTAATGAAGAGCACGCTCCACTGGAACAGTAGCCAGCATCAGTAGGGGCTTTGCTCCAAGGAAGCCTACAGCAGCTGAGTCTTACCAATACTGATGACTGCCATTATGGTCACTTGTGAAAGTAAGCCAGATTTTAAACAAAAGAATAAAAGTACCTAGGACAGAGAGATTTACGACGCAATCAAAATATATCAAATGTAAGACAAAATATCACCTCAGTATCCCACTTAGCAGCCAGGTCTAAGATAGAGCCTGAGGCAGAGTTCAGAGAAAAAAATCCTCAGTTATTGTGATTAAAAGGGGCCTATCAGATGATTCAATACAGCATACTATAACACAACAGGCCAGGTTAGGAAATCTGTTTTTTCCCCTTCAATGCCACTGGACAATGCCTGTTAATAGAACTTTCCAGACAGGAAAATCTTGACATGAGGTTTAGCAGTTACCTTACATGAAAATAATTGATTCAAATAAAAGAGGAAGAAAAACTGCAGGCTGTTTGTTCCCGTCTCTTAACCTTGAAGATCATCTGTTCTCACTCACATGGGCTATCTATGCCAGTCAGCTGACAAAGAGGTACATACAATATCATAAGTCAGAAGTAATGACACAGATGAGACACCAGTCAGGCTGTGCAGCCCTTTATAAAATTCTATATTATAAGCATGCAGTCTCACGGACTGGGAAATCCATTTTAGCATCACTAGGCAAATTCTCTGTTTAGGAGAGTCACTAACAATTAGAATTCATAATAAACCCAACCACCTTGTATATCATTGCTTTAGCATGCCAAAAGCCTTGAAAATAACTACTCCTTGGGTTACATCAACATTTGGACAGTCTTAAGGCTAGAGGCTAAGCTGAAGGCAATTAAGTTTGTTGTGGGCATTACTTAATACAGATTTACAGCTTTTCTTAAAAACAGAGTAAAGTAGATGTTTAATTTATTGCATCTGAAAATTCAGAATATATCCAGGAGAAAACTGTGCAGTAATGATTATAAAATGACTGAAGTCATCAGGAGTATTTTTACTCACAATTTTAAATCAGTAAGTATACAGTATGGGTAAACCATCTCCCTCTTCCACGCAATTTAAGATACTGTCCTCACGCAGTAGAGAAAAGGCTTCTGGGTATTCTACATGAAGATACAACTGGCAAGATATGAAGCTACAAGTTTTAAAATTCCTCATATAACCTATACATTTCACTTGTTAAAAATGTTTCTGGAGAGTAACCAATAATAGCTCTTGCTCAGAAAGGAAAACAAACCATTTGCAAGTTAAAAATTCAAGGCCACACAGTCAATTAAAATTTCCTTTTTTTCCATATTTACACCATCAGTCCTTCACATAATGACATTAAAGATATGAAACATCTTTGAATACACAAAAAATTAATGCTCTTCTGTTATAAAATGCAATTACTAGAATTATGAAAAGAATTGGCCAAGTGAGAACTGAACTTCTTCAATTTTCTGTGATATCTGATCGTATTTTCATTCATTTCTAAAATATTAATATAGACTTATATAGAGAACTGCTGGTTTAGTAAACAATCCAGAAATTCCAGTGATACACTGCCAGATAGTATTATTAATACGTTAATAGGCTGTTATTAACAGAGTAGTATGTATTAATAGAGTGAACAGATCTCAGTCTGATGTCCTTTTGTAATAAGACACTCTATAGGTGTTCTCCTAAGAAAAGATTCCTGCAGTCAGGCTTCAAGAAATTTCATATAAATTAAGCATAAAAGAAACAAGTCATAATATTGAGGGATGATTAATCTCAGCTCTGAATTACCATCCTAGACCAGTCACCTTCCCTAAAAGGGCTAATGTTTTCAGATTTTTCTAAAATGACCTTCTTAGTTAATTCTCACTTGTATGATCTTGCACTGTAACAACTACATTTTACAATTTTTTTTTTTTTTATAAACACATATGAGGTCCCAGGCTTAGAACATCCCCTATCTCCTGTTACTTCAGTGTACCAAACACACCTACTCAGTGCATTCGCGCTATACAAGAACAGTAACTCGTACTGGGGACGGTTTTCCTTTCAGAAGGAAAAAGAAATTCCTCCCAAGGCTCCTAGCAACACTCCATTACTGCACTGGATGCCTTCTTACATCTCCATGTGCCATATCCCAGGAAATACAGAGCAACTTTGATATTTTGGAGAAGAAAAAAAAAGTATGTCACTGAATTCAAAACAGTAAAGGTTGAGAATTTTGTATTATGCTCTGCTTCTGACATGATTTTTGCAGTGTGGGATCATTCTAATATGCAGGAATGCAGGAAGTAATATCACCTCATACTTTGGCTTTAATTCTAATTGAAGCACTAGTTCATTTGTGCATGAATTGTAACATTCTTCGTGGACAGCCAAAGCCACTCCAATATCCTTCCTATTCTGCTCTCCTCACTCATTCACCTCCAGAAACCACTTTTCTCCCTGCAGCTGTGCAATTAAAGTAAGAAGTATCTTTCAAGTTCTGTTTGGAAGAAAATTGTATTAATAATCACTAACAAACACTTCATTTACAAGATCTTATTGTCTTCAAACACCATCTGGCAGGACATGGCATTTTTATTAAACTTTTTTTTTTTTTTTTTAACTATATAAAGAATACAGAGGGCCATAGCACCACTTTTTTTTAACCTGCTGATAGTATGTACAGCCCTACCAAATCAGACTCCTTTGCTCAAGGAAGTAGGGTTTTATAAATTATTTGTAAATAAATAAGACCATATCAAAGAAAACATCTGACAGTCTTGCTAATTCCTCTTCTTCAAAGCAAAAAGAAGGAAGACTCTGCATTTTGCTTTGCTCTGCATCTGAGGAGGGGAAGAAGGAAAAGCTCTATGACACATACCTCAGATCTGCACAAAGCAGAATTTCTCTCGTGTTCTACGTCCCCGTTTCTTTTCAGAGAAGGGAACACTTTGTAAAGCTACATGGAACGTGAATGCAAGGACGTATCTATTCCTTCCACTGACCACTAGCCAACAGAAACCTTTTTATAACCAGATCTGCTTCCTTCATGCACATACAGAGACAGTGAATTGAGTTTAGGCTCCAAACTAGGTTCAAAAGATGAGCTCGTGTGTGAGCACTGTCTAAGACACCAGAACATCAACTTTTCCTAGCTTCTTTTCTTGATTTTCATGTAACTCCTATTAACAGTAATTCAGAGTGCATGTGTGCATGCAGACAGGATGCTAAAACACTGTGTGGCTGATTAAGGTTTAATCTTGTATTAGGTGTTGCCTCGTACATACGAGGCTATCATTTATCCACAATAAAATCATAAATAGATTACCAGCTCTCTGCCAAGTAACATATTTGCTCTCATATTTTTAATACTCTTACTTAAAAGGTTATTCTCAAAACTGTCTTCTGCAAGGATCTGTCTTTGCATAAAACTTTGCACCCCCTAATCTACAGGATTTCAGGCACGAAAGAAGTCAACTCCTTCAATGCCTTTTGGCAGGGGATTGTGGTTCCTTGTTCCAGTGTACAACTGTCTCCGATCTTCAAGACATTCATAGCATCCAGCAGTATTTGGGATTTTATTTCACACATGCTTTTGTTGTTGTTGTTACAAGTGGAATTACTTCAGTCCTTCTAAACCAGCTGCAACTGGGCTCAGACATCCCCAGAGGGTAATGACTTCCACTTTCCAGTGTATTAAGATGGGGTGACCAAAACAGTAGCTCTGCCACAAGTTACTATCACAGCAGCAGTAACAAAATCAACTCTCTTTTGATGAAGTAGTGCTTACCAACATCGCCGCACCAGACTTGGAACACAAAATGTGTCATTGTTTGCTTTTGTACCAGCATCTAAACCATGGCACAAGGAAGACAGCTGAACACAGCCCATGCCTGCTCAATGGACACTTAGCGTCTGCCAAAATTACTATAAAACACTATCAGTGAAATAGCTTGTAAACAGAGAAGGTAGAGGAGTAGTTACATTAGCAGCAGCCTTTTCGGTGTGGGTGGTGACAAGCAGAAGAGGAGCAGAGAGGACAACTGACGGCAATAACTGCTACAGCCATCCAAGCCTGATTTGCAGCTGACACAGACAAAACCAGTCTTGCTTTCTCAGTAGAAGACAAATGTTAAAAATGGCACAGATGTGACCACACTGCCAGTCAGCATGGCTAAAGACTGTGATCATACCACTGTTCTGACACTGTGTAACACCTTTACTACATGCATCAATTCTAAATACATACAATTAGCTTCTCAAGAAGCTAGTATATGAGTTCATAGGTAACAGATTAGATTACCTCAATACAGATGAAAATCATGTTGTTTCCAAGTTATTCACCCCAGCCATGTAGTCAATCTAATTTAAAATATATTTCAAAAATTTGTTTTATTCAGATATCCAAGTTCTCTCTTGCCAGTTTACATATGTCAGGGGCTAAATAGTAGTCATCCATGGCAAATTTCCTGCCAAAAAAAAAAAAAAAAAAAGTGTGCTGGACAGGAGGCAGTTGGGTGTGCTATGACCACAGTTAATTAGTTTCCAACCTACTGTTACCTTGCATTCTTCCATGCAGTCAGCAGCTGTATATACCTTTTGTCTTAGCTTACACACCAGTGAGGAGGTGTTTAGGGTTGAGGGTCTTTAGGTTTGGTTTATTTATGTTTATTATGCCTCACACAACAGAACCCAGGAAGCCACTTGGCTGATGAAGACAGACACTGATTATATAGAAACGACTCTTAAAACTGGGCAACAGATCATCAGTAGAATTTATGGTACTTTCTATCTAGGAGAGAACTCAAAGAGTACAAATTTTACTTTTTTATTGAGGTGAATCTCTTCTATATTATGATTGGAAACTGTCTGTTAGTGACAGATGACTATGTATTTTAAAGAAAATGAAAAAGAGGTCAAAAAGGACATAAGAAAGCTCCAGAAAATTCAGGCTGTTTTGGAGTAGTTCTGGGTATATTCTAGGTTTAAACACGGGCCTAAGCTATTAAAAAAAGGGAGGGAGTGTTGGCCTAATTCTACATGCAAAATTATTTGGACAATTCTAGTAACAACTATGACTTACAGTAACTAGAAATGGCTCCATGCCCCAAATTGTTTAACAGTTTTGCATTATTTAATCTTACAACAAATTATCCAGCAGAAAGATTAGTTACAACTACAAACAACTACTACTGCTGAGGCTCAAACAACTAATTTAAAATATGTAGCCAAACTATTTGAAACTCAATATCAACATTGCTGATTTTGCTGCAATTCTGACTTATTAACTTGTCTGTTACTTACTAGTCAGCTTCTACATTGCGTGTACGTTCTTCTACTAGTGGACAAATAATTCAGATTTGATTAATAGTTACATTTGAATGATAATGCTAAGAACTTACTGTAATTGTCAATGCTATTGAATAGGATGTTTATGGCATATTTCAAGCTTATCCTAAAAATACGAGCTCACAATTCATGGCAAGTTCTGCCTGTCTTATTCTTACTTAAGCTAAAGCATATTCGTCCCCTATCTTGTATAGGGATGGATCAGTGTTAAAGCGTCCCCTTATGCAGTGGTCACATCAAATAACGGGATTCATTAATCTACCATGTAAGTAGTTTTTACATAAAGAATAATATAAATATATTTTTCCCTCCAAAGCACTCTTCAGGTCAAGAGGCAAATCTGTACTACTTTGCCATAAAAGGTGTAACATATTATAAGTGTATTTATATCACAAAATGTAACGTTCTTTTGCCACTAGAGACACCATTGGATTGCCTGGCATGACTGTATCTGCTAAAAATACTTTCAGCTCATGGACATAGTCTCCTTTCCTTTTAAAACAATCAAAAAAAAAAAATCTAATTTTCCAGATATAATTTTTGGCTCTTTTCTCTGGCTCCCTGCTTTAACTAATTTTGGGGTCCTGAAGTGTTCCCGCTAGGAGAGAATAAGAACAAATCTGGTACTTCTGATATATGCCATCGCTTACAAAGAACAGATGCAAATTCCTGTGTTCCTAATCATGGCTGATTAGCAAAACAGCTGATGAAATAATAAAGCATACCTTCGTTCACTGACCCAAACATTTCAGCTGGTCTTACTTAGGGTACACTTCCAGACACCACTGTCACAGACATACTGACTTAAGGGGTTCCAACTGGCTGCCTGCTTCTGCCCTCAGGCCACCCATTTGGTTGTGCAGATACAATTGTCTGCAACACCAGACTGTGAATCAGATAAGCAAATTGATTCAGGTTAAAAAGTACTTTTTCTTCTTAACATGTATTTATTTTGTTCACAAACATAGCTGCATAAACAAGCATAGCTGCATAAACAGTTGTGCTGTCACAAGCAAGGGAATAAGGTGGGAATCCCTTCAGCTACTGCTACCAGCAGGACAATTGCTTACTGAAGCAATTATAGCGTTAACTCCTATTGCCTTCTGCATAGCAGTAATAGTTACATTTGATAATTGTCAGTTATCTGCTACCAATTCAAAGCTTTCTTGTAATGTTGCTGTTTTTCAGTGTCTAAATACCTCTGACAACTATCAATATAGCTAGTGAGTACTGGTGAAACTGAAAATTAAGTGGTGCTTAAGTGTAAGTAGGGAGTAGAGGACTGCCTACGAATGAAACGCAGAAGCGGCGCACAGCAAAGGCAGCCGGTAATGACCAACCGGCTCATTCTTTATGATTATATAATTATGGTGATTCTTTATAATTATATAAATACAAATTACGCGCTGGCCCACTCCTACTGACAGGCTACTGACACTGAAGCTACCGTGAATTTTGAAATTCAGGTTCTGGAAGGCCTGAGCTTTAACAACTTAAACACAAATCACATTCCAGTTTAAACTTCGTGTCTGACTTGCATCCTTCCACTCTACCCTGAATACAGCACAGGCAGTGCAATTTCATAGTTTAGTCTTAGATCAGCTTATGGTAGCTCAAGGGCTTCAGCAGCCCTGGGAGACGCTTAAGTTTAGCCAGCCAAATAGCATATGGCTACACGTCCCTTCATAATTAATGTGATCATTCTGGAAACTGCATTGAAACTATGGTGCCTCTTTTTACTTCTGTCCAAAATCAGGACTATTTTTTGCATCAAGCCATAAACGTATTGTTTGGGAGCCTGACATGTCATGAACTTGGAACTGGCATTTTAAAAGTCTCAAGTGCTAGTAGTTTGAAGGCAGCCAGTGAAAATCCTGACCTTTTTAATTTTCGCTGCTGCAATACACCAGAAAATCAAAAGTTCATTCTGAAACAGGTTTTAAGGATCAGCTAAAAATTTCAGAGAAGGTTTCAGTATTAAGTACTACATTTCCTTTACAATTCATTTTAACATTCAGTTTACAATCCAGCCGTGCTTGTGAGGTGACTTGTAATGTGAGGTAATTTGTATAGTGATGAACGTATACTCTTACCTACCCTGGGGCACTGTCACTGCTCTGACACGCTTGGTGTACATGCAGGATTCCTTTTTTTCCTCCTACAAACACCTCTTTTTTCTATTAATATAGGTTGATCACCAGAAATAGAGCAATTATTCATTAAAAAGTGGTTTTAAAGTTCACCTCCGTTTTAAGTAACGTAATCTGCAAACCAGTGCTGTATGCCTATTATACAAAATTCAGCTGACACCACTGTCACAAAGAATGGCTTATAAACCATTCTTGCAGGTTCGTCTCTTGGAATAAGGAAATCTTTCACTATGAGTTATCAAAAAGCTCCTATTCATATAAGCCCAGTCAGTATGTAATCCTGCTTTCACAGACTTGCTATAACATTAACTATTCATTTCATTAAGATCAAATTGTTATAGTCTACTAATTGGGCTTCATTAAATAAACATGAAGTTTCAAAACTAAATCCTTAATCCTTTCAAACGGCACCTTATTGATAGCTACTCTCCTGAGGCTAATGCAGGAACAAGCCTGGAAGATATTTTCTACCGTTTTGTCCATGTCAGAACACTCAAATTTACTCAAAGTACCAACTGACGGCACCAAATTCAAAATAAAAGAGGATAAGGGATTTCACTATAGCAAACCACGAATACAAGCCACTCACCTCAATAGGTCTCTGTAAAACACACAACATCTAAAAAATCTCATCAAGTGACCTGCGTGAAACCTATCATTTCTGCTCTGGCACAATGAAGGGTGAATTAAGTATGCTGTGAGTCGAATAGGAGGCTCTACTGGCCATCTTCTTCCAGATAAACAACTCGAGAACAGCCAAGTTGAAATATTTTTCTAGAGCGTTTTTGCTATAAGCTAATTAAACAAAGAATAAAATGGAAGAGGGGGATAAAAAGTGGCAGTCAACATAAAAGCAGCTTAGTTGGGCACCCATCCTGGGCCAGAGTAAAGGAACGCCCACACCAAATGAACAGCATTTGAGAAAATTTGTTCTCCTCGGGACCTACCAAAGATGGGTTCATTTAGGCGGTATAGGATTACAATACTTGGATGAACGGATTTACAACTACTATAACTTTACCGACTTCGACTTAATAACCAATACAAATGTCCACTAACACTATCTCACTATATCTAGCTAGATGCACTGACATTTACAGGAAGCTTCAGAAATAAGAGCAATGAACCAAGGTCATAAAACAGTTAGGGTACTGACGTGTCTGAAGGGAAGGGAAGGGTTGAAGAGGTGAGGGTGCCCTGATCAGGCCACGCTGGGCGGGTGTGCCCTTCCCCAGGAGCAAAGCCCGTAGGCACGACCCAGCCGCACCGGCGGGGCGCGCGCACCCCCGGGAGAGACCCGTATTTGGATACAACCCGTATCCGCGACGCGGACGCGCCGATGGGGTGCGCTGATCCCCGGGAGCAAAGCCCGTATTAGTTAACTCACGTAACCACGTGCAGCTGCGCAGGAGCGACCAGCTCCGCTGGGCACGTCCTCGTCCGGCGCGCCGTACCAGGAGGGAGCGACGCTGAAGGAGCGCCGGTTTTCCGCTTCGGGGCTTTCGTCCGCGGCGGCGGCGGCCGTCCCGCAGCCTTCGGCGGGGCGCCGTCGAAGCCGCTCCGCTGCGGCCAGGCTACGGCCCCAGGGGGTTTTGCTGTGTGGAGCCCGCTACAGAGCCTCGCTCCCCCTTCCTTCTCGCCGCGTCTGCTGTTCCCTCGTGTCGTCGCTCCTCACGCCGCCGCCGACCCCGACCGGCAGGAGCGCGGCGGCGCCGGCAGCCACCTGTGGGGGCGGGCGCAGTCGTTCCAGGCCTCCTCCCTGCCTGCCCATAGGCCGGTTTGGGAGCCATCCGCCCTCCGATTGGTCCAGACCCGAGGCCTCCGCTGGAACATTCTAGAGCGTTCCCCGTGACTGGCAGCAGCAGCCGCCGCGGCCGCCCTGGCCCTGGCCCCTGGCGGGGATCACGCAGAGGTCAACCCCCACTCCCTCAACAGGGCCTTTGTTTAGCAGGGCCCCTGCCACCGCAGCAGCACCCCTCTCTCTCTGACGTTCACCCTGGACGTCAAACTACGCAAGATTATTTACTGGGCTAACGAGCAGTAACGAAACAGGTCTCAAAGTGAGAGAGGGGGACGTTTGAATGTGTTCTAGTCTGTATTTGCCAGGAAGGAAAACGCAGAATTGCCACCTGAGTATAAATAGAATACACTGATAATACTGTACTTCTTAACAGTTTCAAGGAATTAATTGTCTTGGATTGTGAAGAGAACGTTTACTGTCTCTTCACTTCAAAAGGAGGGATGGGCGTCACAGACTCTTTTTTGAGGGAGGAAAAAAAATTTTCCCTCAAAAAACACTTATTGAGAAAATAAGTATCAGCAAGAAAGCATGAAAACTGTCTTTCAATATGACATTTACCGAAGCAGAACGTGGACTATACAATTATATATCTACCCTTTGTTCAAGCGTCCTTACTTGAATTTGCACTGACAAAGAAGTTCTGACAAGAAAAGGTTTCATTCGCGGCAGAGCAGATACTTGTTACGAAACAGAAAAGTGGTCAGGAAAGACCACAAGCTGTAGGCACTCAATGACCAGCATATTTAATTTTTTTTAAACACACACAGACACATATATATGTGTGTGTGTATATATATATATATACACACACACACATACATATATATATACGTGAGCATCCCAGGCACATACACACAGAGCCTTTTGTTGGGCCGCTTCCAGGTGTTACCTAACCATTCACTTTGACTGAACCACAGGGCGCACACGCACGTGTACGGGAGATTTCACAGGCGTCACATAACAATGCTCTGTTCCAGCCACTGAAGGAGCTACGATCCAATCAGTTACAAGGCTAGTTGAGGCTGATGGCTTTATCCAGGTCAGTACAATATTGCTGATGACAAATGCTTAGTGCAGCGTTTATTCAAGCAATGGAGAGGCGTGGGCTTCAACACAAGAAAGCAAGCAAGATTCCCTGTTCAAACAGCGGTCAATGCTTGCATCTAGTTACCCACATTTTCTCGCCTGTGGGCCCCAGAGCAGTTGCTAAGCTTCATCTTTGAGAACTGCATCATTGCATTTAATCTGTTAGCGCTTTAAGATTATGCAAACACAAACATTTTTGTATGTATTTCATTACTATCAGGTCTCTACATATACACAATGTGCATCATGTCCTTTGAAACTGCAGCATGCAGACTCTTCCCTCCTGAGACTGACTTCCTATGCACCAAAACTGGTCACTGGATTTAGTCATTCTGTGCCTTGGGCCACCATGTGAAACAACTGATACAAGCCAATTGAGGAAAAGGAGGACCTTAACTTTGCAAAGCAATCATTGATAATGGCATGCCAAAGCTACGCAAACAGGCAGCCATGAATTAGCATCCTCTGATGACAGAATTCACAGAAATCTCTAGGATTCCAACAAGGCATTTAAGGGAACAGTGCAGGAAATGACAGGTTGATACACTATGGGCCTTCTACCAAAATCTCCAGGCATTGCCATAATAATAAAAGATGTTCTACTTCGTCTTTTTCAGAAGGTCTACTGACAGAGAAAGAGTGCATCTAATGGCGGAAAACCAACAAGTCAGTGAAAGAAAAGCATCTAAAATGGGACTACTGCAAGTAATCTTAAGAAATAGTCCTAATTCTTTCCCATCGCGATTTGTAAGATTTCCATGAAAACACAGCTGTATAATAAGCATGCCCCATCCATGTCTTAAGGCTTCAGGCTAGGCAGATTTTTCTTAAAACTGCCATATAATATTGGTACCAATGATCTTGATCTAATTATTAGGCAAGAAAATAAAAAAGTGAGATGAAATTCAAAATTACAAGGCCAAGGCCAAATTTTATTTAAAAAAAAAGAAAATAGACTAACAGTTTAAGAAACAAGTAGTGAACATTCTTTTCAAGTGCAAAACAGAAGCTTATGTGTATTAGCACAGACCTCTTATTTAGTTCTATAGTTTTAGAAATTTCATTTTTAGAAACCTCAGAGAATGCCTCAGCTCAGAAATTGACATATTTATGTAAAAATATGTGTTTGTTCATCTGGTGAGTTGCTTTTTTTCAAATACACAGAATTTACGCTCTAAAAAAATGTATGTTATCAGTCAGAATCGCGAAAATAACTACTCAGCAGTTACTTCTCCACATAGATTTTAAATAAGGACAAACCAGAAAGACAACTGTGCGCTTTCTCCATGTCTCTGGGTTTCATTACACGGGCCACAGCCAAGCCACTGCGGTCTAGAATAGACTGCAAAGAGAATACAAGGATCTTGTGTGTAGGAATTTAACACTGCAACAGGGAAAACTTGTTTTAAAAGTAATTTTATCATCACATAGTCTTAACAGTATCAGCTCCTCTGTAGGCTCTGCTTTAGGGAGAGAAAGTTTAAGTTTCTTACAGAGTAGTCATGACTTTAAATCACAACTTATTTCCTGGAACTGACATTGCTTATACTTCCCAGTGCCTTCCTATGAGTTCAATAAGAAAAACAACATTGTGTACAATGTTAGCTTCAGCTCAAAGGAGAACTGAACCCAGGACTAATTGTTCAGGCTTTGCTACTCACATAACCTGTTCCAACAAACAAACAATGGCGACTGTCAACTGCTATTGATCATTTATTTTATGTTCAGAGTAAATCTTAAATCACTGTCTCTTTGGAAAGAAAGAGAAAATTGAGATAGATATCGAACTGTCAAAAGCAGAAAGCTTTGTAATTGAAGGTCTTTCATTAAAACTTTTGAACTTCAAGCAACCAGGGGGCGTTCCAACTATTGAGCTTTTAACCATCATGACAACTCACTAATGAACACATACCTGTAGAGACCCCACACCAGAGAAATGCTATAGGCTTTATTTCCTACTACCGGTAAGAATCTTGGGAAGTCTATGCATAACCAGAGCCAGATTTCTTATAGCATATATTACCTAAATGCCTTAGAAAGGGCTGAATTTCAGCAAGTAGAATCAGGTTACAGGTATTACAAATAAATGTACGAACACTGGCTCAGCGCTCTGACAATAGCGAAAGTAGACAAATATGAGTACAATACCAATCAGATAATTTTTTGTTTTTCAATGTTTATTGCATTTTTCAGCTTTGTGCGAGCTTTGTGGAATTTACCTATCACCTATTATTCAGAGCCATGATTTTAACTAAAGCAACGCAAACTTCAATACACACTGAATAAGTATATTTTTGAACTTAAATGTCTTCTAAAAATAGCAGTTTTTTTATATTTACAAACCTTCTAAAGCTCTTAGGTAAATTTTGAAGACATGTAGTACATCTTTTGTAAAACTGAGGGGCTAACCATCTGAATTTACTCTGTAGCTTAGAACGCTAGTTTATTTCCTCAACTGTTACAGAAATATCTCACAAAGAAGCAAAAGTTGAAGCAGTTTGCTGTCCCTACAGATGGCCAATTGAAATCTGAAACACCCACACAGGAGAAATATAGCTCCAGCCTCTCTAGAATACTGACATCTTGAGGAGTCAGCATTGTCTTGTATTTTGCCTTTCACAGTATCATGAACAGACGGATGTATTCAGTGGATTCTTTTTCCTAAGGTTTCCTAAGGTTTAAGGACAACATAATAGGATCAAGGTGAATTTAAGTTATAACTAAGATTCGCAGCTAGGAGAGAATCTGATTTCCTGTTCCAATAATATTTTTGCTTTCATTTCTACCCCTTTATCCATTAGGGCAAAAGCATCGAGTTTGGAAGATACGTAATAAAATGAAGACAAAAAAGTTTGATCAACATATACTTACCTGAAACATGGCAGACTAGTGCTCTAAGCATTAGACTATTATTCTCAACTGAGGGAAGAAGATAGAGATGTCTCTTTTGCTTTGATGCCAGTTTCTATCTGAATCTCAGCAATTCTCCTTCAAGTCAATGCAGGCCTACATATTTATGCTTTTAATGTATTTGTTTTTCCTCATTAACAAAATATTCTACTTATAAAATTCAAAAATAACTTATTCCTAAACTTTTTTGTATAACATTATGTAGAGGGCTAACAAGCCTTTCTATTTAAAGTTGTGTTCTCTTAGAGAATTTTGGCTCAACACGTTCATTCCATTTTACAAGAAATTCTGAAGTTTTAGACATGTATTTTTGTTCGGCTCATAAACAAATGCACTCACATTTCAGAAACACATATCTAAGATTCCTGAGTTGCCGTAACTGGGAACTAGATCTCATCAACGCAATAGGTAGGAGGTTTGCACATCAAAGGATCAGGCTGTCTTCAAACCATTTTTCTTTTTTTTCCCCTCTCTCTTTTTTTTTTTTTTTTAAATCAGATTTGATAAAAGCCAGTAGAATTCCAAGATTTCAGCAAATGCTTATATTTTGCTCAACATATTGTTCAACAGTTATTCCATCCTCCACTGCCGCACAGGAACTCTCCAAGCAGTTATTGAGGTGAAAGGCAAGGTGTATCAGGAGGTAGAGAGGATTTATTTGGCATGGTTCTGTTTATGACCATCTACCAAAATGAATGCATATATAAAGGGATTAGTATTTTCTGATGTTTATAAAATATCAAAGGACCTCCAAATGTCTATCACACTTTGTCATTGACATGCCTGTACTGTGAATGCACAGAATCTCTTAAACAGAGATTTAACATCAGTTAGCAGTATATACATAATTCACATCTAATTCCTTCACAATTTTAAATGTTTTCATTCACTGTATCAAATACTGACCAGTTAGAAAAATGTTGCAATCTCATTTTTCCAGATAGGAAAATAAAGCACTCAAAGGCCAGACTTTAAAAAAGCACATAAGAAATCTGCTGCAAGTCACACTGGAAGTCTGGGACAGAGTTAGTACCTGCATAGCAATCCCAAAACAGTATTATAACCCATCCTTTCTCAGTGAAGAGCAAACGCCTCTGTGAAAGAGAAGCTTTTAAATATTCTGACCAGTAGATACAGCATTATTTATAAAGTGGCTAAGGTACCTTTAAGTGACCATCACTTCCACGTGTGCTGTTGCGTAAGTCCATTACTCCCACAGCATTCACATGCCCCAAGTGAAAAGTGGGGTTTTTTTTTGCTTCATAATAGACTATCCTTGTAAGAACTTCTTTGGAGATCTCAGCTAACTCATCCCTTATGTAGCTTACCTTGTATGAGCTGATGGGATCATGAAAGGCATAACTGCTTTACTTTCATATTCTAACATTATTTCCATCTATCCAGACCATACAAACTACCTAAGAAATAATCTCTTACTAAAATACAGCACCTTCATCACTTACACCTGTGAGCTTTTGACATTTAAAAGTCCCAAAAAGTCTGAGGGCTTTTTAAAATTGTATTTCTTCTATGATCCAGCATTACAACACCTACTGTGTTGTAGGTGTTGTAATGCAACAGAAAGAAGAAATGCAAGAATGCGTTGGGCTTTCACTTCTTTTACACAGAGAGTTTAAGTCCAAGTTTTATTCCAGAGTAAATTTTAAAAGCAGGGTTCATAATAAAAATGGCAATACAATCTTAATTACAAAAAAGCTTTTCCCAGGTGGAAGTGCATTGACCAGAAGACTCCATTTCCAATCCCCTATCACCTGTAATAGAATATGGCTGGTGGAGTAATTTAAATAATTTATTACGCATGTACTAATCCTACGATCTCTACCTGGATACTTGAAAAGAGCATGTTTTCTTAATAAAAACTGATATTAGAAACATTCGGGTGTGTTCCAGAGCAGTGCTATCATTCTGATCTGTGTTGCTTTGCATTTCAGGTTCAGGTTCCACTGAAAATACACACCAAACCTCTTAAAAAGTCCTAGAAATTCAGGTGGCCCGACTTCAGAGACATTCTGTGTTCTTGCTCTCTCTCTCTCTCATGTTCATAAATTTGAAATGTTAAGAAGTCCTTCTTCCAAATGCTCCTTGGAAAGCACTGTTATCTCACGGTGGATAGATAGCTGCCCTGATCCCAAATGTGTAGGAATACTCATGGCTTTGATGGACTTTACCCTGCAAAGCTTCTGTTTCGGTTTAGCATCATTAGGTATTCTGGTGATCAGATACTAAATCATGTTGGTTATTGCATACTAGCATCTACATGGCTAACAAAGGAAAATACATCTCCTAATAACATTGGAAGGATTTGGGGGTTTAACTGCCTACTTGTTGCTCAGCTGCCCCAGGCCTCTGTGCAAATGCCACACACTTGCTTATCTGTTGGTGGATTAAACAACCGTCTGCCCACCAACAGCCTCCCCGATAGAGTTGAACACTCTCTTCTCTGCTTCCCGCATCCTGCTGCTGGGTATTTTATTGCATACGTGAGTATTGCTCATCTGCCCCAAGGACAGGCCACAGCACTTGGCATACAGAAGTGAACAGAAGCAAAGAAGGCACCTGAACAGTTACGCCTCATATCAGACAACACAGTAACACAAAATCTGAGTATTTCAGCTTTCAGCTGACAACTTAAAATTAATTTTTTGATTTCTTTTGTAGTATTCAAGTCTTCAATGACAACAAAAATAAACATTGTGAAAAGCTGTCACTGTTCAATGAGAAGTTTAGCTTGAATCAAAATCCATATTTCTGGAGTGCAATTGCAATGGAAAAATCTCAACTAGTTCTTCAGTACTGCAGGATACAAACTTTTAAGGTGAAGCTGAGCCAACATAACAGCTTGCCACCATCCAAATGAAACATCTAGTCCCTTCCTCTCCCTTTCCTTCCCCTCCCTAGGTATTCAGCTGACTCTGTTAACCTGACAGAAAATTAATCCAGCATACAAAAAATGGAATATGGCTCTACGAAACCTAATCCACTCTGGATAATTTAGTGCTCTGTGTTTAGGTGTTTGCACCACGGTACTTTATAAATAGGCAGACGCTAATCTTCAACATGTGTATTTTCCATCCTTTCATTGTATGTTTTAGCTCAAAGTTAAGGATAGTTAGTGCTACTTAAGTTTCTTCTCAACATTAAATGATGCCATTCATTTGATTTTACACACAGTCTGTTGTTTGAACTAATAACATCTACGATCCCTAGAGATTATGAGAAGCTGAAGAATGGCTAAAACACAAGAAGTCCCCTATAGCTGTCCTCTGATTAACCAAATACGGCTATGTCAAGCATATTAACGATTACTGGAGTGGAACAGTGAAGTGGATCACTATATGAGCGTGATGCAACTCTAGTCAGAGATGAGAAATGTAACGCTGCCTTCTGTTTTGGTAAATCAAAACAGGAGAAAGCAATCACTTGGTGCATAGCTGCTTTGATTGCTGGGAACAATCAAATGGAGGAGGGACGTTGTTGATGCGTCACTGACTTGATTAACTACTGCATTGCAATAACCAAAATGCTGAACTATATGGAAATTCAATAGTTTCTCCTACAGATGTAGGAGGATAGGTAAAACGGGTAACCCTTGGTCTTGAGAAGAGAAACAACCTCTAAAAATTCCCAGTTCTCATTCCGATGTACCTAAGCATGACAAGTCAGAAAAGCAAACATAAGCAATAACAGCCACTTCAGCTAAGTCTGTGATTTGATACTACAAATCATTCGGTGGCAATATCCCCGCAACTCCCAGCTTCTCATTCCCACCTCTGAAAGGTTTTGTTGGTGTCGCTTAAGCCAGACCAGTTTCCTTATCTGATTTAGAATTTGGTTCCACAAACCCAAAGTTGGGTTTGCCCCACTCAGGGGGTGGCACAGAAATAGGAATGAGTGGCTTGGGCTGCATTTGAACTACATAAACCAATACTGTCGCTAAATGCTTTATATTGTCAAATAACAGCCTGTTCCACGCATCACGATTCACAGAACAAAACAGAGAGTAAAGCAAACCCATGATATCAGTGCCTCCTTGCCAGAACTGTAACATTTGATTGCCATGTAACAGGATTTAATATAGCTTTAGCTATATTGTTTCATGTTTATTACTTGCAAACAGAGCCCTAAATGTGCTTTCAGTAAAGTTACGTAACTCCCAGGTCCACTTGCCCTAATTCTTAGATTAGGGCCCTCTTACACAGCAGGAGGGCAGACAAAAGACAAAGGATGGTTAGTTCCGGAAATGAAGTTTTGTGCTCACAGACCTTGCATGTTAGTAGACACGTGAGCATTTTCACATACTGTTTCTCCAAAGAATGTTTTTATTTTCCAAAAAATAAACAAAAAACCTTTGTTTCATAAAATTCTGAAGTGAAGACTTGAAATGGATAACTTGCAACATCAAGAATGTGTTTCTATACACACATACAATTTATATTTAAAGTTGCAAACACGCAAATATGAAAAATAACTATTAGGAGGCAGAATACAACGTGAGACACCCTTAGAGGAAACTTGAAAAAAATTCTGAACGTGCTCTCACCTGTGAAAGAAATTACTGTCATCTTGGTCTGAGAGAATTTTTAAAGGACTTAAGAGTCAAATAATTGTTAGGACAGATAAGTCACACTAAGATTTTAAACCTTTAAACAGATCACAAGGAGCAAATACTATAGTCATAAGACGAGTCTCAGGTTTTCTGACCTATCTAGTTTTCTTTACTCTGTTTTTTATTCCCCATTCTTCCTCCATTCTACGCTCCTAAATCCTCCAAGAACCTCTAGACAAGGCAGCTAGGTGCCACAGAAATGACCAGAGAAATGAGAGGCCAAGATCTGTTAACCACCATTCATAAAGAAGTGCCTTACTGCCACCATAGCTAGCTCAGTCTACCCTTCATGCAAACAGAAGCCATCAAGTTTCCCCTGAGAAAGGCTGGAAAAGGGGCCCTGGACATGATGTCTAGCAGAGTTCCTAGAATAACAAGGTCACACTAGAAATTAAGAAAAGCAAACCATGTGTTATTTGTTGGCTACCCAGGATTTACTAGATGGGACACACGAAGTCACAAGTTCTTGTCTTTTCACGGATAGGATTAGAGGAGCCAGGCAGAGGCTACAAAAGGAGTAAGGCAGCAATCTCGTAACAAGTATTGGCATTAGACAAGCAACTTCTCCCCCTCTTTCCTTTCCTCAGTACTCAGTCCCTGCCTGCAATATCAGAGACTGCTGCCTGCAAGCCCTAGAGGCTCCAGGATTAGAAAACTGTGACGGACGTCAGGAGAAACTGAGTAGCTCTCAAAAACTAGCGATATTATGTCCTATGGCAGAGCCTGTAATTCATGAGAGAGACTTCCATCCGGTCACCTTTCTAGCAAGTTAGCATCTGCCTCTTCCCTCTATCCACCCTTTCCCGCAGCCTACCCCTGTTTTCCAGAGGCAAGAAACCTTGAGTTTTATCATTTTGTTCTTAAAAGGAGGATTTCTTTGGGGGGGGGGGGGCAGAGAGGGGAAATCAAAGATTTTGGCCCAAAAAAAAAAAAAAAACACAGTGGTAATATTAGAAATAATCTGTTTTAAAACGTTTAATTCCCAAATAATGACATTTGTCTTTTCTCTCATACGCCTTTCCAGCAGGATTTTCATCTCCTTAAATATTTTTTGTCAGCAGAAAGATATGGCCAAATTATTATTTTTAAACATTTGGATAGCCTTACTTTTTTTTTTTTTTGGTATCTCTTTCTGTAGATGTGGCAAGAGAATCTCTAGAACGTAGGAATAGGAAATGAATCTAAAAACACACAAAGAAAAGGACATCTGCAGCCAACCATACAGAGGCGCAAAGAACAAAGAGGTTAATGCAACTTCAATTCTTGCATGCTGCAAAAGGACACACATGCACACCAATCTAAAAAAGGCTTCTATAACTGAGCTACAGAAGTTGAGCTAAGGCAGGTTCTCTTCAGTGGTAGCTCTTAGTGGAGATCTCTACAGTAAGAAGTGACAGCCATAACCCAAATACAGAATATTACTGCTTATTTTTAAATTCTCACTTAATTTGCAAATATTAGCCTTAGACAGCTTTTAAGTACTGCTTGAAATAGGTATGATATCTATCATAAAGCAATCTCTTCTACTACTTAGAAAAACTAAACTCTTTAGCTTTAGATTAACAGTGCAAAGAAAGAGTATAACCCCGTTAAACAGTTCTGAGCCGGCTTCTTGGGCTGCATTGGCCCTCTCAATTTATTAGATGCAGAAGAAAAACAGTTACCTACCTTATATGACACTGTCTGCTATACAACCATCTTCAGGTCAGTTTCTGCAAATCAATAGTAGCATGAGCAGAATGAGTATGTTAGAAAAATACACACAAAAGGTTTTGCTCCAAAGTATTACCCACTAAAGAAATTTTTTTTACACATGGGAATTGGCACCAATTCATATAATACTCTATGTTCAAATGAGAATTAGTATGTGAATGATCTTTGTATTTTATTTTTTCCTAACGCATCTAAAACATTAAGGTTGGATCTACAGTTTGTCAGAGGCTGTCAGAAACTTTGCCTACAGCTCTGCGCTCTGCATTTTCCATATTGACTAGACAATTTCAATAATACAGTATCCCGTGGGGAGGAGGTTGGGCAGGAAAACTAAAAGACAGCAGCAGTAAAATAAAAAGATCAATTCCCCCACCTTGTGGACAACTGCTGAAACAACGACTTACAGTACCATTTCACAGAGGTGTTGCACCATAGAAATGCATTACCAAATTTCAAAATTCATTCATCTATCAAGCCTCATACATGAATTTCTGCTACAGCATGGCGTGTCAAACTTTAAAAAACCTGGCAATTAGCTCAAAGTTGATTTAATATATTGCATTTGATTTATAAAATTCCTCAGAAAGTTAGGAGACTGTGTCTATTCTCTTGATGCTTACCAGCAACAGTAGTCAGTTACTCAATGTTGGCATGATCCATTGAAGTCTGAAGAATTTCTTATAATATACAGAAGGAAAGCCCTGGGGTTCAAACCTAACAAAAAATCAATTCCTTCAGGGCTGTTTCCATGACAAGCTTATTGATACTACCATTCTAATTTAAACTTTAAAAACACTCTCAACTCAAAACACTCCAACATGTGTGTTAGCATGTCATTATTCTTTATTTGTATAGTGATCATTGTATCTTATTTTTTGATTTCGAAACAGGATGAGGTCAAAAGCTGTATTTCTTATTAAAAGTTGTTGACTTTAAGTTTCAAACCCCTAGAAATACGCTGCATATGCACTTCCCTATCGCCAGTGTATTTGTTTTGAACAAGTAGTTTTGCGAATTACATTTCCTTACCGTGCTCACCTTTAATAACCAGCAGCGACTAGGAAGAACGTGGCCATGCACAGGAGGAACGCCGGAATTTGACTGTTGTCAGAACACTACTGAAGGGGAACGTCAGCGTTCCAGCTGCCGATTCCAGTAAAAACTGGAGACTGCTCTCTGCCTCCCTCACTGAAATTCAAACAAAAATTCCTTTTTGTTGTTCAAGTCCAATACAATTACTATTTTCAAGCAGTGCAATTTGTCTTTACAAATAGATAATGTATTTTTCCAGTTACTGATGTGAAAGGAGTTTACAGTCAAATTTCAATAAAAGCAGCTTTTATCAGCTTTCTATCTCTAAAATGTTATCCATTTTATAGATTTATCACACCTGCTTTCACTTTCCTTCTCTTCAAACCTTTCATGACAATATTACATTCTTTTTTTTTGGCCCATAGAAATGCAACCTTAAGACTGAAGGCTAGATTAGGACTGAGATACTAAATACTCTTACTGTAAAATAAACAGCCAAAAATATAAAACCATTTAAAAAAAAAAGTAGAAAAATCTTTACTGACCTGTAGGAAAAAAAGGAGACGAAGCAATAAAAGGAATCAAAAGTTTTAGATTCATAAGTTCCTTTGGATAGGTAAACTCTTTTTGAAGTTATTTTCCCTTTCACACTGAAGCTTTCCTCCTTCAGCTAAGTCAGGCAAATGGATTAACCCACCATCTTAGTTGCTGACAAAGATCTTGAAAACTCCAAAACAGGAGCAAATCACACCATATAGATTATAATTGCTAAAGTCTGCAGATTTGCATATTCACATCATTGTTACTGAGTGATTATGCAAATAAGATCCACAACCTGAGGAAGAGAATTGCATTAGTAAACTGAACACTACTCAAACTTAGAACAGAAATGTTATTTTACATCTAGAACTAATTTTTTTTTTCCCCCACATTCAGTCTTCAGTTCACACTTCATCTACTGTGTAACGCCACATTGATAACAGCACCCCCCCTACCCCGTGCACATACCTTTGTGCAGGAAATTTTATTAAAAAGACTAAGGTTTTGATTTTTAATATGAAGCCTGAAGTTGTATGAGGTGACTCTCAAATCTCTCCGTGTTTCTTACGTTCCCGTTTCTCTTGAAGGGGTAGTCCACTGGCATCTCTTTCTAGTAAATTCTTCACGCTCAGGTTTGAATAAATGTGACTTTAAGCTGTTGAAAGAATTTTGTCAAATAGATGCTAGCTAGTTTCAAAAGGTATCACAAGTCAGTTTTTCATTTTTTAAATTAATGCTTGGTGACCCAAGACATCCTTTTATAGATAATTCTAGTTATTAGCCAAAGATGAACGTTAGAATACTCCTAGCACGCTAACCTACTATGGCAAAAGCATATTTATTGCAAGTAATGAGATAAAAATCTTGGCACCCTGATTGTTAAGCTGAATCACTTTATCCCCCCTCAACTTCACAATTAGCCTCTGTAAGAGACCATATTCAACCTGTTACTACTAAATTACTCTATCAGGGTCCATAACAAACCAAACATTTTTCCCAGACTCTGAAAGCGTTAAACAAATCGTTAATCACGATGATGTCAGGAGTAAAGTTGCTTTACTTGGAAAGAACCGCAGAATCACAGAATTGTTGAGGTTGGAAGCAACCTCTGGAGATCAGCTAGTCTGACGCCCCCTGCCCCCCCCGCTCAAAGCAGTTGGCTAGAGCAGGTTGCCCAGAACCATGTCCAGTCAGGGTTTAAGTATCTCCAAGGATGGAGGCTCCACAATCTGAACGTTAAGCAAGTTATTGAAGGTTTTTTCTTTGCGTGTTTTTTAAAGCTCACTTAAGTGAGCTTGAAGGGGTTGGCTTACTGTAATTCTGTGGAGAAAAGCATCATCCCATGACTAATAGTAATATTCTGAATGAATATAGGGTCCTCATAAAAGGAAAAAGTCTGAATGAAATCCAACTAAAATTCCCATTGAAAAAAATCCTTAAAAAACCCTCCAAACCGCTAACCAAAGTGACCAGACTCTAACGGTAAACTAGTAATCAAGTATATTTTGAAAATACACGTTTCGGCATATCAAGACTTTAGTCTCTAGATCGGAAAGAAAATCAATGGGGACAATCAAAGCAAAATAATTCCCCAAAAAAGCACACAGTTAAGTGGAGTTGACAGTACCATCCTGTGAAGAACCACAACTACCTATCCTCTTCTGCTCTTACAGTTCTCACGTCCTGGGTTTGTTGTTTGTTTTTTTTGGTTGCTGCTGTTTGCAAAGTGTTACATGCTTCTAAAATATGGAGTAAGGAAAAATATGTTAAAAGGTTTTTGTCTATTATGACACCATTTGGTTTGATTATCAGCTTCTGCTACAGTCCTTTAAAAAGGTTTACTACGTTGAGAAAGATCTGCATGGAGTAAGGGCGTTATTTCCTTCTACCTAGGAGAGGGCTGAGGGTGCTAGGGATGGGAAGGCATGACAGAAAGGAGAAAGGAAGTTGCAGAAAGGAGGCCACAGCTCAAGCAAGACACTGATAAAACAGCTGCAGGAGGAGGAGGCAGCCATCCAAGCCTTGGAAAGAGAAGCCTATGATTCAGAAAGCAATGGAATACCTGAAGCCAAGCCTGGAAGCAAGGACCCAGGCCTGAGTTCCAGCTATGAGTTCTACTTAACAAGTTAGCATTTGAGGTCTTATTCTCAGAAAAACTTGTTTTATAGGTGGAAAAGATTTCTGGCAGCTCACTGTAAGGGAAGGTCTAGGAAGATCTCAATAGTTTGGCCAACTCAAGTATTCTCAGTAATTCTGAAATTCTAGAGCTTCAAAGCGGTGTAAAATCTGCCAGGGATGGAAATCACTTTGTTGCCACGCTGTGAAAGTCTGCCCAAGTCTTTGAAAAAGATACACTGCAGTACCGGATTGAAATTCAAAGATTCTCTGAAAACGCACTGTATGCCAACAACGCCGCATTGCTACACAACATCTAAACAGGATTTAATTCTGTGATTAGGTTGGGCACCTGAGCACTAGACAAAAGAGACTCTCCTTGTCCCTTACTTCCTTTAGCCAGCACTTCAATAAGATGGAGCAGACAAAGAAAAGGGGCAGGCAGCTAAAAGAAGTAACTTGCCCAAGTCAAGAGAGCAAAGGCCAGGGACAGGCAACGGCATTTACAGCTGGAGAGAACGCAACGTGAATCACAATGCAAAAGGGCAAAGACGGAAACGCACATGGTAAAATAAGACCTGTGTAAACACAGTATAAGCATTGGAAACGTATTAGTTCCAAACATCTGCCTTCATCTAAGCAACAAGCGGGCACGGAATTCCTTAGCAAATCATCTCACACGTCCTTTTTAGTGCTTGGTCCAAGTGGTAAAGTAGGTTGGAATTTTTAGTGCTATTTATCGGTTGAAATTCTGCTAACAACCAAAACGGCAGACACACACAATTTACACCAAAATTTGTTCTATAAAACCCTAATGCTTCTTCAGATTGTTTTTAAAAGGAAGCTATTTCACCGCATTTACTTACTTACTAAGTGAGAAAACAGCATCAATTGTTCACAATTCAACCCAAAAAGCTTACACATACAAACGAGGAAGAGAAGTACAGAACTGAAGCAAGTAGAGGACTGGTTCAGAAACCTTTCATCAGAACTGTTTTAAGCTCCAATTCTCGACCTGAAAAAACGCACATGGTACCTTCCAAACACGCTCTGTAAACAGGTAAAAATGAAATCACTCGTTTCAACCAGAATTAAGAGACAGTACACCTATGAACTAATCCTTCCATACCAGACAACAGACGCTGAAGGAAATCCTGGGCTGCAGATAGCTCTTGTGCAGTACAGTAGTACAGCAGTTTTCCCAGACTGTGCCAAAGCCATTTAGCAAACCAATACCATATGATAGTATTACATTTTTGAACCAGTGTCATTTAAAAAGCATACCACAAATAATTGCATATAAAAATTTATTATCAATACTTTCTTAACACAGGGCTTGAAATATACACACAATCTCATCAGCTCATTTAGTTAACATTTAAGCAGGACTTTCTAGAAAACCAGTGATATCACAGAGTTAAAGGGTGTAACACATTTTTTCCATTACAGCAAAAAAATATTAATAACCTTGTCTGTATAACAGCAATAAAATCATGGTTGCAGATTTCCTCTAGAGGTTTTTTTGGCAGCATGCTTTCAAATATCTTAAACTTCCTAATTTTGGTGAAAATATAGATAGGCATTCAAAGTGTATTATAGAATCCATCAACCTTTAAGTATGGAGAGTTTACATTCCAGGCCTAGTTCTCATGATTGCTCCACTTACTCAAAAGATCTATGCAAGAATGTTGTCTTTTTTAGCTACTGAGTTCATACTGGTAGCTACTTAGCTAGCACAAAATGGAATAAAGAGAAAAAAAAAAACATTCATTGACTGTTTCCAAGACAGGTAAGTTGGAAAGAGCAGATTTACAAGACTAAGTACATGTAAAGGGCACATAATGCCATATTCGAGAGCCAAAGGTTGACAGCAAGAACTCTCAGTTTACTGATCACTCAACCGAAATCTGTTTGCTCGTAAAGTCTTTGGTCCAGAAGGCCACTTACGTAGTATGTGCCTAAGAATGAAAGTGGTTTCAATAACGTTAATGGAATTAGGCATACCATTAGAAACTAGACATATGCTTTAAACAAGCTTAAGCATCTTGCTAAATTGACTAACAGCCTTCAGCAAAAGAAACTGCAACAAAAATAATGCATCAAAACTGACTTTTAGCTTAATTAGATGGCACACTTCCAGTGAAACAACTATACACTGAAATACAGAAAACTAATTACTTTGATTTAAGCTTTTGACATACAATGTTGTCTAAAAAGGGGGTATTGTACCATTCCTCCTGGAGACGTCTGTACAGTGAAACAACCAAAACCATATTCATGCACATGACAAGTGGTAAATAATATTTTCCATTTATAAAGTGTAAATTTTCATTTACAGTGTGAACAACGAGAGCAAAGTAAGCATCTCCACATAGCAATAGCCTGTTTCTTCCATACGTACTTATTCTTAATCTTACTCAAGAGTGCAATATTTTCAAGTGTATGCACTTGAAATTAAGGGAAATACTGTTTAAAAATGTAAGTTTTCAATTAGTTTCAAATAATAACGTAAGCATTTTAGTTTTCAAAAAACTAGAAGTACTATTACTTCAACCCCTTTGTAAATAATAACTTTAGAGTGCAAATTGGCAACCACTTTATTTTAGAATTAGTTTACAAAAATTTTTGACACTAAAAATAAAAGAATATTTCAGAGTAGGAAAACTTTCTTTTTTTTAAGAGAAAGCTGTAAATTCTAAAGTCTTAGATGCTTATTTCAGAGTAATTAAATCAATAGTTTTGGAAAGAACATTTTATCCTAAGCATATATTTCCCATTACTTTCGAAAAGTAGTGCAGTTTTTTTAAATAAAGCATTTATGACGATTAACTTCAAAGGAAGATATCAGATGTATTTTATCTTTATTTTCTGCATAATGTTTCCATGTTGTTTCTAATCAATTTTACGGATAAGACTGCATACCAAAAGGTCAAGCCCGAAAAATCCTGTCATTATCAAGATAGCATTGGCGGTTTCTTCAACTGCAAGGATGCTTGCTTCACCAACTTCTGTTGTTTTCTCGCTGCCTGGGCTTCCCCAATGGCACAACAAACCCTCTGTAAAGGGATACATTGAGAGAAAAAGAAAAAAAAATTAAAGCATGCAGTCTGCCATTTTCTTCCACAAAAGGCTACCAAAAAAAGGCTATTGAACAAATATTCATTAGCACATACATACATGCTGGCCAATTTGTCTGCCCTGAGTTAGACACACAGCTTCCAATTCATGTGCATAATATTCCACATAGAAAAAGCTTCAGTCATGTCATCAATCTACTTGAGTTTTGCAAGTAGTAACATTAATGATGCTATTCATGCCTAAGTAGACAAACCTTCCTTGGGCAGCAACCCACTGCAAGTGATCTAATTTTAAACAGGTGACGAGCAAGTGACATTTCCAATACTATATGCACTCAATAGCCTTCAAAGTCAGGCCATTTAAAGGTCCAGCATTAAATTCAGCAGCACTAAATTATTGACCAGTCAGTCTATATGATTGGCAGCTAAAGCCAGTATCTTAGTAACAAAAAATACACCGTAAAATAGCAGTAATTAACATTTAAATAGCTGCTTCACATCATATATAGCAGTCACTAACACAAGTGTAATAGTTTTCTTAAAGGTACAGGCAAATAATGTCATACAAAAAAAACCAGTACAAAGTAGCTCTTAAAGAGAGGATCTCTGTCTTTGCTGAATTTCCACTACCACAGGCTGAAAGGCTTTTAAAAAAAAGAAAAAAAAGAATAGATCCCTATATTAGATCCCCTAATTAGTATGTACATCAGCTCATGACATCCTTTGATCCTTTGTCTCGGTGAAAGTTTAAAGACCATAAGAATAAGGTGGTTCTTTTGATGAAAATGTACCATCAGAGATCAAATTAAATTTTTTTCTTTTCTAAAGAACAGATTTGGAATTATATATATGTATGAAAATCACCTACATCTACCAGTTTTAGCTTGAGGTAAAGGACTATGAAAGGGGTTATGTTCAGGCCAAAGAATCAACAGGTTTGCGTTATCTTATCTGGAGATACAAAGAATCATGGATTGTACTTAAAAGAAGGTATAAGGGACTTCAGGCACGTTGGCAAAAGTTTACAGTGAAACCTCTCTCGATAAACTGGAAAAGTAGTTGAAATCTGCAAAAGGAAAAATTAGAAGAGGACCAAACAATGCTCAAATTAGAAAGGCTTAACCGAGCAAGGCAGTACGATTAAAGCAATAATTTGTGTATAATTCCTGAATCCCAAAGTATCCATGTCTAGTGCTCACGACTGTTTACCACTAAACATACGTTACACATAAAATGTATATACATAATATTAACATAATGATAGATCTCTGCTCATAAAGAAATTAAAATAAATATATTTATGGCAACGTGATATACACAAATGCCTAGAGAAAGGAAAGTACTGGGGTAGTCTGGATGGTCAGTCTGATTTTATCTGACAATTCTCAGCACTTACTAAAAGTTAAAGTGTTTCAAATGCTTTTGAGGGTTTTTTTTTGTTCGAGATTTGAATAAATGGCAAACAGATTTATATAACAACATCTATTAAGACAAAGAATAAATTAAGCTGGACGGCTGGACAATATTCATCAGAAAGTACCCGAAGTATTTCAAATATTTTTGGATTTCTGGTAACTCAGGGAGGCTGGGGAAAGTCTCAGAGAACTAGAAAAGGGCAAACCCAAAACCTTTTTTTGTTTTTAGAGGCGAAAAAAAGAACAAATAAGTTACAGATAACCTTAACGTGATCTTATGACTTTTGCTTCCATATTATTTTCACATGCTAACATGGGACACTACAGAAGCCATCACAGAAGTGACAATCATTTGCAAAACACACTTTTCTGTGGTCTCCTATGAAACTGGAATAGTTTTACAAGTGGGATCAATGCAAAGTGAGGAGATGCAAAAATGAAGAGTAATGCTGATAAACTCAAGAAACAGAGATCCATGAAAGACAGAAAGACTTCAGGACAGAGAAATTCATCTTCAGTATATAAATGCTAGTAAAGGAACAAGAGGTTAGGCAGTAACAAAAAAGTCTTTAAGAGAATCAAACACAAAAGAAGTCTCTCTGTGGTGTGGCCTACAGATGTTGCATAATGCCCCAGCTTTGGCCATGACATTAAAAGATGCAGACAAACTGAAAGGATTTAAACAAGTCTACCAAAAGCTTGATTTGGAAGGCAGGTCGTAAGAAGCCGCTGAAGGAACTTTTTCCTTTAGAAAAGAAACAGCAAAGAAAATATATACTGTTCCAGTACGTAAAAAAGTGATTTAAAACGACAGCATGTATCTTCCTGCCCAGTCCACCCCATTCTTCGGGACAGATTGCTCAGTTAAATAGGAGCAATTTGGCCCATATTCTAGCTACTGGCTTGCCACTTACTGAAACTACAATATTAAGTCTCTTCAAACATGTCCTGGACCTATTTGATCCCATTTTTGTGAGCCGGGGAGAACCCCTCCTCCTTCATGATCTGATACAAATATACAGTGCGATGTGTAGTTTTCTAGTTAAATTCTTCCTTTGTTGAAGTACTGTTTACCTTGGAATTTACAAAAATTGTTAGCCCATGCGAGTTAGCTACAGGATTCAACCCTTCACATAATAAAACCTCCCAAAATATGTCAGCTTCCCAAGCAACATGAACATTTACAGAAAAATGGTGCAAAATGGGGGGGGGGGGGAAATCAAGGAAGTCTTTTCACATGAACATACACTTAAAGGGTAAACCCAGTTATCTTGAAATAAGGATTCAGCATAGCTTTAAATTCTGCTGCCCCCTCATTAAGATTATAATGAGGTTAAACAAGACCATTAACTATATGAATTATTTTCTTTTACTGCATTTTGATACATGAAGCATAAGCCAATGCAACTTCAACCTTAATCTATTATTGCATAAAGTTTTTTTTTGAGTGCTTTAGACTAATCTGCCTCATGCTACCACAACTTAAACTGAATTTTCAGTAAGAAAGTATAGTAACCAACACCCGGGTACAGTAGTCCATGCTATACCTGGTCTCTAAACGTTACCGTCTTTTTGATATTCTGAGTTTCAACAACTGTTAAAAACATAATAAAGAAAGAAAAAAAGGAAAGAATATACCTTTGCTGTATTTTCATCCTGAAGCTGAATCGTCTTTACACATTCACGACCCATACTGTCCTTCCTTTGGAACATCCCTTGATCCTGTTGCAGAGCGGAACAAAAAAGTAGTTCGGGTGACTCACAAGACAAGAATGTAGAATCTGATATTTAAATGACTGGAAAGTCAACCTCAAATTAGATTTCTGAGCAGCCTCTGTCCAACCCAACCCATTCTTCCACAAAATCTGAAGTAATTCCTTTCTCATAGCTCCATAGCTTGCAGTTAGAATCCTTACATGCATATGGATTACATTCTGATCTCTCAACACTGTTAAATGAAAAAAGATTACATGCGTCTCTTACCATAACAGTGATTTTTAAAACATTTGCTTCATAAGAGGGATGGTGTGTAAAATCTTCAAATAAATAATCCCACTCTGTTGTTAAATGGCCTAAGATTTCCACTTCTTTTACATATATTACTCTCCTGTTCAGAAGACAAAGAGAACCGAGTCATATTCCATTTTCCCTTGAACCATAACCTTGTCAGAAAACAAAATAAAACAAAGAACAGAACTTAGTCTGAGAAGACATTTTCTATACGAATCAAAAACATCCACTCAGTAACAGAGGTACTAGATTTCCTTAAGGGCTTTGAGATTAATACTTTGTCCATCAGACTCATACACAATTTATGTTAGAACATGGTACGCAAAGTTAATTAAAACCTACTCCACCCTCTTCAAATCCAAACACTTCACCACAGTTAACTGAAAACACTCTAGCATTCAATTCAAACCAATGCACGATAGCCAGCCTACACCAGAGGAGAACAGTGATGGCGCTAAATACTGGCTACATGGTGACACAAATGCAGAGTAGTTAGACCGACAGATAAAGTTGCTGAAGTTTACAGTTGCTAGCTAGTTGCACCTTAATTACTTTAGGGCTCAAAGGCAAGCACCAGTGCAGCACATTAATACAAAAATAGGCAGCAGTTTGAACAGAATTAACCTAGAACTTTTATGCATGTGGACAGAAAAAGTAGGATAAGGAGAGAAGCACACATTGAGCTAAATCAGCAAATAAGTAAATCTCCTAAAGTTATCACTAAAAAACTGTGGTAGTATCCTGAAAAAGCTTGTCCTGTTGAAGAATAAATTGACTGAGGTGGGCTAGCTGATATAAGATAAACCCCACGGGCTGCCTCTCAGAGTCTTTTTATGGGCAAGCCTATAGCATACATTCAGGAAGGTCAAAAAAAAATCAGTGACGTTTGGCATACGGAGATCATAACCCATGGGCTCCTTTTTGTTATCTAAATATACTTGCAAAATCTTGATTCCCCACCTGACTGAGACTAGCAACACCTTTCATTCTAAAAATTCCCTGAGAAGTTTAATATTACTTCTTATATCTGCATAAAAAAATTAAGATTTCAGTTAGAGTAACTTTTAATTAAACAAGATTGTAAAAATGTGCATTATTAAAAGGCTAGTTTGACTGTAAAAACTTAGCACAAGCTAATTCAAAAAAAAAATTCAGAAGCAAAGAAAAAAGTATTTTTACCTTCAGTATGATGCAAATGTCAGACTCCAGAGTCGATTAAAAAGTCTTCCTAAATTAGTATTTACTATATCAATATCATTTAAGAGTTGATTGTCATTTTATAGTTTCCATAAAGGAAATAACTTATAAAATCAAGAAGAAAAAAAGGAAAGTACGTGCACAGAGAATAGCAATACATTTGTTTTAAGACTTATTCAGATGCCTGATCCCCAAGCTGAACCCAAAAGCAGCCTCCAGAAAGCCTTCAAATCTCAATACCTATTGGTAACAAGAAGGTTAGCCCTTCTGCCTCTTGGAAGTGCACAGTGGTATCGATAGCTCTCTTTTTCCAGCTTCCTGATGTGCAATTTCTAAAACAGAAAATGAAAAAAAATATATTTGGACCATAAAAACCAAAACTCAGAACAGTGTTTTAAATTCAAAAGCCTTTAAAAAAAGTTACCTAGTTGATCTGGTTCTTTAAAGGCAGCCTCTCATAGTGTTCTTACTCCTGAAGCCGAGTCACTGAAACGCCTGTTCTCTTCCACTCGGCAGGTGGAACAGTGACGCTGCAGAGTCATTAGGCTACCTGCCTGGGCAGCTTTCGCTTCTTTTTCTGCTCATTACCATTTGCTAATTCTCATTCTGCTATGCCCCCCCTTGATTAAAGGGTGAAAATCCTCTGACAGTATCTTTAAAGAATAGAGGGCATGACCCAGGCCCACAGAGACAAGAAGCTATCAAGTTACAAATACTCAGTACATCTCTAGGTCAGGCTTCTGAAGTGCCAGACAGAAATGCTTATTAAAAGATCCAAAATATGAAGGAAGATATGAAAATGCAGATCAAATTACTGTTCTCATTCCATGTTTTTTTAGACAACTAAAACTCAAGTAACAAACTGTGTGAATGTGGAGGTAAAAAGCACTTTCAAATAAAAATGTATTTAATTGCTTCCTAGCTGCTTTTAGGTTCTTCATTAATTTTTGGATTAAGCATTTTTTCAGATCTCCTATTCTACACCTGCTGTTTAACTGAAGTGTAACGTTTTCCGCAACATGTCACAAAACCACCATAACTTTACAGCATTCCATCAACTCCAAAAAGCAGCATGGAAAAGTGTCTCACAGTTTACTCGTATCAAGCTCACAATAATGCTAGCTTAACAGGCAACAGGATTCAGAGTTACATATCAACGTATTTGTGGGAAAGCAATACGCATCAAAATATCATATGAAAATTTATAAAAAAGACAGAAGTTGAAAAATGAATAATGTATCACAAATGGACACCCAACCTCAAACTGCCTATGGAATCTGGGCAAACTACTACTCATTCTATGAATTTCTTCAAAAGCAAGCAGTGTGTTTCTGTCCAACCTAATCTGTTGCCTGCTTTTACATCTATGTGTTATGGGAAAATATACTTAGCTTACTAGTTTGAATGAATGTTAATTTTCAGGACAGAAATGGTCTGCTGGTATTAAATATATGGTTCCTGGTATAATCTTGCATATGTATCAAATACTAGCTGAAAAGTTGCCAGAACTCACCTTCAGACTGTAATTGCCATGTACACTGTAAATACATAATCACCGCAAAGGAATCTCACCTCTAGGAAGGTTTTTGTTGACTGTCTGAGATCATGAGTTCTCTGGGTAGCACATCTCCCATGGTAACAATGCCATACATCACACACATCTAAAACTGGCTACTAAGAGAACATTCAAGTGGGAATCCTTTAGAAGACCCATTCCCACTACAACGTTCAGGGAAGTGATACTTGATTACATTTTAAAGATAAAAATTCTAGCATGGAAAAACCAAAACAAGGAATACACACATAGGGTTTAAAGTTAGTTTTGCATTTGTTCTGGATGTGTGAAAAGCAAAGCATTGTTGTAATATGCAATACAATATGCAATACATACGTCCCTGTGCTTCATTCATCTCATACCTCTAAACATGTGCAATGAAGGCTGGAATTATGTGAAGGCTATTCATAAGCAACTAGAGAACATGCAGAAGTTAGCATTAGTGTCAACAGTAAACCAGTGGGATTATATGGTCTTAGCCTTGGAAATAAGTGTTAGAAAGAGGATGTGCAATCCAACACTTTGCCCCAAGTCTAGCCTAGAAAGCATCTGGACTCTATTTGTACTCAAGAAACTTAAGCACAGGACTCCAGCACAGTAGTCACAAAACACAGAAGCCCAGTCAGTGCCACAAACCTAATCGGGTTTCCTGACAACCACGAGCCCTTTATATTCAAAAATCGTCTCATTAACAGAACGTGTTACAGAAACTCACATTACTACAGTCCTCCTAGGTCAAAAAATAAAACTGACCTTTTATTGCTAAGCTCAAGAGCTGTCAACTATCACCACACACTGAAGTCGACTGCAGTGCTGAAATTTAATCTACAATACATGCATCCCACATGTCTACTCAGTCATGAAAAAGAAGTCAGCTTAATAGTGCCAAGGCACTGACTGACACCGCTGCTGTAGTTACACGTATTTCTATTCAACCCTCTTGAACTAAGAATGTTAAATCAGTGCACAAAACCTTTACAAAATACATAGTCCATTTGTAAATGATGTTTAATTAGTAAAAATGAACAAAGATTCTCTAAGCCAACACAACCGTCTTTTTTGTTGCACGATCGGTTTTAATGGAAAATGTGGACCTCCTGTGCAAGAACATGTGGAAACATAAGAAAGAATGAACACCACAGACTTTCTGCCTGGATGCAGAAGGCATAAATCCTGGATCAAAGAGTAGCAAGTGCCTGTAACTGCATGCCCCAGTTACATCCAGCCCCAAAAATCGACTGGATGTTCTTCATAGCAAAATAAGATCATCTTTAATTTCCAGTTTATTGCCGCTATTACTGTTATTGAGGGGCTGAATTACATAAGTTTCTCAAGTTGTTTCTGATAAACTAGTGGAAATGTTCTTAAAATGAAAGCAGTAAGAAGTTTGTATACTTTTAGTTATTCCCTGTAAAGATAATTTTTCTTAAAAATTTCAATAGCTGAAACTGTAAACTAATAAAATGGCATAAAAGCTAAACTTGACTACGTCTACCTTTTTATGATCAACCATACACAGACTAAGAATTCTAGGCAGTTTGACTAATATAAGCAGAAAGATCTTCTGTCAGTTCAGTTTACATCAGAATCAATTAAAACAGGCTTGACCTTTATTTATATTTGCATTTTATTTTCTTACACTTAAAAATTTAACAAATGCCTTAAAGTATCATCCTATGTTGCAACAGACCCCAAAAAGCCTTTAAACTCAAACGTGGATTAAAAATTTAAGAGTTTAAATTCAGAGCACAGTGTTTTCCTGGATTTGCTCTCCAGTAACATGATGTTTTTTTCTACGCAATTCAGCGTTCTCCAAACAAAAATATATGGTCCCATCTTCTATTAAAAGGTCACTTTCTGAGCATCTTAAAACTTTCTGATACTGTAAAACATTCACAGAAGGGAAAAATTGCTATAAAAAATTGCTCATCTCTTCAAAACACTAGAGAAAACAAAAATCAAAATGTGGTCTTGAAGTCAATACCCGAATCACAGCTATTTTAAAAGTATAAATAAAAACAAAGGAAATTGAATTGCAGTCTCACGCAGTGGTATTTTTCAAAGGTTGAAACCTATATTCTGAACCCTTTTGTCGGGTACTAAAGTAGTGAGACACACCACATGTTTAAACAGGGATTTACTCCTAAGCGTGTTCCTCTATTTGGACTCAAAACTTTGGAGAGAAAGCCTGGTTTCAATCAAATCAGAAACCATTTGGATAATAACTTTAGATTTTACATACGTTACTTAAGAGTTTCTACTAATCTCTGTTCCTAAGAGATGCAATATTTGTCAGGGCTGGATCAATACTCTTGATAAAAAAAAGTTTAGCAAAACACTGATTCATCACCTAAAAAAAAAAAAAAAAAAAAAAGGTTGCGTTTGATGCAAGTTACTTCATGATCTGCATCCTCTGTTAAAATTCAGGCATCTGTATCAAAAGTTCTTATTTTCAAGAAAATCTTAGACCACTTTAAGGAAGAAATTCAACTCATTCTTATTTTAGATGGAAATGAAATAACTAGCATGAATTTACGCAGCAGAACAGTGATTCAACCAAGAATAGAACCCACAGTTTCTGGAAATGTATTCACTCTGCTACATAACACTGTCTGCCCACCTTACCATTCATGAGGAAAGACCCTGCACTCTTTACAAAGCCCCATGTTTTAAATGAGAAATGAAACCAAGTGAAGCCATAGACATCAGTAACACGAATCACATCATGTCAAACCCCAAGTGCTGTCTCTCCTTACCCAAGGAGGCACCAATACCTGCACTCTAAAAAAAAGTACAGGGCTAACAAAACCAAAGGCATTACCTGTTCTAGCAAATCTCAACTACAAACAGTCATCATGCAAAGATAAACTCATGAAATCTTGTTTCTTGAGAATCAATTCTCACAGAGTTACCATATTTTTTCTTTTGAGAACACGCACAACTGTACATTTGTTTAACACACTGCATTCCACACCCCTAAGCTTTATTGCATGTGAACTAGAGACACAGCCTGCAAGACACCAAATTTGACTTTAAAGGTTTTGAAGTAACTGAGCAGCTCCCTCGGCAGTCCTTATGCATTAGATGTAGCACCTCTTGGAAAAGGCACTAACAACCAGTTTACCTATGTGAACTGAACCACCCGACATGGCTGCTGACCTTACTCTGCACAAACAAAACTTCTGAGCAGAAAAAAGTGGCTTGTCTTGTAAGACTTACACATATAATTGTCATAAGCACAGCTCTAATGTCTACACCATTATATAGCTCTCAAATAGGAGAGTGCTTTTATGTAAGGCTTCTCTCTCCCCCCCCCCCCCCACCGCGAAATCACTGGATAGCATTAAGGCACCGTTCCTTAGAGTTTCACTTGTAAGTACACTTGCAAGTGTGTACTTATTTAAGAGACACGTGCACTGAAGTGAAACATTAAAAACAAAAAGGTCAAAGCATAGCGAAGTGAACTAAGAGCTCTGCGCAACCAATCTACAGAGGAATGATCTCAAAAGCGAACAGGGACTACCTGAACCTTCCCCATGGAAAAGGGCAGGGGTCAGAGCTAGAAGGCACACAAGAGCAGGGTGGTCAGAGAGGAAGGAACACCGAAACACAAGTATTCCACCAGCTGAGAAAAGTCACCTTTAATTTGATACAAATGACAAAGTCTGTGAAAGGACCTGAGCAGAGGCATTATTATGGCTGGAGCAGCAGGCTAGAGGCACAGCTTTCTCAGATGAATTTGGATCAATCAATCAATTTAACAAAGTAAAATTCAGTGCAGGAATCAGGCATCATATACAGTCAGACAAAAAAACTCCAAGAGTATATAATGAGGGCAAGAAAGGTATTTGAGAATAACTTCAACAGCATAAACAGGTGGATAATTCCTGGGCCAGTATTTGTATGGCAGGCAGCAAGTATCATGAAGCCATGAATGCAGGCGAATACAGGCAATAATCCAGACAAATTTACATATTACAATAGTCCATTTCTAAACAAAGAAAACTTATGATCTAGCTATTTTTACAGGGGGAAAAATACAGATCATTTAAAAAAAAAAATGATCAGAGGGTGCAGTTCTGGTAAACTACTTGTCATGGGGGGTCAAACCTGGATCCAAAAATAAACAGAACTAGCACCTACAAATTCAGCTGTTTATGAAACGCAAATTGAGTTATTGTGGAATAAATCTGTAAAGGCAAATAAACTGACCTTCCAACTAATCTTCCTTGCTAAAATATCCCACTTCCTGTAAAGACACTGTCCACCTTATTTGGAATTTTTAGTAGAAAACAAAACTTCCCCAACACTAACCCTCCAGTATAAAATAAAAATCAGAGTGAACTAAATAAAGCTGTACTCAATTAACAATTCAATTAATTCAATTACTAAAGCTGTATTCTGAAAGGAAGAAACTATATTTAGAGAACTACGCTTCGGATTCTCTTTTGGTTAATATTCAACTCTGATCTACACAAATTAGGTCTAAGAAAAATACAAATATTAGATGTGCAGAAACTGCACAATATACAATTTCCAGTGCTATTTGTGCTACCTTTTCCTTTTGAAAAAAAATGTAATGCAACAGGAAGCATAACATTACTGAAAAATATTGCAACTCAAATTCTCACCATGTTCAGAAATATTTATGTTTTGTTTAACCTCACAATGACTTAATTTCACTTAATTAGCAATATTAACAATGTCCACATATTTTTAATTATCTAAGATGAAAAGCAAAGCTGACTGTAGACCACTATATTCAAGAATAACATTAGCAGAGAGATGTCTCGGCTCAAAGTTTATTCATGTACAACAAGCAAATGATTTGCTCCTAGTTAAGCTTAGTTTGTTAAATTATAAGACGTGATATTAAAAATGAGATTCATGGCATCACTTAATTTAAATATATATATCAATTTATGTTAACAGCTGTAAGCTTACATTTAAATATGTTGAGTAGAAAAGCCCCAGAAGATTCTGTGAATTAAACTAGAATCAATTGAGCCTTTTTTTTTTTTTTTCAATTGAGAGAATTTCATAGTTAAGAAAAAGTAGTATTAGAAGTTACTTGAAGTCACGGTGGTTCATCAGATGTGTAAACGGAAGGCCTATGGCATCTTACAGAAATCACAAATACAAGCTTTCTTAAAGTTTATACAGAAACAGTATTTCTATATCATGAAATTATAAGCAAGCATTTTCACAGAAGGAAGTTCTATTCAATATCATTTCTGCACAAGTATCAAAATATTGCTCGCCCTTTTCTTCTAAAGCCCCAGCTCCAAGACACCACTAAAAAAAGAACAAACTCAACACCTATGAAGTTTTTCAAGTGCCTTCAGTAGCTTCCATTCATAAGGGACACCCTTAGAAAAACAAATAAAAAAAAAACTCCTTGTGTCTCTCATCTTCCTCATTCATCTAACTTTACCTTAGATGGTTACTCAAGTTTTTTTCCCCTCCTCTTAGCCTGAACAACATGAAATGCTGTTTTATTTAACTGCTACACAGAAAAGACGTAAGTGATTGGAGGCAGGAGGGAGGGGTGGAATGTTAAATCTAAATACTTAAGGCAGATCAAAGATGATGAAGAAAACAAAAGAAATAAGGAAAACGTTTACTCCATTATTCCAGTTCTTGCTGCGTACGCCAGGAGAGAAAGAGAAAGAGAAACATTAGAAATAGATTGAAAAATAAGGATTAAAACTGACATCTAAAAGGAAGTAGCAAATATACAGGCTTGAGTTTTAAAATGGTAATATACATAGTTATTTCACTCTAACGTTTTAGAAACAAAATAAACATTTTTAGGTACATTTTAAGAATATGGAAGTTGAAATATATTAGAACTGGATTCCAACTATCTGGAACATGAAAACAGCTATTATTCACCCTCCATGCGCTAGCCTCATCCAGATGTGGAAGCAAGCTAGATCACCGTACAATGCATGTAGGTATGACATATAAGCATTAAGAACAACAGAAAGAAAAAGAGAAAGGTGATATTTTAAGACTTTATGCAAATTTTGCAACTGCTGATACCACCAAAGAAAATACAGGAATTTCAGTAATTTGCATTATGTACCAAATAACTCATGTTCTATTCATCCCATTGAAGAATTGCTTAAGTTTCTGAACCTGCTTTAGCTCTGTTTCTAAGCAAAATATTAGAACTGAGTGTCAAAGCACTTCCATGTTATTTAAAGTGTTATAAAGCTGACTTCCTTCCCAAGCAGGAGATGAGCAATTAATGAACATAATTGCGGCAGACCATTTAACAGTCCTGTTGTAGTTTCTCCACTGTGTTCTGTTTATTACTAACATTGAGTCTGGTTTGTTATACAGGCTTGCCTAATGAAATGGGCTGTCAAATTTTAGCTACAGATAGTATCTGTAATAGACCCCGGTAGCTTTTTTCTAATATGATCCTTTATGCAATCCTTCAGGTCAGAGAAATTTAACTATTTACAGTGCAAGGTCATACCTCAAATAAATCATAACCCTCAGCTTCCACCCGATCGTACGGACGAATGATGCCATCTTCATGAATAAGACGTGGAGGACGGAGATTAGATACTTCCTCAGTTGATTCTGCCACCCTGCCAGAGACAGTGGAACAGTACCCTAGTAAGCTTACTAGTTTTCAGTTTCATACTCCTATTACCTACTGTTTTCTCAAATTTTTTTTCTAGCTCTACTTTTTCTTAACCTACTTTACAAAACTGTGCTTAAAGCACAGAAAGCCCCTGATGTGCACTGTTCACTGCATTTCAAACTGACATTTCCACCTAAAATTCCAATGGTTTGTTTTTCACAGTAGGTCTAAATTGCACTTAGATGTCTGCATTCAGGAGTACAAAAACCTACTTCAAAAGGAAAACGTGCAGTTAGCTGTTTTATTTAGATTTTTCATATGAACTTAATTAGCTTGAGAGGGAGGGAACAAAAGGGACAATCCGGCTAGTTGTTGCCTACCTGAACCACAACACTGCACGTATTCTGAAGCAGTAACTTCCAGAGATTATGGCAAAACGAATTCATGACAGGCTACTCCTGGAAGCAGCTCTCAATACTGGACTTCCTACTGCGTATGCTGCTACGGATTTCACCACCATCTGGTGTCCAGCACAGGAAGAATTCAGCTCAACTGACTAGCCCAGAACTTCATCCTGACATTTTACCTTTGAATTCCCTGGAAGGTGCTGCTTGCCATATCTACGATGCCACCTGTTGGGCGCGCTACGACGCCTACAAGCCCCTTTCCAATTCCTTTAAAGAATCCAGCTGCACCTTCTTTTTTAGCCCCTTTAAAAGCAAAAAAAAAAAAAAAGAGAGAGAGAGATTTAATGATCGACCTGTTTAATTAAACCACTACTGCTCCAACCTGTACTAGGACTGCTTGTAGTGGAAACAGCCTCAAGTAATTGATTACACTTGATCCATTTATAAGAAAGTTCAAGAAAGTTCTCTATAGGAAGTCACACATTCCTTCCATGCCTCTTCAGTAATACTGCTGTTCACTTAACACCTCAAAAGCCTTCAGAGACAAAGCTATAATGTTAACTTGATTCTCTTTCCTCATAAATTCAGTCAGGACTGTAGGCCAGTATCTCAGATTTTAGGGGACCACAGCCATAACCAAATAATTTGAATAATTTGACGACTGTTAAGTTACACACATATAATAGAAGCCAATTGTCTCAAAATTCCATATTCCATATTTCTGGTGGGAAAGAAATAGGATAGAGCCAAGATGGTGCTTGGAAAACATGTGTGTTCATGCACCTGTGAGAGAAGGACTGCAGCTCAAGTCGTCAGCCAGTAACCTATAGAATACAGGTGAAACATAGCCTAACAATTAACTTCCAATACTTAAATCATTTTGATATCAACTTTAATAAGAAGAATTGTATCTCAGAAGTTTTCTCTTTATCATCTATCATACCAATAACGTAACAGCCTTCACAAAAATACATATTGATCCTAGACATAAAATCAAATTTATTTATTAATATTCCTCCCCCTTACCCAACCTATGGAGTTCCAACAGACTGAATTGGCGATGAAACATTTGTCATCTATAATGAACATGCCATTCTAATCGTTCATCATTTTTACAGCACTCACAATATAATAACTTGGCATCTAATATATGTATTGTAGGATATGGTAAGGAAAACGTTCTAATTGCTAAAGCTTCTTCTGTTGGTGCTTATTTAATTTTATTATTCTTACTCTTTGTCCTAGCTTTAAACAATAAACTCGGTACTACCGCAAGCCCAAAAAATATGTCCAAGTGACAACCATTCCTTAATTTAGATAAAATAAGTAACAGCTATAAATATATTCAAGTGTATTATTGCATAAGGTGGCATTTCAATTAAAAATGAAAAATACTCTCATGCTTCAGAATCACCATATTTACATTAATATTTATTAAAATTAAACATTATAAAATACTGAAAAACTGTTTAAGCAATCCATTGCAACCTTTGTGCTTACCTTCTACAGGTTTAGTGATTATGCCAGTCACCCCACCAACAACACCCTAAAACAAGGAACAGAATCAAACTCTTACTTAAAGCGATAGGAATACCATAGTCCAGTGGGGCAACTAGGTGTTTCTCATCCTTCATTTTAAAACTTATAACCAAGTTCAATACCAGAAATAATATTTTTGTTTGATTGGGGGAAACTTTTTGTTTTTAATTCTTAAGGACATGCTAACTAAGGGAAAGGAAAGAGGGGGAAAAGATCTGAAATGAGTAGACAGATGAGCATTTATGCTGGCAACAGATCAGCCTATTTTTTTTGTACAGTAGCCCTTCTTGTAATAAGTAAGAAGAAAGTCACCATTTCATGTTCACTACTAACAGAAAGCTATCTTTACTGCCTAAACTCCCAGTTGTGAACGAGTGACACCAAATATTCAAGATTAACATCAAATAACTCTGTGATAGACTTTATTCTTCCACCTTAGTGTTAAAGTCCTTTAATTTAAAAACCCACAGAGCCAATTTTTGAATTTGTCAGCAAACAGGATCAAAAGTAACAGTTCAGTATTTATGACTTATAATTACTTAGAAATAAGCTGGCTGTTTTTATTTTGAAGGGCAAGTGACAGAAGTTGTTAGGAGACCTAATTTGCATTCAGGTAATACAGATCTCAGTAACTGATTACATCACGGTTGTCTCATACTTGGGATTGTAGCTAGAAATAGACGTAGAAATAGATTCCAACTTGATGTAGTATTTAGAACGATATAATCAGAAAAATAATAGAACTTGCATAAAACTACGTCAGAAAAAGCTTGTAGCTTTTGTAAGACCTCATTGTAGAAAGCTATTTCTACCACAGAGCACATGCAGGCGTAACTGGCAGCCAGCTCACTTTATTGACAGAACTGCCTGCAAGGTAACATGAGGGCACAGTTACTTGAACTGGAAAACATATTCTTTGAACATAACAATGTATTTGTGTACATAAATCACAGGAAAAATTGGTGAAACTTCCTATGTCTTTCCTTTCTGAGACCCTATCTTCAATTCTTCTAGTTAACCAGAAGACCTATATAACTTCAGACACAAACTGATCCAAGACTTTGACTTTCCGTTTATCGTTTTTGTTTAGTTCATGAACTGATAAAGCCAAAGAAGACAGTATCAAACTTGCTTGTATATTACTTATGTGTGTTAGCACATCATACACTGAACTTCAAATTTATACCCGTAACAAGCCTTTTCCTCCCTTGGCCAGACTGTCACCAAAATCTTTAGGCTGACGACCCATTTCCTCTCTGCGTTTCTGCTGATATTCTTTGTCCATAGTGATAGCAGCCAAACCTTTTCCAACAGAACCAGTGATCCTAGACACCACTCCTGCTGCACCACCTGATGCAACACAGCAGAAAGCAGAAGTTACTGTTCTTCCACAATTTAACAGCCGAGAACACACAAACCACAACTTTCATCGCCATAAATTCAGATATTACTAATTTACACAGAGCACCTATTGTGTTTTCTATGAAAGACTCCAAAACATGACCTTAAATATACCGAAAGATAACTCTTAAACCACTCTGGCACATGTTACAAGGCATACTGGATGGACGCGGATTTCCTCAAACTGCTGTAACGCATAGCTAAAGAAAACACGCAAGTTAACTGTAACAATAATTTGTCCTAAGTATATTCCTCAGTATAACCATTTTAGAACCATTAGAGTTACTTTCCTTATTCATCCTCAGCACACGACAAATTATACATGCAATGTTTTCTAATTTTCTTCCTCATCTAACAAAATAGAGATTTAGAACCTCACAAATAGGTTAGGTATGAATGATCTGCTACGCGGATACTGGCAATACCATGTGGCAAAATTAAATACGTGTCAGAAGAACTACCACATAGATATTTCTAAAATACATTTCTCTTCAGAATAAGAAAAAACTCTACAAACATGATCCATGAGTTAATATAATTTATCCAAAGCGTAATACTATGGTACATACCCACTGTGTGTCCAAGAAGACTCTTAACACCAATTACAAAGCCTTCAGCAAATTCTTCAGGTCCTTGAACAGCTCCCTGAAAATGAAGCTTATTATGAATAACAGAAAAGTACGTGCCTATACAACCTGAACCACTAGCAAGTCCTTTAATTGGTAAGAGTTAAATCACCTGAATATATTTCTTTAAAATTAACAACATATTACAGCTTTCTTAATTGTTCCAGGCGTAAATTAAAGTGACAACCAAATAACAACTCCACCTGTCTATTCAAATCAGACTACTATTCATACACGGCTGAAGACTTACGGAAGTCATACCTGGAAAGGCTCATAGAAGAAAGCTTCAACTCCCTCAGACAAGCCTCTGATTAAACCAAATGGATTTCCAAGAACATCTAACCCAAGTACCAGAACATACATCTGTTTCAGGAACTAAGTAAAAAAGCAAAAACAAGAACAGTGCTATTAACTGTTGCTGCATATATTTCCAGGTTACACTTAAACCCGATAAATTTTTTAATTAGTATCCAAGTAAGATGTTAGACTACTCAAGTTATTTCTGCTGGAGTGAAGACTTGCTTAGGCAAAAGATGCTGGGATATGTATGAATAGCTCCACCAGAACACTGTGGTAAAGAAATATATAAATAGGAAGAACAGAAGCAACCTACTTAAATTCTTAAACCCATTTGCAGGAGAACTATGTATTCATATTTCAGTACTATGCCACAAGATTCCTACTTCAGTACCATGAACATAAGAAAAATTAATAGCTGTTAGAGTTATTTCCCTTTAATTCCCTATTTTCAACATTCCAGAAGATATTTACTCAGAAATTCATAGGGAGGCTTGACTAAACAAACTTACTTGTTCACTATAATGTCTAACAACTCTCTTCATCAGTTGGTCTCTCTTGTAGAACTGATACTTAATTTCAAAGAAAGCAAGTCTGAAAGACAATTAATCAAGGCTTCATTATACATATTCTTCCTCTTTTCAATTAGTTCTTCTCTCCTTGGATGACCCTGAAACTTTATTTCCTTGAAAACTGCACAAGCCACGTCTTTCCTCCATCCCTCCATTTCCCCAAAGGCCCTATTACTTTATATTAGTGAAAGTCAGCAAAGTTTTATATAGACCCAGTTATTGGGTGTAATAGCTTTATTTAAAATATTAAAAAAAAAAAAATCTATCTTCATTAGCTTACTTGAAAATAAGATCATCCACATCTGTCAGAGTAGCTCCAATACTTTTCAAGAGCAAATTCAGAGAATGGATAGCTATCATTTCTTCATCCTTATCTGATGCTTCTCCACCAGAAGCCAGAGATAGACTCAAATGCAACTATCAAAACAGAAATGTTTAGAAAGATAGGTTGTGTGCATGTGTAAAAACAGTGGCGAAACAGTAGGAAGTACCTTTGCTGATCTGCTTTGAGGAACTGTGCAATTTGAACAAGCACACTTGAATTCACAATGATGTCACTTTAATATCATACTTATTTATATTCCCAGCCACAGAAATCTCCAAGTGACATAAAAAGTTTAATTTCTGTTACGACTATATTTGTATACTTCTGTCTAGACAATGACAGAAATATATTAAATTGGTAGAGCTTAATTACAAGTCCAAGTTAAATTTTAAATTCTTATTTACTTAACTAGCATAGTACAATTTTTTTGCAGCTATTCACATATTTTGAAGAAAAGTACAAATTTCAGACAACTGTCATTAACACTGTAAAACAGGAATAAACATTTAGTACTGCAAGACGCTTTTTTTCTTTTTTAAGGACAAATTCACACACTTTTCTTAAGGAGGGTAGTAGGAAGTGATTTTCCTTTCCTTTCCTTTCTCTTTGCTCACCACCAGAACCAATATTCCACCTTTACACCCCCTCAAAAGAGGGCATACCAGTAAACCTGTAAAATTTGACTTTTTTTTTTTTTCCAAGATTCACTTTTTTTGTTTTTCCTTCCAATAGGCCATGTAGCTGTTTCTGAGTCTGCCCAATACCCAGTGATGTGGATGAGTGAGTGAATTAAGGAAAAAGAGGAGAGAAAGAAGCCCTTCCCTGTACTTAACATGCAATATGCCTAGACACATTAAAGACATAGTTATAATTTCAAAACTTATTATCTTACTTCTTCTACAGTCAGAACAATGTTAACACATTACAATAGTATCTTGTTCTGCCAGTGCTTTCCCTGGCTTCACCTTCTTGGATGTTTCTAAGCACAACCACATTAGGAAAAATATGACAATCTGATCCAAGTGTTCACTATCAGAAAGAAATCTAGTAAAGTCAGTTAAATGTTAAAAGAGTGCCACAGTTTAGCCATCCGTTTGGGGTTTATGTCTCTCTTTTGTGTGTTCAGTAAGGCAATTCTGTGATTAAAAAAAGGAAATAACTTGTTTTTGTTCTTCTAAATTCTTTCTTAATTTGGGGGGGGAAGGGGAGTTACAGGAGGCACTCTGTCGATTCAGAGTAGCGTACAATTACAGATGATCATTTTCCCTTGCTCCAAGGAATATAAATGGTTCAAGAGATAAATGAAATCAAGCCTGTGAACGTGTATTTTATTATAATTTTACACATTACTTGGATATTTAAGCCTTGTTTATTGATCTAGCTTTTCTCGTTATTATACCCACTGGGTCCTCCCTTTAAGATTGCAATGATTAAGGCTCTCTTTGTACTTTAGGTACACTAGTTGTACTCTAGGTCAACTAAGAAAGTTTTCCATCCAAGTACTGAATTCTAGAAAAAAGAGAAAACGCCCACTATAAAGACAGCATGAAGGACTCCATAACCGAAAAGTTGATCTAAGAGAGTAGTTCCTTTAACTTAAGCAATAACCACCGCACCAAGGAATTAAGAGATCATAGAAATCAAGTGTTTTATTAACCAAAAGCTTCTCTACTACATACCTTAATTGGAGAAATATGAAAATGCTCAAAGAAGCTGAGTGCTGACAAGTCTGTTAGGGAAGACTCCATTAGCTCAGTGTTAAGTGCATCTACATCTTGCTGAATTAATTTAGACTGGTTTTACACAAAAAATGGCGGAGAGGGAGGAAGAGAGAAAAGAAAAACTTTTTAGGTCAAAGCTACAAAAATCAAACCCTTCTCTCTAAAGACAAAAAGCAAAAGATCCTATGCATACTGTAGGCTAATGGTCAGTTAAAAGGACAGCCATTAAGCCACTCTATATATCCAAAACTCATTTCATTCACCACCCTTAACACTTTGTAACCACAGTTGACACAACTGCACTATCAAACAAAGAACAAAACATTAAAAGAGCAGACAACAATTACACATACTCGAGCATCAGCCAAACTTGTAAATTACTAAGGTTGGAACCCAGCACTTAACAGTAATCCTAACGTTTTGATGAGAATTATCTTGACACATCCCTTCAATCACGTAACAAATGCATCACTCATCCATTTAAACTGAAACATTCAGAACATCACACCAACGTTACCATAAAGGACCTATTTCGGCAAAATCAGTTTCTCCCATACATTACCCTTTGTCTTTCAGCTTCTGGGTCTGTAGATGGAGTGAAAAGTTCATTAAGTGCTCCTAAAAATCCTTGATCAATTTTCAGTGCCATTTCCTGGATAAGAACCATGAAGTATCTAACAGGAAAAAAGAAACAGCTAATACATGTACAGGTTTAACTTAAATACCACATTATCCTATGTGTTCAAAGTGTTGCAATGCAATATTGCATAATAAGACTTCTTATCTACATTATCAACTGCCTATTTACAGTTAAGAGGCCTACCAGCCATGTGAAGTTATATACTACTTTTGTACATAAGTTATATACTACTTTTGTACATTTTGTACTACATTTTGTACATTTGTATCTTATGACACTTATAATTTACCTAAAAAAACATTAACCATCGCTAAAAACTTCCTATATTACATATCATGATTCAATATGCTCCACAGATCACATCACCTAAATAGCATATATCCTCATCCAATTCAATCTCTCTCCAAAAGTCATAGGATCGAGTATTTATTTTATTAAAATTCACTACCTTCAAATATTATATCCATATCAGTTTAGTACAAATACTTGCGTTATAAGCCTTCAGTAAAAATGATTTTTGTCTTGTTTTATACCATAAGAATTCAGCCAAAGATACAAACATATTAAATGAAAAATATACATTTCACAGTAAAACATACTTTATTTGGCTACATTAGAGACTAAATGATCTGTCTGTTGTTAGAGCACTGAACACACCCAGTCCAGTACAGCCACAGGGCAAGCACGCAACTCTGACACAAGATGGACATCGTTCTGACTGCTGAAAAACTTCCAAAACAGACCCTTACCTGGCCAGCCTTTACTTTCCAGGAAAAAAAAAAAAAAAAAAACTTCCTTCTAGAGCAATATTTTTCCACTGAAGATGTTTAAAACTCAACCCAAACAACTGATTTCAAGAGTAATTGGATAGGAAAACTTGGCCTTTAAAATAAGGCTCATTTCTTTAAAAAAAAAAAAAAAAAAAAAAAAAGAAGATTAAGTCTTTAACTGTATTACAACACACTTTTAAACTCACTTGAACTGCAGTACTTTGCTGTATTCGTTGAATCTAGTGATGATGCTGATGTCAATGAATGGTTTTGGCTCTAAATTGTAAAAAAAAAAAAAATAATACAAAGTGATAAATATATGCATAAAGAAAAAAAGACTTGTCACGTTACTACTTTAAAGTTCAATAAATTTGTTACCGTTAAAGGCTTTCACTTTACCTGAATCCAAAACAATTGACTTGGGAGGGGCTACAGGATGAAATACAACAGGAAACATTGATCCTGGTAACTGATTATCAACCTAAAAAATTATTACATAATAGAGCAATATTTTAATGACACAATAATTAAGACCATTTCCATTTTAGAAGGCTTGAGAAATTTGTTTACAGAGTGCGTTCAAGCAGAAAATCACTCATTTGAGGGGAAGGAGAAAAGGGGAGGAAGATTATGCTGAAATTATTTTAGGATGCTATTTGTTCAGTTATAAAAGGTCAGATGGTTGGAAGTCTCGCACAAGGGATGTTGAGACAGGTTCACATGCATTAAGATTTACTAAGAGGGTCTGTAGCTGATGGTATACATCGACTCTGACAGCAAAGTTACCTTCAGGGAAAAGTAAGAACTAAAGGAGGAGAGAGAAAAGGGAAAGGGACTCTCTCCAGAAGGCTGACCAGGAACAGCACAATGAGCACCCTCTTCCGGGGGCGCTCTCAAGCGCAGCAAGCAGTGACAATGCAGCGGAGGATTATGATGTTTTCCACCATGCTTTTCCTCTAGTACTACACACTGGAATCTGCTCAGACTCAGTATCGGTTATTTCTGTGTACATATCAATGCTATCAGCACTGACTGGAACATGCGAATCGGGTGCAAACATTGCACATTTATTAGTTGTTAAGCTTCTATGCAAATATATTATTGGATGCTATTTTTGAATATTTAAGTGACTTATCTACTTTCATCCACACTATGTTTGGTTTTCTCTTACATAAACTAAAACTTAAAAAAGGAGAGGCAAATAAACATTGAAAAAGAGGGGTGAGCCTCATGCCAGCAGTAGCTGCTTCCCAAGAACACCTGCTATAACAACACTGTTGGAGTTTGCAAGGCCGTGATAACACCCACACAGGAACAGTACTGTACTGCACACAGTGTAAGAACAATATAGGAAGAATAATGCCACAAAGCCTCTGGAAAGCACTGCCTCAGCGGCTTCAAGGAAACCTTCAAGATTTGTGAATAGCAGGTCCTTAGCGTTACTAAGGCTAAAACACTGAGATAATTAAGGTATCATGAAGCAGAGGCATTGCCCGACTAGAAATTTCCTAAGATACTTTTAGAGCATCTTCAAAACACTTTCATGATAGGTTCAAATTAAGTACAGCTACCATGGCAGCCTATTTAATCCAACACAGAGATTTTGTATTCTAATTTGAAGTTACACAGTGGCATACTAAAGAGCTCCAACATAGCATTTTATCAAAATTCTAGTACAACTTCAGCTCACATAGCACCAAACTACTAATACATGAAACTAAACGATGATGTGAAAGATTTTCCGGAGCTTTTGAATTGAGTGTCTTAACAGATGGACTGGATTTTTAGGTTTAGTTTAATTTCAATGGAACACCACTCAAGAAAATTTGACTATAATCATGCATTTAATCGTAGTCTTCACTCAAATAACACCTATAAGTTCAGAGAATCTGGAATAAAATTCTGAATATATCTGGCATTCTCCATTTGCTTTTGCTTTTTTTACCATGAAAAAGATACTTCGCAGAAATTAGCAACCTCCTTTCTAAGACTTACTTCTCCATAAATCCTTGGTCTTCACTATTGCAGAACATAAGAAAATAGTTTTAGCTAACAGTATTTTGTCCATTCCACTTTTATCCATGATTGAGATTCGAAGGCACTAAGTTCATGCAACCAGGGTAAACAGTACTTTTTTTTTTTTTTAAAAAGTATTTTTACATTTAGGAAAATAAACATTTCTGATGTGTGCTACGTTCAATGAAGTAAAAAAAAAAAAAAGAAAAAAATTCTCTTTAAAAAAGATCATTCTTTTTATAAAAAAAATTCTGTATTTCTTCAGATTTCCAGAACTCTGCAGAGATAGTACTTCTAAGAATAACTACTCTGCACAACACTTTTCATTTTGATCTGCTAGGTAGTTCTTATACTAACGATCTCTGTATCTCTAGATACGCTAGCTAGAATAAGATGTTACATGAGTACATACAAAATAGTGCTCCATTTTACACTAACCAACAATTTGGGGGAATTTTTTCCATACTACTTGCAAAACCCTGGCTAACAGTTCTGCACTATTTTTCCCACCCATGAGCATCCACAGCACTTCTGCTACCCTGACAACAGAGGGCTGAGCACCACATTTTATTAGATTTAGAAACACCTCTTCATATATATGAAAAAATAAAAACGTTGAAGTGTCCCTTTAGTTTATAGGGCGTTATGAAAGACAATACCTGCAGCCAATACAATTGGGCCCGTAAGCTTCTTTGATGAGGCGACTGTTTGAATTCAACCCGAATTCCTGACAGGAAGTTACGTCGGATGCTGCATCTGACTGGGAAACGCATTTCCATTGGCACCTTACTAAAATTGACCTGGAAACATAGCAAAGAAGAGCTGATGTATAGCTTAATGCAAGTCTGAGGAAAAATAATAAAACGTTATATTACTAGTAAACAGACTAGTAAATAAAACCTCAAGCTTTCATTACTTCATGATCACATGGCTACTGAATTAATCAAGTCAATTATCTGCATGGGAAGAAAAAATCCCATAAGCAGTTTGATGAGCATGCTATGCAACTGTTTTAATGAAGAACCTATGTGTTACCTTAGCAGCAATCTCTTAACAAACTATACGCTGTACAGGCATAATTGAAGATGTTTTCATGCAGTTGACTATTATTTTACCAGTTGATTATTTTACCATGATCCTGAAACACGTCTGAGTTATGAGAAGCAAAGCAGAAAAGCCATAAGGTATTCCAAGTCAAATACGATGACTTACAACTACATGTTCTTGATATCATGTACTTCAAATGCAAAATGATATCTATAAAACTTAAGTATTTATACAGATAAGGGTATATTATGTTTTTTAAATTAAACTATGATTTAGAAAACAAGGTGATTATGATACTATAAAATAGTTCACTCAAGCATTTCAATGCATTAAATAACTTGTGCTTGGAATACAGGTGTGCTTCATTAACAATTGAAACTTATTTGCTTCTCTGAGCTCTTTCAAGATTCTTGCAATGCCACAGGCTCCTTTATCGTTATAAGTCACGGGAATTACTTACAAGAAACTCAAAAGAAGATTTCAGCATAGAACCTAACTTACATCAACTGGAATAAAAGTTTGTAACTAACATGCACGTTCTAAGGAAGCTTTACCGCATACATGCTAAACTCTTCTCAAGATTGCTACTGAATAATAAAAGTCTGACTGGAGAATATCTCAATACTTAGAATATTCTACCACATAAAGTATGCACCATGTCCACAAAGTCTGCTTTTTGCTTTGTATTTCCATTAACGTGTCATCCATTCTTAATTAGCAAACCAGAAAGTATGACAACTGTTGCACAACTTCTGTATTTATTTAAATACTGAAACTCAAAACATACCTCAGTGTTGTTGTCTAGTTTATGCCAACCTGGATCACTTTTACACAGATACTTTTGATAAGCTTGTTCCAAAAGGTTTATTTGCTTTTGATTAAATGGTTTCCATTTCTGTCTAGGTTTTAGTTCCCAAACAACACCAGAACTGCAAGACATAACCAGGTCAAAGATTCAAATAAATTCAAACACTTAGAACTTTCTTATGCACACAAATCACACAAAAAAAAAAATCTTATCCTCATTTTGCAGACTTGAAAAAATCTATTATTCACTTCTTTGTAAAAGGTAAGAAAGGAAGCAGTTAATTTATTCAAATTGTACAATAGGAACAAAGACAAATTTTAATTTTGCTGAAAAGATCTCAATTATATTAACTTCATTTGAAAGAGCTTCCCACCAACTCAACTATACTGCTAAAATTTTAACGTGCTGTCAGATTTTGATTATTCAAAGTAATATTTAGGTTTCCAAGTGCTGTACCTAGTAATCCCTATGTAAGAGATTTCTTTTTTATTTTCATTGTTCACAAGAGAAAGTCCAAGACTGTGTATTGACAAGTTTATTTCTTGATCAGGTTGCTCCAGCTCTTCTGCTTGTCGTGCTTTGGAAACTAATGCAACATCATCAGTGAAAAGTAGCACTCTCTGACGTCCATCCAGGAAAGACACCCAATGTATCTGAGTATTTGAATTGTAAGCAAATTGGCCACACTCATCCTGTATTGAAAGAAAAATTTACAGGTGTATTACAATAGTAAGTCCATGATGATGCTGTGTGTGAACAAATAGACAACTTTACTGGCACACATACAAACCAGAATTCACATAATCTTTTTTGCTAGTTCGATTTATTGCATCATACTGATTTGATGGCAGCTTGTTTCCCAAACACTGGAAACAAGTGTTTTGGGAGGTTTTGTTTGTTTTTTGGGGGGGTTGGGGGGGGGGGTAAGAGAGAGGGGGGAGATGTTTAAGATTAGGCAATTCCAGCAATATTTGTGGATGAGAAGAATAACAAAGATAATTAGGAAACAATGGCCTCCACAGCAAAATAAGAGACTTAGAAGCTTGGGTGGTATAGGAGTAAGTCATTAAATTATAAATCACTAAACAGTAAAATCAGACAATGATCGAAATGCAAGGAATTCTTATTTGTTAATGTAATTGTGAGGCAAAATTGAGATACTTTTTTTAAAGCCCCAGCTAGCCCCAGCTAGTCATGAATGTAGCCATAATGATATATGGAGGAAATCACTTTCAATGTAAACTTAAAACATTTTAAAATGAATGCAAAATATTCTACAAAGCATTTATAGATTGGAATGCACAGTGTAATTGGGTAACTGTCAGAGCTCAGCTGTGATAAATTAAATCTCTTCCCAATATTACTGAAAAAAATCTTCCTTTCCTGTCTCTAGGTCAAGTTATTAGTATTTTCAATTTTTTATATCTTAATTCAAGGCCTAGCCAAAGAAAAACCAAGCCACCTCTGAAGAATTCAGAGTTTAGCAAACAGTGTGAGCAGGCTGCTGCTTAAGAGCCAGACCCGCAGGGCTTTACTTAGCCTACATTCCACTCAAGTGAGAAAAGTCTTCCCTCATCAGTGGTGGCTCCCCCATTACTTTAGAAAATACTTGCTCAGTACTGCACCTAGTTATATCTTCCCTTTTTCTCACACTCATTTTCGACCTTGATCATTGTTCTTTTGCCTCTACTTCATGTGTTTTCTTATTTTAATATTGTATGAGCTAAAAACACTGAAACAGCTCTTAGCAAAAGACTAGCAACTATCCACAAGGCAGGCATTTCCCATCGGAAGCTAGAGTCACAACAGTCAGGTTTTCGTTGTGACTTTAGGGAGATATTTCAGCTAAATGCAGCACTACTGCAAAATCAGCAAATTATTCATTCGATGTACCACGTAGATATTGCTACAGCTCTTGCACTTCCATTATTCTTCCTTCCTATCCAAGGAAACCATGGTGAAAATGCAGGCTGGAGATTATGTCCAGTCCTCCAATTATATTAATCTAAAGCCCTAAAATCTTTCTACTGGAAAGTAGGCCCAAAGATCTTCTACAAGACAAGATGCAGATGTGAAATTACTGGAGAAACTCTGTCCCAGATCATTTTAGACTTGTTACAGTCCTAAACCGGTTCAATATTTACTTCTCTTCTTTTGAGATGTACCTTAAGTAGGTCATGTTCACCAAAATTTTGGGAGTACACCCAAGTCAATTTTCTTGTTTTAGTTGGATCTGTCCATGCAAACAGGCATACTTGCTGTGGTTTCAGCTCCATTTCGTCTTGTAATCCACTGCAGGTTTTCAAAAAAAAAAAAAAAAAAAAAAAAGGGGGGGGGGGGGGGAAGGAAAAAAACAAAAAAAAAGGAATTTACAGCTTTCACTGTTTTTGAGACCAGTGCTTTAACACCCCTAATGTACAGTGGTGCAAGCCACCGCACAAAACGACACTGTCATATCCTCCACCCTCCTGCAAGGAGGCATGGAGAGCCTAAGCTACAGGCTCCCAACAAGTCGGCAGTAGCTGGGCTCCTGGCGAACTAGGAACTATCCACCCACTTCACTCAACTTTCCCAGACTTTTAAGATTGCTTAAAAGTGGGCATGAAATACATCCCTGAAAGAACATGATAAAGAAAAGGTTCCCCCCGCCACCGCCATTTTCATTAACATAATAGTAAGAAAGAGCTACTTTCTAAGGACAAAAGGGTGAAGTCTTTATTTCACATACCTCTGTTTATATCTGAGAGAGTCCCATGAAGTGTGGTTAACAATAAGAGCTGGAGCAGCTCCCTCGTGGTAATCGGAGAAGCTTATGAGAGCAGAATGTTCAGAAACGTTCACATCTACCAGTAAGCCTCCGTTCTGTTGGAGAGAGAGTTCAATATTTGTCCTATGCACAAATTCAAATTACAACAGACTAAGTCATTATTTTTAAATCAGTCTTACAAGTGAAAAAAGGAAGCATATTCCACATTAGCAACAGGTTTTGTTTTTTTTTTTTTTTAAAGTTCAAACACAGTGGTCACTGGCTTAAGACATTAGTAACATTCAGAAACTATATGTAGAATCAATTGAAAAAATATGCTTGTATCAAATTGGCTTTTAAAAATTAGATACTAACATTTTTTAAAGTTACTTTAAATATTTGGCTAAGTCCAGTAAAAGTATAAGCAGGCATTCTCTTCACTTTTTATTACAAAACAAAGTTACATTTAAAAACTGCAATTTCCTGCAAAATCCTTAAAAACTAAAAGCTACTCTAAACAACTGTACTAGAGTTTTAAAAGGTATGACAAATATAGCAACATCATACTAACAAACTGATCACTGAGTAGAGAAGTCTTGCTGATGTCCAATCGAATCATGTTAAGTGTTATTTTTAATGGCTTTCACAACCCTGCTTTCTTGCAAGGTATTTTCAAGAACCTTCTGAGATGTGCCCTCCTGCTGGATATCTCACAAGATGCCCAATTTTTCTAATTTGCTTGTTCAGAGGAGCTGCTTGGTGCTTTTTCCCTTTTGGATAATCTCTTTGGCTATCCTTCACAGATGTTCATCTACCAAGATAAACTGACTTTTTTGTTATGCTGCAAGGCCTGGGGAGAGGTGGGAGGAAACTCATCTGCCTTTAGAAAAGATGATCTTAAGAGATTCCAGCTCAAATGAGGGAGATGAGAAATTATGTTTATCGCTCTATGCAGCAGTAGGGAAAAAACTCATTACATGTAGGTCTAGAAAGGATTCTCCTGCAAAGCTGAGCCATCTACTGTTTTAGAATAGTGAAGAAAAAAAACACCATTGTAATTAAGTGTATCAACCGAACTCCAGATAACCGATGGCATCTTCTTCAGAAGAAAGAAATCAGAAAACTAATTTTTACTAATTCAGTAATAAAATATTTTAGCCATTAGTTTTATATCTTTAACATGCATTAGCTTATCAAAAAACCCAAGACACTGCATTTTAGAACGAGCATTTAAGAATTCTGCAGGTCCATAAGAAATACTCTCTGCAGAAAAACAGATGTTACAGCTGTAGCATATCATTTTTAGTTTAATATCAATAGAGCTGTCCAGCTTCCCATAAGCTTGTCAAATAATCATGTTAACTGCTTCAGGCAACTGTGAAAATATTAAGAACACTACAAACTTGATCTGCAACCTTTTTTTATACCACAGAACTTCAGTGCAGTGCTCCAGACCTTAGAGCACAAGGCTTTAATCCTGACTATTTTAAGGATACCACAAAGCTAAAATGAAACATAAAAACAGACCACACAAAGTCATAGTCTCACCAATTCTTCCAGTCTCAGCAGAGTACCATTGTCCTGGGTTTTAAATAAGAATGGTTTGGATGGGCTTTCAGAGCCAACTACTCTTACACACAGTTCACCAGATGAGTTCTCCGGCCAAAATGGGAGACACTGGAAAACAGGAAATACGTATTACTTCAATAGTTCACATATGTTCAATTTAGTAAGCCAGTAGTAAAATAAATACAGTTTTGAGTGACTAAAAGTATTTCAAATGCCTTAGTGCTTGCCCCAGTGACATATGATCTACTTTTCGTAAGTTATCTCAGCTGAAGAACTTGATTCAGTTACCAACCCAGGCAGCCTGTGCGGTTCAAGTTGCCCTGAGACACATGAAGCAGCTGCATCAAGCCGTCAGGAACGACGGAGCATCTACAGAACTTACTTTCTTGAATAGCAGCTAGGGACCAGCTATTTGTCTCTGAAAACACTCAAAGGAATAAAATTGAAAAATTACCTCTGAAGCTGAGATATAATTCCATTTATTAGTTGGAAAAGAGCCACCAGGACCAACTTCACCAACTTCCAGTTCCAGAGAAGATTTGTTTGCTATTGTGTAGAATGGTGTGAACGTAACTATCCTGGTAAGGTTAAAACTACTTATTTTGATGCTAACTCCAACCTGTTGGACAAGGACAATTTGATCAATCAAAGAGAACAAGCATAACCGCATAGGCAAGCTTAAGAGAAAAGTCAGGAAGGAGGAAAAGCAAAGCCAACACTACTGTGATTATGAAGGCTAGCACACAACTCTCTGGTTCCGAACACTTGCAGCAAAAGGATCAAGCAGTACGTAGCACAACCCAGGGAAGCATGCAACACAGCCAACACAGCGGAGAAGAAAAAAAAAAAAAAATCACATAACAAAAAAACCCCACAGAGCTGTAGCTTTTTTTTTTTTTAAACCAATTTAGAAGAGTAAATCAAACTAGAACCTCTCTACAATAAAACAAGGCAACAGTAGTCAATGATTATATCAGAGTTCAGTTAAAGAGTATGTGGAATCAAAACTGCCCATGTATGTGCATACTATTAAGAATTGTGGTTTTCATTCTACTTAGTCTCAGAGACCTAGTCTTAGAGGAGGCTGCTGAATGAGGGTCTAAACAGGGTCTAAACACATCTAAAAAATTATGAATTTTGAATGTGAATTCTTATAATCATCTGTATTACAGGAGTTCACCAGTACATTTTTGAACAGCCTAACGCTAGATACTTAATTGTTACATAGACAGACATTTACAAATTATACTGCAGCTTCCCTGTTGGTGAAATTAATTCTTATCAGGTGACAAACAGCATAAAAAAATCAATCTGTGGCATAAAAAACATTATCCTAGACATATTAAATATTTGAATAGTTAAAAGCAACTTAAGAAGTGGAAAATAATGGCTTCAAAGAAACAGCCACCACCAAGCCAAAAATACCCCAAGAAAACCCCACAAGTTACAGAGGCATATCTTACCAGATAATCTCTGTTATTAGCTGAACATCTGACACATCCATAGCTTCCTACGGTATCAAGGGAAAAGCTACTGGACCAAGTGCTAGTTGAAATACATAACTGGATCTATACACAAAAAAAGGACAACTTTAGTAAATTCATTTTAATTTTACAGTTCATACATTATGGAGCACAATTTTTTCCACACATCTAGAAGACATTTAAACGCTTTTAAAACCTAAAAGTTAAGATAAGCTTAGGCATGTAGTCTCACTATTCTCATTTTGCTTTATTGGTCTGTGCTTGATGCCTGGGAAAGACGATATTACAGGAAGACTGGGGCAGGAGGAAGGGAATAAGAAATACAGCTTAGTTCTTTTCTTCAAAAGAGGATTTTAAAAAACAACAACAAAAAAGGCCACCCAAAATAAGCATACCTTATTTTTACTAAAAATATTTTTCTTCTTAAAGGAGAACAAAACAATATCTCTGTAATCGGCTGGATGCTTCACATGAGTATCTTCAGCTCGATACTGGAGAACACGGGAAGTCTTGTTGATTAACCAATAAGGACTGAACACAGACAAGATCATACGACTTCCAATTCGTCTGATATGTATGTAAATATCCACTGTCATCACTTCTGCAGAATGTGATGTGAAACACACTGGAAAAAATTCAGGCATCCCATCACGAATTTTAAGATGTCCATTCCAGTTTTTGCCCTGGTATTTTATCAATACAAGCTCCATTAATTCTCCATTGATTCTTGCATGAAAAACATCTGCAGCACTCCCTTCTGGCAACTCACGAGCTTCTGCTGTTCCCTGTACCGAAATTAAAAGGGGAGAATTAGGCTTTTAATGTAGAAAAGTTAGATGTTCCCAAAGCAGCATGTTATTCTTCTCTTGCAGAATGTATTTCAGGTATTTCAGTACCATATGTCCAAATGCCTAATCACTTTTATTTGAGCCTGATCCTATGAATAATTTCAGATCAACAGCACTTTTCTTGCAGGACATTAAAAACTAATTAATTCTGGATTTCAGGAAGACAGTCTGGTTCCAATATGTCCACTATCTGTTCCTTCCCTTCTCCACATTTTTCAACGGATTTCAGCCATGAGTTTTCGTTTGTATACAAATGATACCACGCGCAGCACTGAACTGGGTTGCTCTGCAGATTCATGGCTGAGACTTTGCACATTCACACAGGAAACCCTGACAGCTGGGCCCAGCTGTTTGGTAACCCAGCTCTCCTCAGGGAGTAGCATCCCAGAACAGTAGCTTTCCTAATTTACACTGAGGAATTGTTTTTGTATTCAGCAGTGACCAGGCTTGATCAGTTAAAGGATATGAATACCATGAGCACATAGCTGCCTGCAAATACAGTGACTTCAGCATTAGAGTTCAGCCACTAGTTTCTGGCTCCTCATTCAAGGCAACAACCTGTTCCACATTCTGTACTTTGGGTACAGAAGTGCAGTGAAGGGAAAGAAAACCAGAAATACTGCCATTAGCATTTTGGGCAGAAGTAAAAGACAGATTTAAACAAAAGCCACAGCTAATTATATCAGCAGAACAAAGCAGAACAAATTAGGACAATGGTTCTAAATCTGCACTCTTCTTCCATTTACTGAAAATCACTCAGCTTTCATAAAGAAATATTAAATACCAAAGATACTGAAACAAGGGGGAAAAAGTCTGCATAGTATCCTGTGAAGAATTCTTCCACGATTGGGCAAGTGAGACCTCATAATAGTCCTCAATAAAGAATCCATGCCAGAACAGAGAGAAGCTGTGTTTGTGTGGAAGAAACGCGTTCTACATAGCTCAGGCACTCTTCCTTATGCCTCTCTGAGAACTGAAAGCTATCCTGAAAAACACAAACAGAATCTTGGAAGGGTGTAAAAGAAAAAGACCTATCGGGTGCAGGACTGTTGTTTCAGGAACAAAGCAGAATTGGCACAGCATACCCAAAGAAACAGCAGTTAATCCCCCAAAACCAATCCACTCAGCTATAACAGAAAAAACGTCACGCAGCATTCCAGTATCTTCTATAGTACCTCCACCTTCCATTCTAAATGGAAGGTGATCTGATTTAAAAATCAAGTAAAGGCTCTAAAAATAAGATTGGAAGATATCCTACCTCAAGTAAATACCTCAATGAGTATGGCAGAAGGTTCCTCACAGTCAGTGTAGGGTAAAGGTGGATAATATAGGCAGGATCCCACTCCTCTCCACATGTTGAAATAAAAGTCAGTTGATCAGGTACAGCTGTTGTGCTGACTACTAGAGGCAAGAAATTTGTCTCAGTGGATGGGCACTGTAACAAGCATTTTACTTCACTGCTCCGATGTAGCTCTTCCCTCCAAACAATGTAAGTTGTAGACTCTTTGAATTGACCTTCTAACATTCCTGTTGGTTGAATATATAGATGACACCTATGGAAAGAGGACAAGTTCACAGTATACAAAACAGTTTTTCATTGACAACAAACTTCATCTGTTTGAAAGCAAATGCTAACATTCTGGAGAGCTTTTGCAGCATACTGCACAACTATCTAACAAAGATAACGTTTGTGGGGGGTTTTTTTAGCATCTGGAAAAAACAGTTCCAAGTGCGCACGTAAGCTTCCACAGGAATGCTGCATTTGTATATCAGTCTCACAACGAAGAGTCCTAATAGTAGAGGAAGCGTACCTGTAAGAATGTAAAGGAACATGAAATTCCTCTTCTGGCTTAGATATGCCAATGGGCTCCAGCAGTCTGGAGTCTCTAGCCAATTTATAGATTAGGAACGGGATGGAGAAGTGGTTCTTGATCTATGATAAAAATGCATAAAGTTTCATTACATTTGTATTGTACAAATTTCTAAAGGAAAAAGTATGAATAAAACAAGGGAAAAAAATTAGTAGAGTTAAACAAACTCTTCTGGAAACACACTTACACTTGTCTTATATAGTAAGAGACATAGTATTGAAGTAAAAAAAATATGCAAGCATGAGAAGACTATGCTCATTTTAAGTTCCATGAATCGAAAAACATGCTTAAAATATCATGTCACATAAAAGGTACATATTCCATCCCCAAGGATGAGGATATTATGAAATCCAAAATTAAAACACAAACAAAGCAACACTCCAAAAACCCACAATCTTGATCGTTTCTCAGGGAGAAGCATATATACAAAATACATTAAGAATCTTTTACATTAAACAACTTTTTGGAAAAGGATGATCTCAAAAAAGTGCATTAAGAAATAAAAGCAAAGTCATTCATTGAGAGAACACTGCTTTTGGATATTTTGAGGCTTTTGGAGGGGAGGGGTTTTTTGTTTTTGGTTTACCTGCAGAGGAGATCGTACAGTAATAATCTTATTTCCTTCTGTAGCATCTATCTGTACAAGGACAGAGTCCGAACTATCAACAAGAAGATTTCTTATGTTATATAGTCGACGACCTGGTTTCGTTATGGGAACGTTCACCACCTCGTTATATCCTTGAATTTCTAATCCATAAAAAAAAGTCATAATTATAAGAAACAACTACAAATCAGAGTACTGTGCTAAAGATTTGTGCTAAAGATTTGAGCAACACTTAAGATTCTCTAAATCCAACAACAACCAAAGTTGCCTTCCAGCAAAAGTAACTTGAAATGATATTTGAGTGCAAAGGAAAAGTGGACAGCTTTTAGAGCAAGCTTCTCTGAAGACCTTTACCTTCCCTAGCTTCAGATTGTTATTTCCACATGGCACGGTAGATACACCAAACATTACACTTAAGTATTTTTTGGGTGAGTGAACAGTTGCAACACAGAACATAATTTTGGTATCACAGCCCAATACTTTCATAGAAGATGGGAGGGAAAAGGAAAAAACAACAGCATTACGTATTAGGAGTTACTACATCCTAGTCTCCTAGGAACATTTTCTAGCAAAGCTGAAAACACAGAAAAATCGTAACTGCTCTCAAGAAAGTGACCAACTGCAGAAATAAAAATAGTAGTGGGAATGACCAGGAATGAAAATTCTGTTTAAAAGGAGAGGGAAATTACAGGCCTATGTTCCTTGAGTCTGCAAGATGGCCTGTCACTGACTCCACTAGATAATGTTCCATTTTTTTTCCAATGCAAAAGTAAAAATTGGACTTTTCAGTCTCTGGAAAAACTGGAGAGAAGGAGTTTCACTTCCTTATAAGTAGTCCAGTATTGTCAGGCTTACAAGATTTTTTTTTTCCTCCCATCAGTACTCAGAAGTAGTTTCACCACAGAACGTGCTTCACCTGAACTCTGCTTACATTAAATTTAACCTATGGATTACCATGCTGACTCCCCCATTTTCCCCATCCTCAACACTAACGTAATGTGTAGCATTCCCCAGCACAATACCTAAATTTAAAGAGAAAAGGGAGCTTTCTTGTCGGTACACGGCAGATAACTTTCTTTGCTGAAGAGGTTCAAAAATAGAGTATTCCAATTCCATGCTCTGACCAATTTCTACTTTGTTCATGTTTTCCTTTTGAACTGAATCAACTATCCGAAAACTGGAGCTAGGAAGCACTTTGAGGGGAACACCTAGGGCATTTTTCACTATGAAAGGAGCCGAGTCTTTAAAGGAATAGTCAAACGTAGATGCAGTCCCTTCTGAAAAAGCCTGTAATGAAGAACATATAGAATTTGTTATATGCAAACAGTCACAACAACATCAATGTAAGGTTGAAAGGCTTTAAAAGAAAGTGCCCAGAAAATATTATTCTGGATTAAAAAAGTTACATACACTGTAGCACCTCTGCTTTGCAAAGTGATATTTCAGGAGACTGCAGGTTACTTCCAAAAGATTTTGTTTTTGTTTTGGGACTTGCAGCAAATGTCGATACCACAATAAGTGCATGCACCTCACAGGTTTTTTTTTTTTTTGATTGTTGGGTTATAGAAAAAAAAAAACTAAAAGATCTGGGACACAGAAGGCCCAAGCACATTTACCATGCGCTACATCCTCAACCACAACTTCTGCTATCAAACATTGTTATTACACAAAGCCATATTAACTGACCCAAAACAACATAAGCTATATTTGCTTAAAGAACTTACTCTTACTCTCTCTCACTCTCAGAGAACTGATATTCATTTAGAATTACAAAAGTAAACGTATGTTAGTCACACTGTATATAAATAGCTTGTTCTAGTGACCAAAAATTCCTCTCCCTACAAAAAAAGGAGAAATATAATCTCAGCATTCCTTATAGACACAGGAAAAAATATTTATTTATTTTTTTTTTTTTTTAAAAACACACTGGGCATTCTGCTTCCTCAGTTTGAAGGCCCATTCCCCTAACCAAACTTTTCGTGGCATCATATTAAGGAACAGTCTTACAAACAGGAGGTTAAGGAGCAGACTAAATGAAAATTAAACACTCCAAGAAACACGGTTGTTTCCTACAATCTGTTTTCTGATATATTAAAAGAAAAACGTACTTCCCTTCCATCTCCCCACCCCGCTACCGCTCCCCTCAGTCCTGCATAAGCACACATTCTCCTAACACAGGAACAGCCTTCGTTAAAAAGCTGTTATCACCTTTTCATTAACTCTAAAGGACCATTAATCCAACTCCTTATTCCCACAACATAACCTTTGTCAGAGCAGCAGAACAATCAGTGACTTGTGAGAAAAAGTTCTTCAACAGCCAAATACTTCAGCACCTTCTGCCTGCTAGAATTACCTTGGCTAAATTATCAAAAACAGCAAGACAACTTTTGGATATTGTTATATTCATAGTATCCTTTGAAGAGATGTTAACTGCAGTTTGTGGCTCAGGAAGAACAATAAAGTCATCCCCAGGCATCAGGCTTCTCTCTTGGACAGGGTTAGTCTTTACCTAAAAGAAAAATTTAATTAGGCAGCTATGAATACAAGGAATTACGTTCTCCTATGATAAAATAAGAAAAAGGTTTACCTAGATGTGAAATTTTCCCAAAGCAAAGAAAAACCTATTTCACCCTGTAAATCTATAAGATATCTAATACGTGAACTTATCAGTAACAGGCAAAGTTTATACCAATACTGAAGACAAGCAAGTTATTTTCTTCCCACTCTGTACACCTGGCTACATGCTTCATTTTGCCCATGCAGTGGATAAACAACATTAATCAGAAAACCCCAAGATGTCTACAGACTGAATTTTTCCATGTCAAACTGCACAACTCCTTCAGAGCAACAGCATTTGAAATGTATTACATAAAACTATTAGCATATAGCTGTCTATTCACAGTGAATATTTCAGAGTTTCCAATGGTTTTTTTTACATACTTCCAGTTTTAAACTCCACTGCTTCCTCCCTCCTTCAATTCGTTCAATAAGAGGCTCCCACACTGCATAAGATTCATTGTAATAGTGAACCTAAAGAAAGAACCAAAATTAAATATGGTAGCTAAAAATAAAGAACTAAGCTCCTTCTATGCCAGCTAGTACACTTTCGTATTATGAAAAATGGCCTTTTTTCAACCTTGGTTTCAAATTTCAGGGGCCTAATATTCATTTTTAAAGGCTTCAAAAACTAATACTCACATAATAGATCATACATTTTTCTTCAGTGACATCATTTTATGTTATCTGACTTGCTTTAAGAGAAATAGGACCAGATAACGTGGAAATTCCTTAACTTTTTGTTTCACACCTTTACTAACATAACACAGTTTCTACTAGCTCCTATGGTGCCTGTAAAAACAGCTTTTAGATCAAAGAATTTCAATCCTGTAAGTACCTTCATGATACTATGAAATAACCATCAGCCAGGGCAAGAACTCTTTACCCTGGATCTGGCCCCCTGGAACAATTCACCTAATCCATAGTCCGCATTGAGCCGAAATAGAATTTCCCTTCCATCACTGCAAATCTGAACAGGAGAAGCTGTGGACCGCTTCCCCTCATCTTCATGCCTCCTCCCTCCAGGGAGGAGAGTTCCTTCCCCAGGTTGTATATGTGTGTACGCATATGATTAGAAATGCATCTTACTTAAATATTGATATCTTCCATCACAACATGCATATCTAGCAATGGAAAGGCGGCTAGCGGCATATCCAATATACAATGGACTATGTAGGGCACATTTGTTAAACTGACAGAATATGACTAAAACATAGTTAACCTATCACACGTGATAGTTCTGTATCTGTTTATATGAAACTTCAACATGTCACCTCCGTAACAGACTAATTACATGGCATTAGCCCATCTAAGAGATTACTGTATCATGGTGAAAGAGAGTTGTAATAGGTGGCAATACAAATACGGCACTGCTGCAATCCAAGATTTAAAGAAGATTTAGAGGAAACAGATAAAACACTGAACACAAGCTAGATATGCTAAAGCAAGAAAGAGTTAAATATGAATATTCTACTTGGCCAAGCTTACTGTTCACACAGCAAAGAGTGAATATGCAAAAACATCAAGAGAAACAAAGAGTCCTCCACAGTAGCAATTAAAAAAGACCATTAAAAAGTCCTATCAATTGTATGTACAGCAATGTTTATCTATGCATATAGTTAGTCCATAAAACTGTACTATACTTAATCATAATTGTCTGAGTACTAAAGAATTAAGAACATTACAATGTAAACCAATAATTTAGCACTTAAAAACCCTATTACAAATGAACTTACTCAAACATCATGAAAGGTGAAGAAATATTTTTAAAAAATAATAATTTGAGTCTACATACCTCCAGTGCCATATCAGCTGTGGCCTCCATGAGTGAAGACCAGTTTTTTAGAACACCTGAAAATACAGATTCTACTAATAACAAAGGAACAGTACGATGTCCCAGGCCACATTCCAAGGTGATCTGAAAAGATTTCACTACAACGTCAAACTTCTCTTGTTTCAGAACATGCTCACGGTCCTTAAAAGTTTCTGTCGCTTCTGTGGCTACATCCACACCAAGAAACCAAGCATTGCATTGATCGACAGACTTCACTTGCCACAAATTCTCAGAAACTTCAGCTGCTCCTCTAAAACTCTCCTCCGCTGTCTTTGGTTTTATGGCAGCCATAATGGTCATTACAGTATTCAGAATTATCGGTGAGATCTTGAGAGGGAAGAAAAAGATGACGACAACTCTTATAGCTCAAAACGTTTTTAAAAAGTTGATTAGCATGTAAAATACAGGGGAAATGGAAAACGGCAAATACCTCTGGAGTTCTTTATACAGATACACAGCATGACAAGGCACTCACGAGATTTAAGTAACTTATATTTCAAGATCAAGAAAAGGAACCCGTTGATGGACCTCCTCTTACTTTCATTTCCTACTTTCATTTTTCTAATTCCTCCCTCATAATCCCACAGGCTCAAGAACAATATTTTCTGGCTGGAATCTCACTTTTACTGATATATGGTACTGATATATGGTAGTCCCATAACTGCAGTCAATTTCCCTCTTTTCCTATTACATTGTAAAGCATCAACATATTGAGGTTAACTTTTAAGAAGCTCAATGTGTCCAAAACAGCATATTTGCAGAGTTATGTACAACACCACTGCTATTAACAGTACATTTAAACATACAATGTACTATTGCTCCAAATTTAAAGTTTCACCACTGATATCCTTTTCAGATCAAAAATGCAAACTGGTGAACTTTTCAAAGAGCAGCTATCTAATTTTAGTCAGAAAGGCGTTTACTGTAGACATAACCAGCTTATTAATTCACCCATTAAAAATAAGGTATTTTACATTGTATATCAGCCTGGAAATCAAGTTAACAGCCTTAAATTTGAGCGTCCTTGTGTGAAGCAGCTAGTGCAACTACACGTGCAAAAACCTCACAAACCCACACCCACAAACCACCAGAACTCCGCATCATTTAAAAGCACTAATGTTTTAGTTAACTGGAGAAAGCATTCTATATTTTCCTCAACAGGGATACTTTGACCTTTTCATATTGTCTATACGTGGTTTTATTTTTCCTGTTTATCAGTCTCTGAAGAGAAAGCGGATGGGGGAGTATAAATCTGGAAGACACCGGTAGGAGTGCTTTCCAACACAGAAAAGCTCTGAAGAGCATTTAAGTGCCTATTATCAGGATTAAAGTAATGGGGAAAATTGAAATTTTGAATAGGAATATATAAATTTCAAAAGTCAAGCTACAGCTCCTTTGAGAAACACAGCAGTTCTTCCAAAGACAGCTTTAATAATCTTACTTACCTTTATAGTAAGTTCTTCTACTGTTACTACTACAGTTTGTAAATCTGAGACATGTGTCATGCTTTCCATTACCAAAGAACATGGTCGTAACACCTGAGTAAAAAATATAATTTGATCATTAAGGTAATTCCTGGATTCCAGACTTTAACGGTCTTGCATTTTTTAATTCCATAGGCCAAAGGATACAGGTTGCATAAAATACTTCTCATAACTTATGCTATAACGTTATAACATGTTGTTGTGCTTCATGGAAGTATTCAAATTCACGCAAAAGCTCTTTTGTACCAGAAGTTTAAAAGAACTAGCGTCATTACTTTTCTCAGTGAGTGCAAAAAACAAGTTTCCTCACCGTAGTAACACTCTTGTCTTGTTTTTCTTGGAGAAAGGCACAGGCCAACACTTTAAAGTCTTTTACTTGAGCTGTCATCCTCTGCACAAGCTTTCCAGATGCCAGAGAAAAGTCACATTGGAAGGAAACTTTTAAGGCGGGGGCATCAGCCCTGGTCAAATTTGCAACAAACACAATTTCTGGATCCATGATTACAGCTTTCACTGTCATATTTGGCCGTACCAGTATCTCTGTGAAAATAAATTTTAAAAAAATCCTTGAATATAAAAAGTTTGAGAGCACTGTTATATAGGTAATAATTAAACTCTGTATTAAAAAAAAAGTAGTGCATAATTTCGAGAAGTGTAAATTTAACAACTAATGTTGTTAAAGTCTTTTTATGTAGAAACTGTTTCCTTCTATATATAGACATTGTAGTTAGTCTATCTAAGACTGGCTGTACAAAGCCAAGATGGAAACCATTACTCCCAGGTCATTGTCAAAAGTAACCAACTTCTTTAGAGTGAAGATATACTAATTGAAGCTAAACCAACAACATGGATTTTCATGTCTGAACACCCAGTCTTCAAACAGAAGAGAACCACATTATATTTATTCCATTTAAAAGCAAAATGTTCTATCCTAGGGATGCCCTAGCGGCTGAGGAAGGCACTTTGATTTCCAGTGACAGGCAGCAGAGTGGTGTGTGATCCTCCTGCATGCTGGGACTCATTATATAGGTTAAGTCTAATAATTCCTGGAAACATTGGCACATCGCACATACATAATGGAACAGGCGCCAATTTGAGGCTGGGTGCACCACAGAAAAAGCAGAGATAGACATCGTGGGTTACATCCAACAACACAATTTACATAGTCCCAAGCGTCCACTAAGTGCTATTTTTCTGAAGTGCCTACTGTCCCTTTCTCATCACAGGACTTGTGTGCATCTTCCACAAGGGAAGAGCAGCAGAGTCCTCTGCTCATGTCATTAGGGCAATTCAGAGAACCTGCAGCTTGCTCCCACTGCTCTATCAACCTTCCCAAAGGAAATATGAGGGCTTTTGGGGGCAGGCTCGATGACAGAACCCACAGATTAGGTTTGACCACAAGTGAAGGGAGCATGGCAATCACTTAAAATGAAACAAAATAAACCCCTCCGAAGTTTGTTTCGGTCAAAAAACTTATTTTGAAATAATAGGATAAAGTTTCAAAATTCCCAGCCTGTGGAAGTAAGAGTTAAAGACGTTCTTTGCAACTGGTATCTAAAAGGTGAGTTGTTCTTTTTACTTTAAATACTATGCACATGGCACTTACCCTAATTATGCTTTCTTTACAGTATTAGATGAGTAAAAATACTGTTTAGCAGGAGTCATTTTCCATGCTTATCTCTGTTGGAAAGCCACTTCGCTACCTAACAAGGTTAGGTCTATTACTGCTTAGAATAATCCATGACATTGCTGGTCAACTCACACATAACAAAGAATAAATCAGTTTAAGTCTGAGAGTAAGATAAGCATCTCAAGCAATTCTGTATAATCCATTTTCAGTATGAAGTCTATAAATGAGAGAAAGTTTTACAAACCTTTTTCTGGCTTTGACTTCCCAGAGGCCACATGCTTTAATTGGAGCTGTGTAGATCCTTCAGCTGAGGACGCTGGCACTGAGTTAATGAAGAAATCTGCTACTGTCAACAGAAACTCCATACTGGCACATATATAGAGCTTGTCAAGGATAGCAACCACTTCAGTCCCATTTTTATCCTGCTTGTAGCTTATATCTATCATAGAACTGTCATTTGTGTCATCTTTCTTGTCTATCATTCTGGAAAAATAAGTTTAATAAGAATTATTTCAAATATTGTTATAGATAGATCTAGAACAACTAGGTTGCATAAGTAATTTGATTAATTCTTCCTCTGACAGTAACAAAAAAGTTATATGTAACATAAGGAATAACCATTTTCTACAGAAATAATAGGGTATGGACTTCTCTCTTACAGAAGAGTAATTTCAAATTGAAATTTGTGTGCTACAAGTAAGGAACTAGTTATGCAGCACATAATCAGACTAGCATTTCAGTGCACAGAATTATCTAGTTAAAGCTGGTTGCTCTACTAAGCTGTTTTATACAATTCACTGAAATATTCGAATGTCCCTTTTTTTTGATAACCTGGGAGATGGACAGAAATAAAATAAATCTGTTTGGCATTATTAAAATTACGTAACCCAATGATTTAGAGTACGGCATGACAAAAATTGAAAGTCTTCCTAAATGTTATCAATCCCACGTGAAGTGAAGTACAGAACAAGGAAAAATAATCCTCCTCCCAAATTGCATGCAGTTTTTTCATTTCTGATATACTCAGATTTACCTTTCAGTCACATTCTGAACTCCGTCTCTGAGATCATCCAGCGTACATGCCTTCAGTTTAACATTAATATCCATTGAGCCATCTGAAAACATCTTCCCTGATGATGCCATGATATGCAGTCGGAGTTCACCAAGGCGCAACTTGTCGCTATGCAGTGAAAGCAGAGACTTCTATAGAATAACGAGAAATGATGAAACTAGCTATCACGAAACAAAGCAGTAGGCATGTTTCTCTTGACACTAGCACCAAACACATTTGAACTGAGGAATGGCAAAATCAAGTTAGCCTGTTATGTTCATCAGTCTCCCAATCATATTAATTAAGTCCAAGAAGCTGACTGAGAAAACAGAACAAACAAGTTGGGTTGCAGTAGAGTTGCTTCTTCACTGCATTTCTAGCAGTTGTTCAGAATACGAGTGAAGGCATTCCATCCTAACTTTCCACCAGAGAATCTCTCCGCTCCCATTACATCTACATGCTTTGCCAACCCCATTTACAACTAGAAGTCCAAAATCTATTCAGCATTATGTGGGAAGGATATGGAAAAGACATTCAAATCAAATACCATTACACTGATTTTCTTCCTGCTGATACTAGTTTTGCAATAGCTTTTTAAAAAGAAAAACACACTCTTCAAATGAAAGGCATCACAAATTTCTGCGTTACTTATTCTAACAAAAAGCCACCAAATATTCACTATACATCAAGCTTTAAAAAGCAAGACCTTCATATGTCTGGACAATGTATTACCTCCTGATACTGAGGTAATATTACATACTCTTTTCTTCTGTTTTTGGCACAGGAGAGATGTTTGCTATTGCTCACACTTAGGGCAATACAAGGGGGAAGGACAGGTTGTTTGCAGCTCAGACCTGCTCTGCTTATTAGTTAAACATACACCATGGGCTGAACTAGCACCACCTAAGCACTGGCACTTAATATTCTTCACACTTCTGGAAAGCTAGATTCCAGAACTGGAATCTATCTTTAAATGACCAAATTTAATTTTTAGGGTGATTTTTTTTTTTTTTTTTTTGGGGGGGGGGGGGGCAGGGCAGGTCGTTTCTGTTTTAAGTGCAAGTTAGAAATGCACTAACATCCTTCAAATGACGAATGTTTTCCTCCCATGAAATCTCAGTGTCTCAGAATAAAATGCATAAGCTCTGTGAAGCAACGATTACAAAGTTAACACAGAAAAAACTTTGTTTTACTATCCTGAGTTCTGGAAAGGTAAGAGGTTTAAACTCCCCACCCCACGTGTAGAGTAAAAGCTTTGTCACAAACCTGATTTTTATCGCTATTGTAGAGAATTACTGAAAGTGACTCAAAATTAAAGTCAAATTTAAGTGTTGTATAACATTCCGCAGAAGATTGAACTGTAGAAACATTTCTCTGTCCCACAGCAAGAAGAGGATCTGTTAGTGAACAGAAAATACATTTTTTCAGAATACCAGGATGGTGTGGTTTTTTTCTTTTTTTAATTGTTAAGATCAAAAAGTCACAAAACAGAGCTCTACGTTAGGAAGACTACTCAGGACATGTTGCATTTTTGTATATTGAACATCCCTTTACTCTGTTCAAGGGAATGTTAAAATTATCTAGCACAGATTGGTTCAAAAACTTTTAAGAAGCTCTCACTAATTAAGTGTGGTTGTTCTTCATCTGTTTTAATGAAGAACTACAGACAGTACCAAAACTGTCGAAAGAGTTTCTCTTCCTTTAGTTTCAAAAGTGTTATAGTATAGCAACTGAACTGTAAGTTGAAAAGGAGGTTTTTTTGCATTGAAAATATTACTAAGTTATGAACAAAAATGATTTTACCAAAGCATTACAATATTCATGCAGAGACATACAGTGTTTACACTAACACACTCTTTGACACTGAAAAGAATATCCTGCATTGTTACAATTTTGTGTTATCATCTGGGGATATGCATGTCTTTTTTTTTTTTTTTTTAAAAACCATTTGCAACTTATAAAAGCCCTTGATAGAAGCACAAGAACATCACTCCTGTAAAAGATGAATCGCAAAAAAAAGCTACAAAGTTTTTGAGCCTCAACAGCTCACATGCCAATGTTTTCAGTACATGCATACATTCATATTTATAACTTTCCATAGATAGAATATAAATAACAGTTAAGAAAGCAAAGTTATTTAGATACATTGACATGTTTTGGGTAAATATCATATTTGAATTTGCAAGTAATCCTCCCCTTAAAACTATTCAGGATTTGAACTGAACATACCCTCATAGAAATCAGATTCACTTGCAACTGCTCCTTTTTTTACTGTTTGCATATCTTCAATATTCTGTTGCACAGTATTTGGCTGGGAAGAAGCCCCTCCAAGGTTTTTAAGTAAAATTTTCATGACAACAGTTAGATCATCTTCGCTGAGTGCAATCTGTGAAGTGATAAACCCACAGCTTCATTTTTGGTGACAGTATTTCTTTCCAGTGCAGAACCCTATCTTCATCAACAGTACATGAAGGTTGAGAAAAAACAACATGCTGATTCCACTATGAACAAGTCTTGTCAGTCAAAACAATTCTGGTCAAAACATCCGAAACTTTAACAGAAAGTGATTTGTCCATTTTTCCTAAAGTATTACATCTTATAAGGAGTTATAAAAAGAACTAAGATCACAGATGTTAAGCACTTTCCAGTCTTGCAAAGACTCTTTGCCTACTTAAATAAACAAGTAATTTATGATTACAGATACTACTTAACACTTAAGTAACAGAGAAACGTAACAAGATAACATCAAAGCCGAGATTTATGCAGTATGCTTTAAAGCAACTGTCATTCAGTAAGCCTTTAAACAGTTACGAATCTGAATCCAAACACAATATAACATGGTCAAAAAAAGAAAAAAAGAAAAAAAAAGAAAAAGAAAGCATCAGTAAGAAACGATAAAATGCACTCACTTAAAAAGCCCAGAACACATACAGTTATAACATTTTCTCTACATGCAGGTTTTATACTGGTACTCTTTTCAGCTCATTTTTGTCTGTGCTTCACAAGCGCTACATTTGGCCACAGTACAGACACAGCAATAAAATAGGACTGATCAACAATTAAAAGGCTTCCCGATCCAGTTCTCCCCACTTAAATCCTAATGGGTAGCACTAGGAAAGAGAAGTAACCCTTTCACACCCTACAAAGATACCAATCTTAATTTGGAACTGCTAGGCTCCAGTATAATTCTCTTAGAATATAAGAGAGAATAAAACAGATCCAAATGTACCCTTTTAATTTCTAATAAATCTATTAAATACTCAAAAAACCTGAATACGACCGAATAAACAATTTATAACCTTATAACTAGATTTTAAATGCTAACTGAACAGATAAACTTGACAGATTTTACTGATTGTTGACTCAAAGGATGGATCCAACAGATTCCAAAGGAAATAAAAGTAGGTTTTACTCTGTTTAGATGCATTAACACCAAAACTACTCATTACATGATATCAAAACTGTAACAGAGCTATAAACTGAACAGTCAGGCTGGAAGTCATTTAGCATTCTGTAAAGGACCCAAACTGCAATGAGTCCACAAGCTCCTGAGCTAGACTAGATACTACTTCAAGAATAAATGCAACTTTTAGTGTAGCTCTAATTTGTCACAATATTACCTGCATTGGTTTTAGGTCTCCTTTGATACCAATTGCTGGGAATTTATGGTACCAAGTTGCTGATAAATTTCTCTGGACCAGTAAAGCTAGACTCACAGGACGCAGAATTTCAGTATCTGGCTGAGAATCTGCAGATATAGTGCACCTACAAAATGCGGGAAGAATAGTAGAGCAAAGAGATTTAACAGCTGCAGAATCCCAAAAAACACACTTTAATCTAGCAAAATAATTTGCAGATCTACTTTTATTTGGGTAATGTGTGTACATGCACTTATGCCCAGGTATGCACCTTCAGGTACTTAAGATCAACTCAGTTACTTTCCTATAAATTCCTTTTTTCTTTTTCCCCAAAAAGTTTTAGAGACTGTGGACATGTCTGTGTCTCTATCTAAACGCACTTCTCAGCTTTTATTGTACACTTTCATCTTCCACCTATCTATTGTCTTCAATAAGACAATAACATTGCACATGAAACATGGCTCTGTTTTCTTTATGAAAATTTCTCGAAACAGAAAAAACTCCATGTTATACCTTGATAATTTCAAATGAGTCAGCTGCACATCCATGCTGTCAATGACTGGAGGAAGAGAAGATTCATCTGAAGACACCAATTTAAATTCATTCTGAACTCTGATTAAGCCAAGATCAGCTACCATAGCATTACAGGAAGTCGAAGATTCAGGAACAACTATAACTGGAGCTTTCAAGTTGATATCCATTAAGAGACGGAAGCTCTTTTTAGCGAAGTCTTTCATGCTGGAAGCAGCCATTTCTGCTGCCTGGACTGTGACTGCACTCAGGGCCTCCTGTGCAGTCTGGAAATTGTTTAGGAAGTTCTATTGGAAAGTAGTAAAATGGTAAGAGTTCTAACAAGAACCTATATGAAACAGACCAAAAAAACCCTCACAAAACAGCATGCTCCAGACAAAAGGTAAATTTCAGAAAAATAGTTTAGCTGTGGCAGAAGTTTCAAACTTCAAATTCCATCATACAAGCTTCCAACTAGAAAAAAAAACCTCAGAGTCAGGTACTAGCTAAAGCATCATTTACTTGTGTAGTCTGCAAGATATTAAAGCTACCACCGGATTCACTGCTTGCTTTTGTTATCCTGCTTATTTTTCATTCTTCTATAATGCAGTGCAACTTTGAAGTGACATTTCTTCAGCAAAACACTTCCACATGTTTGTAGATCAGCTCACTGCAATTAAGAGGTCACTAACAGCATATGAAGCTTTTTTGTTTTGTTTTTTTAACCTTGTAATTCCAATAAGAGAATCAAAACTGATGTCTTACCAAAAGAGACATAAAGAACTTATGTAGATAAACTATTTGGATGCAGCCAACTTTCAGAGACATTTTACCATCCACCTTTGACATATCTGCGTAGGCGTCCCCTGCTGTAGCATCTGGATAGAGTGACATTTTAAATCTAAACACTTCATCTCCCATTATGGAGACAGCCTGGAAGATTAAGTCCATATAGTTAATACCACTGGGCAGTACTGTCATAGAATTATTGCTTAAGTTACCAAATAAGAAATATTTCCACTAACAGATCAACGGTATTTTAATCAGCAGTACTTGGATACATATATGCTAGGCACAACATGAATTTGAATCAGTTATTTTATGGTATGCCTTATCTCAGTTGGTTAGCTGTAGTCCATTTTATATTTATGCTCCTCATCAGAATAAAAAAAACACAGATGCAAATCTGATCAAGAAGAACAAGATATTGAATGGAAGTATGTTTTTCATCACTAAGGTAGAATTTTTAACCACTGAAATTTTGCTTAATATTCGAAGCATTACATCATACTTGGTATTACAAAACACAGCAAATAATTTTAAGATTTGTTGCTTGTTTTTTAAAATAATCTAGGTAGCACATCACCTTTTTATGGATTGTCTTTGGATCAACATTTGTTATTACAATGTCCTCAAGTCTGGAGAACACTTTTATCTTTTTAGTTTTCATAGCTACAGAGGCATCCATTCCTGATTTTGGATGAAAAGAAGAGAAGATAGGTAACAATTTATTAAGGAGCATTCTATTAAGTAAGCATTTTTAAGAAAGAAGCAATATTTGTAACTGAATACAAAGAACAAGAATTGCTTAGAATCGAGAACTATGCGGTTTAACAACTAATGCTAAGCCCAAGAAATAAATTCTGATCTTACTGCATATGAATCACTGCTAACTTAAATTGACTCTAGATCTACAGCCCAAGTTTGACACTATCTAGAATATAACTATTCAAAAATATAAGTCTGTGTTAGTTAGGAGACAAGCACCATAGTTTTAATCTATTCAGAAATGATTTGCCTTCCCCCACCTCCTTTTTTAAAATCAAACTTTTTTTCCTCTCATAGGTACTTTGGCTATTAACTAACTGCAGTCATATTATAAAATTAAAATGCATTCAAAGAAACACATATACATTGTATGCATTAGCTTTTCAAAAGCGGCGTCGAGGGGAGAGAGGAACAACAAGTATTGCTCACTATTATCGACTAGTCAAAATATTTTAAAAACTCTTACCTTGTATTCTAATGTCTGCAATTCTATAGGTCTGATCACAAACAGAGATAGTGAATGCATTTAGCTTTGCAGTGAGTTTCAATTCATATATATCATCATGGGTTGCATTACTAGACACTGAATGGTAAACAAAAGTGACATAAGTTACAGCCACGTTTAAGTTTTAAAGCCAAATTTACTTTATTTATGTTTTGTGCATATATGAACTGTTCAAAAACAAACTGCAGCTATTCTTTAAAAAGTTAATACTAATTATTAGACATGAAGTTAAGTAAGCCTTTATTAACGCAGTCGTATTTTTCTGGCACAACAGTCACCAACTAATGCAGGCAAACAGCAATTAAGACTGAATACTTTCTCCTCATTAATACCTAATTTTCAGTTTGCAGGCAACAGTACCCTGAATACAGTGTACACTTCATTATTTGAAAGGCTGTCTCACGTGGTTAGTGTCCCTTTCTTCATTAGTGAGGCTAATTTAGGCATATTCAGGAAAGAAAAAAAAATCAGCACAAAATCCAAGGTGGCTGCAGAATGCAAAATACAACAAGAAGCCACTGCAAACTCAGTTAGGATTAGAAAATTTGAATTTCACAAACAACAACAGAAACACAGAAATCAACCACACAAACACAACCAAACATCCTTAAGGAGCTTCCATAAAAAAAGCTCGTATTTTCAAGTTTGCAGATCCCCACTGCTGAAACAAATACAATATTGAGGGGACAGTTTAGAACTTCCTTTTGCACTTTCATGTCTCAAGACTGGTTGTTTAATTAGCGTAAGCGCTCTTACAGTCCTTCCGACTAAAAGGCAATAAAGTTGTGACACTGATTCTTTGGAAAGGCTTTGGTAGTTTATAGTGTTTACTGCAACATCTTTTATTCAACTTGCGTTATAAAAGTTGGCCTACTATTTAGGAAAAAAGAAATACATGGAGTAAAGAGAATTTGTGGGATTAAGCAACATACATATCAGCCAAAATATGTGACCTCTCCAAACACTAACTCTAGACACAATATTAGATTATTTTCTCCCACACACAATTGCGCATGCATTCTGTTTCACCAAATAGACTGCAATGCAGTCACCTGAAGCAGTATGCTTCAAAAGCAAAGGCTAGATGCTGTTTATCTACTCAAGTGTGGCATTTCTAATACCTCTTTACCTGGTCTGAGAGTACTTTCTTCCTGTTCTACTTGAGATTTGCGATCTGATGCTTTATCAGGATTGGGAAGGCCACCTGATGGAACACTGAATGTGAGAAAACTCATGATGGAAAGTAAAGCCTCTGTGTGAAGTACTACATCCAAACACGAGAAGAAAACCTAAAACAAAGGCAAAGAGATAAGGCAACATTGTTATTTAATATTTTCTACTGGCCTTTTGTATAACAAATTGAAGTTACTCTCATGGAACTGAGAGCAAAAAAGTGCCTTGCTCATTTCACACATATCTCGCCCTTTTCCTCGTCAACTTCATACCATGCAGAGACCCTGGAGCAGGAGAGAGCGCTATGGAATGGAAGCTTAAAACAGATACAGAGCAACTATGCCAATCTAAAAAACTGCTATGTAACATGAATAAGCTTTTTCGGAAACTTCTCTTAATTCTGCTGTATTTCACCATGAACTATGACTACGGAGCACTTCAGCTGACATCTTCAGGACTATGTGTAGAGATACTTAAGTAGGTGCCATATAACAAGATACCAAATTCAAAACTTCCAGTCAGAAAACACATGAATATCAACTTCTGTACCTTAGCTCACTGAAAACTATCAACAGCTATCAGTCTTCTCCCAGGCTGAAGCAACTCTTGGTAAATGCTGATATATCAAGGGATGTCAGCTTTCCTCACTATCACTAAAGTAGTTCAACCACTTCAAATCCCACGTGACAGAGTTTGTCAAGAAGCAAGCTCTACCCACCACTCACTACTGCTTTAAAGGATCCATTTTAAAACCAACAATTCCCATAGCTTGCAGAATAACCTGCTTGCTTCAGAAGACACTGAGACACAATGGAAAATTACACACAAACAGCTGACCTTGGGAGAAGTAGAAAGAACACTGATGAAACACATCACCTCTGAGGATGCTAGTCTGATGCATCACCTCACATCACAATTCCGCTTAGGAACTGTCAAGCTCTGCAACACAAGGCCCTCATCTCATATGCTGACAAGTTTACCACTCCAGAAATAACACGTATACTACAGGCTTCAATTATAAATACGTCCTTTGCAAATTTAAGCACCTAAAAACCTACAGCTTCCATTTAAAATTAATGCATCAGTGCTAAGTACGTCTGTAAAAATCACCTTTTCTTAAAAATTCTCTTTGAAATGGATAAATATAAAACAGAAAGCTTCATAGATTAGGAAGTCAGAGTTTGGGTTTTTTTTTTTTTTTTCTTCAGTGTGCATTAAACAGGCAACAAATCAGTTGATACAGCTATTACTATTTGAGAAGCCTAAAAAGTTTATGAAATATGTTCCTGTACTTACATTGATGGTTTGCTTGGTGCTTCTGTACGTAGTAACAAAATCTGGTCCATCAGCATCAGCCTAACAAAGGGAAAAAGCCCAAGCACACAATCAGTCTTTACTTTAAAAACTGGAATTAATTTTTCCCATTGCAAAAGAAACCAAAGGAAAGTGATGAACCCTGAAGACAAAGTTGTCTGAAGCATACGATTGAGGCAAACGGAAACAGGGCTGACCGTGTTTTGCTAAGTGACATTTTATAGTTGCAAAAATTCAACCGGCCAGTTATAAATTTCTCTTACTTGCAATCCATTTAAACTGGATCAATTTGCTCTTAGAATTTTTTCAGAACAAGTTAACTTATAATGTTGTTACAGATAAGAAAAACAGGAAAAAAAGCATAGCTCACTGGTCCTGAGATCTATCAGATTCCCAAGTAGTCACGCACTTTCCGAAGGATAATCTATTTTTCTTCTTTAAATATTTATCTACTAACATATCCTTCCTCAAATGCTACTTTTACCACTGGTAGAGGGCCATTTACATTACATAGGCGAACAGATATTAGGAAGACCACCTTGATAAGCTATAGTCCTAAATCCTTTAAAACAAGCAGAAAACAGAACAAAAAACATCCTTTAACATAGGCTAAGTACAGAAACCTTATTCTACTCCCCATGCAATCTTATTTGAAAGGTATCAAAACCTTAATGTATTCCATTTTTAGAAGATGTTCACCAGTCTCACTCGAAGAATTAATAATACAAAGTGGATCTCCTTTTGAGTCTGTAAATAAAGAAAGAAGTTACTGATACTTCTATTATAAAGTCTTTCTGTTCACAACTTGATTCCATGTTAATTCTCCATTGTATACTATCCTTGATGAAATAGTGAAGTCAAACAGCTCTTTTCATTTAGAAGCTGCAGATGAAGAATTATCTTGTGAAATGCTGTATTCACTTCTTTATTTAAACAAGTCAAAACAAAATTTATCTTAGTCATGAAAGAAGATTCAAGACTAGAAAGTTATTTACATTCCTATTGTTCGCTTTACATAAAACTTGGTAAGATACTTCTCTGTTTTAATACACTGCTATGTATTAGTTACTTATCAGCTATTAGTTATGTATCAGTTACCATCACTTCAACATCACACTGAATTATGACATGACCTATCAAGGATGTATCTGCTGATTTTCCAGTGCTGCTGGAACTAGTAATAAAGCACGTATGCAGAACTCAAAGTTGCAGCAATTTAGTCACTGCTCAAAACACTCTGAACAGGTAGAACGCTTCCCAGAATAGTCACTCCTATTCAAAGTAGGCAACTACCTCAACTAAATTAACTCAAGCTAACTCCAGCAACTGCAGTAAAACTCGTTATCATGTAAAATAGATGTATTGAATCAAGAAGAAGGGCAGTGACACTATGTTAACGTCGGACATAACATCTCCCTCCCCCAGCTTTTTTAAACGTTATTTCTGACAATGCTGCCCTCTTGCCGTAGAAGTTGACTGCACTCACTGTACTGAGTTATACAGAATACTTACCAGTTATTTCAAGGCACCTCATGGTAATTGCTTTCAGATATGCTGCTGCAGTTAAATCATGATTTCTAATTCTGGTTTCAGTTCCAAGCTGTAGCACAGTTAGAATATGTAACGGATATCTCTCCTTCTGGACCTGCTTCATCAAAGTTATTACAACCTTGAATATGGAAACGGAAAGAAGTTCAGTAACTTTAGTGAAGCTGTCCAGAAATTACGGCATGCAGTTATAACTGGGAATTACGTCCTCCACTATGCTTCAAAGCAATATAAGCCTTGACATTTTGCTTTTTTATACAAATAGGATCTAAAACTACAGTATTTTAAATATGATTTTTCCTCTATTCTTCTTAGAAGAGCAATGGAGCAGAGCAATCACTTCTTAACTCCTAAAACAACACTACAAAAACCCTCAAGTCTAGTGATTTGACTAGAATTCCACTTTGTTGATTTAGCAGTAAAACTTCACCTTCAGATTAGGATGCTACACAGTGCTATCTATATACACAGAGTTGGAATACACAGAGAACAGTTACTAGAAATTATATTTATCTGGAAGGGCAGGCAGTGGAGAACGGAGATCAGTGTCATTAAATCTTTGGATAACTGACAAGTATACAAATAACAACTCCTAATAGAGGAGGTGAAAAGTGTTCCAGCATTACATTTCTGCATTTTTAGAACACTTCATGCCTTACACTGACTAGGATTTTGAAAAAGGGAAAAAAACTTTGTTTCTAAATGAACGTGGGGAAAAAAAGCAGAAGAACTAAATATAACTACTGTGGAAATTTTAATTTTCAATTACTTCATGAAGCAATCGCCTTCTATTTCTTGGAACAAAAATGGTGTCGTCAAACTAACAACTTACCACACAGAAAATTCAAAGACATTTCGCAACACTTTGTCTGCATTATTGTATGGCATATTCTTTGTATACCAATTATCATCGTGTCACCTTAATAACCAGTATATGTAGCCTACAGACAATGCAATCTCTAGCTTAAGTATTTCAACGTGATATGTGCGAAACTTCAGAGTAAACAATACATAAAATTATTAATAAGATATGTTAAATAAGAAAAAGATTCGGACTATGGGCTAGGCTATAATATGCCTCATTCCTACCATTAAGACATTCTTCACAGCTAAGAGAGCAGCTCCAAAAGAAATGGCAGGTGCTAGAGATATTGATGGTACTAGCTGGATAACTATGTGACAATTGTTGACAAGGCACCTTGTTCGTAACAACTGCAATTCTGCAAGACTTGTACCTTTTGCCCTGGAAAAGCCAGTAACCTTGGGTGTTACCAACTTTTGTAACTTGTCTATGCTTCAGTTGGGGTACAAACATTTCTAATGCTCTTAAACTTAAGTTTTATTAGATAATTTCACATCACTCAGACTATGCTCTCCTGGTTGCTAGGGACAGGGGGAAGTTTCTAGTCTGAGTCGATCTCTCATTCAGCAATAGCATTGTTTTGGTTTTGGAAGTAGGTTTTTTTGGTTTAAAGAAAGAGAAACTCAGATTTACTACTGAACAAAAACATCTACAGAAATTTAAATTACAATTATGCACCAGAAAAATCAGTTACATAAAGTAAACTGCATACCTAGGCTGTTTGGTCAGCCCATTCCCTCCTTCCCCAAAAGCCATGCAGAGCTCTTCACGTTTAAATACCACAGATATCTTCAAAGAAAGAAGATACCTGGGTAATTTCTTATGCATAAACATCTTTGTTACTTGATGGCTTGTGCATTTTCCCAATTTTTTGCTAAGAATAAAAGTGAGGTTCTAGGTATCTCTACGGAAAAAAAAAATCTAGTTCTTGCTTAATTTTACCCCTTTTGTTACTAAAAAGAACATTAGACAGTGTTATAAAAGATTAAGGCTAGGTTATGATAGAACAGCTAAAAAAAATTTGTTTTTCCTTGTTTGATGAATACCCCTCATCTTTAAAGGGATCCCTGAACAGATAGCTCATCTGTTCTAAAAAAGATGCGAGTGCTAGATTCAGAAACCATACATTTTTCGGTGGGATAAATACCTCTTTGATTTCAAAATTAAGCAGTATATTGATTACATCTTCATTTAACATTCCTTTTCTCTTTTCAGGCACTTCTGGAACACTCTTATCTTGCATCAAAACAAATTTCTCTATTTCTTTGGTTTTACCTGAAGTATTCAAGAAACAGATTAGCTTCAAGAAGCATTGCTACAATTTGGGTAGCACAAGAAACACATGCAATTCTTTTATTCATTTAGATGGCTTAAAGCATCCCGAGAAAAGCTAGCAAAATTTCTACAAAATGAGCTTTGAACTCAAGAGCAGGAAGTGGAAATGTATTCTGGTAACAAACAGCAAGTTATTCAGATGGTAGTGTCTATCTATGTTCATGACTTCAGTTTAACAAGATTACCAAATCCTATCTTGAAGTGTTTTCACTTTCTGAAGCATAAAAGTAGGAACAGCATCCTTGCAAGATTAAAAAAAGGGGGGGCTGGGGGAAGGGAGAATTTATCACTTGTGTGTCGCACTGTCAGATTTAAGCTTGCCTTCCAAAAAATAAATGCTTTTCATTATTCCTGAAAGCTAACTTATTTAACATTAAAGACAAATCCCATCTTTGACCTTCCTTTTGCAGCACGGGTTTTGCTTGACTCTGCTTTTCCTCTCCTTCACCAAGGTTTTCCGTCAACACTTTGAGAAAGATATTCAAATCCTCTTGATTTACAACAATCTACAAAACAGTAAATGGCAGTTCTCAGAAAAAGCTGTTCCTTAAACTGTTCTCTAGCTAGCATAGCAGAACAATGTTTTCTGGCAAGAAAAGGAATGCTTATTTACAATAATTTTTGTCAGCAGCAGTGTCACTTAAGAACGTAACACAAATAATGAAATTCTTTTAACCACTTAAAGGTCAGGGCTTCTGAAACTGAAAAAGTATCAGTCTATACAGCAGCTTTTAGTTACAGCTATCTATGCTTTTATGACTTCACTATGAATAACATACGACATTATGGCATTTTATTTTCAGTTTTATAGAGATGCATCTAGCGTTTTATTTCAAAGTATAAATTTCCACAAAAGGCAACTAACTTGAACTCATTGAAGGGGGATAAGAAGTTATAAAGCTGGAGTTACTGAGGCAAATACTTGTAAAGACCTGAATTCATCTAAAGACGATACTTTTTTTTTCCCCCCTTCAAGCTGTGGAATTAACAATCGTAACATTGATGCAAGCTGGTCCTGCTTTATGGCAGGAGATAAACAAGACTCCTTGACATCCCTTGCCGTTTTTTCTTCTATGTATCTCATGGTTTAATAAATGTACACAGGAGTTTGAGGTGTTTCTTTTTTTTTTTTTAATGACACTTTCAGATTTCTACATTTATATAGATAGATTAAACCTGCTGACATAACTGAAACGCACTCAACAATTACTAACAGATCAGTAACTTGTTCCACCTCTGCATCCAGGAAATAATACCAAGGTGAGTATTACATTCAGTATTACAAGGAGCTTCTCATCACCTTCTTTTTTTTTTTTTTGCAAGACTTACATTCATTTTATCCAGGTGTCCTATGATCTCCACCACTGGTTTTTTGTGAAACCAAGCTGCAGCTAGATTTCGATTCACAGTCAGGCTCAAATTGATAGGATGAAGTATTTGAATGTCAGGATGTGACAAACCTGTCTCCATAGTGGCCCTGAACAAAAAAACATTTGCACATGTTGCAAAAAAAAAAAATTACAACTCATATTTTACATAGGGCTACATTTATTTGCCCTTCAGGTAACAGGTTAGTATTTTAACATGAAGTATTTGACTCTGTCACCAAATAGAATTTCTAAACAAGTAGATTAACATCTTACAGAGTATTAACACCTTAACTAATTGGTAATATTATGTACTAATATGCACTTTACCTAGACAGTTTCAGCTGTGTCAGCTGCACATCCATTTTATCAATGACTGGAGGGAGCGAACTGCCTTCTGCAGACACCAAGCTAAACTGGTTCTGAACCTTGATCAAGCCAAGATCTATTACTATAGCATTAAGGGAAACCGAGGACTGAGGAATGACAATAACTGGCGCTTTCAAGTGAATGTCCATTGAAAGTCGAAAACTCCTTTGAGCCAGGTCTTTTACACTGGTAGCAGCCTTTTCTGCAGCTTGGACTGTAGCAGCACTCAGTGCCTCCTTAGCTGTTTGAAAGTTGTTTAAAAAAGTCTGTAATAAACAGTTGAAGAGAAAGGAAAGAATTGGCTGTAAACAGCTTTTTTATTCTTAACTGTTCTCTCATTTTATAACCACCAAAATCAGTATCAAATTGGGCTTCCTGTTGTGTTAATTTTTTGTGAGAACAAAAACCGAATGACATCTGTCATGACCTGTTATTTAAAAAAAAAAAAAAAAAAACGCAAAAACCAAAACACAGATTTCACTGTTTTTAAACTCTCTCTTTTTTCCCCTATTAGCTCAATATCCCTTTAACTCATTAGCTTATTTTTAGAGTCCCTCCTCGCCTCCAGTAAATAACAATGAGAAAAGTCAACACTAGGATACCTGACAAAGGTAGAGACATTTACAGTGATTAGTTTGCATGTTTTGCCTTCTGCCCTCAAAGCATCTAACCTCACAGAAAGATCTGCCTCTGAAGTTAGCTCAGATGTTTGTGATGAACTTTATTTTTTGTAATTAACTTAGTTTTGTTTCTGCATGCCCCCTCCCCAAAGATTACAAAACTATACACCTAACAGTAAACTTTTCCTTATTTCAGAAAAAGGGGTAAAAAAGCCACACATACTTGCACAGTGTTATCTTGTGAAATTTAAATCAGTTAGAAAGCTTACTTTATCTGAGTTTTTAAATAGTATAGAGAAAAATAAGACTCTCCTTTTTCTTTTGGAAACTTTAGTTACCACTTGTATTAAGGATGCAAACAAGGAAAACTAGCTCAAGAAGCAAGCATAAAAACATATAAAGAAAAAAAAAAATCTTACCAGAAGAGACAGGAGAAATTTGTGAAGGTACACTATTTGAATACAGCCTACTTTCAAAGATACAGTACCATCCACTTTTGACATATCAGCATAGGCATCTCCCTCAGTAGCATATGGATATAATGTCAGATTGAAACTGAAAACTTCTTCTCCTACTATAGATACTGCCTAGAAAGAGAAACGGAGTAGCAAACAAATTCCTGACAACCATTTTGCCATCAGGAGTTTCTAAAAAGATTCTCAACATAAAAATAAAACAATCACACAAACCCAAAACATATTATCAGTGTATCAGATGTAAAAATTAGATATGTAATTTTAATGTTTGAACATACAATATTCTAACGTGAAAATCATGCTTCAGTATTTATCTTATTTGGAAAGAAGTACTCATTTGAATTTTGAACTGGGGGAAAAAATAGCCTCTTCAGTGATCACCTCTGACTGCAAGACACCACCACAGCAATTCAATCCAATTGAGATAAAGTATATTCCTTACTCATACATTCTGAGCAAGCCCAGAAATCTAATCTTTACTGCGGAAAAGTTTTTTATTTTTTTCAGTATGGAAATTCAAAGAGTTCCATGGAAAAAAACATATTAAGAAGAAGGAACTTAGAATTTTTTATTGTCTAGTGGTTGGAATATTTATAATTCAAGGCACAAAAAAAGTTCATGTACCTTATGCAAATTAGACCTTTACCTACCGTTGATCAAATCCATTCCCTATATTTTCTTCCTTTTTGCTCCAATTAAACGAGAAAAACAACATATTTTGGTAACATTACATTGCAGCACAGAGTTTAAGGGTGCAGAAAAGTAACACATCAATGCAGGCTGGCTGAATAGCAGCCTTGCTGGAAAGAACCTGAAGGGAACAGGCGACGTGAAGTTGAACATAAGCCAACAAGGCACAACGCACAGAAAGCAATTCACATACTTACGGGGCTAGGTAAAGAGGAGCACAGCAAAGCAAGTAGAAGGAAACTATTATTTCCCTTTACCTTAGCAGCAGTAGAACTGCACCCTAAAATACTGCGTCAAATCAAGTATTTTTGAAGAGTCGAATAAGATAACGAGCATTACATTTCACTTTCATACATAAAAAAATTAACCAAGAGCGAGGTAAAAATTAAAGCCTTGTAGCTGAGTACCTTTTTATGAAGGGTCCCTGAATCAACATCTGTGACAATTATGTCTCTAAGTCGGGCAAAGAGCACAGTGTGACTTGGCTGAAGTAGAAGAGATGAGTCAAGACCTGCACAGTATAAAGAGAGAAATGGCAGTACTGCATAATAGAAATAGAATTTAATTTTGTGCAAGTACATTACATGACTTCATAAACCATATTACACATTATATGTATACTCATACTAAAACGAGCTTTGGCAGCAATAGCCAAATTTATAAGTCAAACTTCCTCTCTCACACTAAATTATTGACAGCTCCATGGGAGGGAAACAGAACTAAGCAAACCCTAAGAGTTCAAAACCAAAAGAAAACAGCTCTAAAATATCCTACATAACTCAGGGACATGGAAAAAATATCCAAAGCTTAGTACAATAGTTACCCATAATCATATTCATCCCCTTTAAAATATGAACCTAATTATATAACTTAAGAACAAAAAAAGTATGTTTTTATAGCTGAAGGCCAACACGTTACGATAGACAAGACAGACAGACTTGGGAAACAAAACAAAACACCCCACAAGCCATTTCGTCCAGAAAGCAAGATAGATAGAAGTTGAAGAATTTCACCTTAAACGCCTTCTACTCCAACTACTAGTACTTGCTTTGAAACTGAACTATAAGATCAGTTATTACTAACAAAGAATTTAATACCTTGTATCTTGATCTCTGCAATGTTCTTTTTTTCATCACAAATATTTAAACAGAGAGCATCCAGCTTGGCAAAAAGTTTGAAGTCAAAGACATCTTTATCCTTAGAAATTCTAGCTACTAGAAAAGAAAGGGAGAGACAATTTAAAATCCTGAGAACATCAGGGTGGCTGTTTTGACTTGGGGTTTTTTGGTATACAGATGACTCAGTATCGTTTCCTATAGTTTCTTTCATTACCATTAGCAAGACAGAGCCTGTAATATTCCATCTTAAGCTACAAGCTCCTCTCTTAAGGCAGCTTTACATGCAGGAGTATAAAGTCTGCATTGGCTTATACTTCTACACTCGATACTACTCCCTTCAAGTGCTATGTCCCTATTTAGAACCCCCCCCACAAGAAGTGGCAGGGCTGGGGAGAATAAGATGAAGTGAGGCACCAGCTGTCAAGCTATCTACAGAGAAAAGGTCAGAAGCCACCAGACCTCACTGATGGTCTACATTTTCACTAGCCAAAGGTAGCAGAGTTAAGTGTCAATCTAACAGCTTAAATGTTTTATGAGTTTTGTTAAATTGTACACAGCAGCTTTTCCTCTAGGCTGCAGAATCAGAGCGGGTGATGTAAACTTAAGTGATTCAAATCATTCTTCATTAGGATACCACACTTTCAGCTGGTCTGATCCTTTAATTTCATACAATGTTAAGAGAAGTACAGTAGCTCCCTTTGCACCAATTGTTTCAAGATTTATTTAAATTTTTGTTTCAGTGCTGCAGGAACAGCAAGATTTTCATTAGGCTGCCAAAGGACTCAATTCCTTCTTTGAAAGTACATTTAAATGGTCTAGTTCAATAACAAGGCAAAATTAATCAAACTATTGTTTCTTTCCTTCATTTTACCATGAACACTGAGACCCATGCTGCTGTTTAAGTCCTCTAGACTGGCAGAAATGTCATTTACTCGAATTCACGTCTGAAAGGGCAATGAAACGAGAATAGAAAGCTCACTTGAAGACGTCACTTATAACAAAAAACTTCGTTTCATTTATTATTTTCTGAAATCAATTCTCCAGCCTGTGAGAACCACTCTGTTACATGAGCTTAGATCCTCACTCCACCCTTCAAAGCTAATAAGGTTAGTCCTAAGTTCTCTGTAAAACATCAACTGTACCTTTCTTTAATCTAGTGTCATCTTTTTGCTTTTCTTCTTTAGTTGGTTTGTCTCTACTACTTCCATTGCCTGATGGGATAACAGCTGCTAGAAAACTGACAGCAGACATAAGGGCCTCTGTATGCAGCATAAGGTTTAATGATGAAAAGGCTACCTGTTGAAAACATGAGACTCTGTATCACAAAAAAGTAACTTACAAGCAAAACAGCTGGATTGAGACTGGAAAGCACCCACTAAGCACAAGAATTTCTGAGAAACAAGAAACTGCATGTGTTACCACCAACAAATCATCAGGGATAAAGCCTCCGCTAAAGCAGAAGAATGCTATGCTTAGAAAATAAGTGAACCTGACAAAGATGTAATTGCTGTAACTATTAAGCTATAATCTCCTCAGTACAAAAGCAAAATAATACAAAATGAAATTAAAACCGTAAGAGGGGAAACTGCTTATCTCTTAGATGACTAATTAGAAGAGGTACACCTAGAGTAAAGTGGCCTAATCTAAAACTGAATTCAGTCTTCTCAAACAGTAAGCTCTGACAAACCCAGAGTCATTCTTGGATGCTCCTGCAATAATATAGCATTATGTAAAAGGATAAGTGACAGGTGGCTGCTGTGCAGATATTCAGGATAGAGGCATTTCTCAACAAATCCACTAAAAAAGCCCAAAATTTGGATAAGTGCTTGCCCTGTCGTTTAAGGAAGGTTATTATCCAGTAGAATGGGCTTAAAATTGGGAAAAGAGAGTTCATATCCAATTCTTCCAAATGCAAAGTCCTATTAAAGACCTGATGGGGAACACCTAATGATGTGGAGAAAGTTAAATTCTCTGACATCAGAATTCTCCCACATGGTTAAGTCAGGCAACTCAGCATATATATTCACCTCAGTGGCACCAGAGTAAAACTATTATCCCTTGCTGGGGGTTCAGGTACCTTCTTTGGCCAAAAGATTCCGGTATTAACTGGACTTTCCGATGAAGCTTGTTGATACTCTAAAACTATGAGGCAGCTAGTGGAATATTTCAGTGTCTTCGGTCCTACCGTACCAAAAAACGGCAAGCAAACTATCTTCCAGAAAGTCACAAAGTAAATATTTCAAATTAAGTTATATTGATAAAGGGTAGCAGATATCTACCACAGAGAGAAGTATTTTCTTTCTCTTCTTAGCGTTGCTCCTCAAGGTAGGAAAACTGAGGGCCCTCTGCAGTTTGTATTTAGAATTGCTCAAGATACTATTTTCCCTTAGAAGGATAACTCTGACATCAAAGAGACAGCACTAGTACAACAGTCAGAATTTAAAAAGTTAGGTACCGGCTGTCGAAAAACATACCTCTATACTGCAATAATTTATAAAAGGTATATTCTTGTAGAGAACTTGATAGCAGCAATGGGAAGAAAAATGGAGTATCACAAGATGCTCCTGATTCACATTTCTGCATGAAGAATTAGAATATGCCCCTCCCCAAAAGATCATTCAAATGGATTTAGACTTAGACTCTTAGTAAATTTAGCCAACAGAACGCTGATCACATAGTTCACACAAAATAGATAAAATTATTTGCCGGGAAAGGGAAAGACTGCTAGATCTACTACATTTTCCATAGTAGGCGTCTGAACTACGTGATCTTGGAAGATGATGCATTCTTACGTTATTTGAATTTTATCCACATGAGCTAGCTACCCAACTTTTCTCCACTGTTAAGAAACAGATTAAAATTCTGCTCTTGCATATTAAGCGGTATAACAAATTTTCAAGTGCTTTTTTAATTCTTTTCCTCCCTGCTCAAAAACAAAACAAAACAAAACCCACCCACACAGACAAGTAAGCCAAAAAAAAAAAAAAGTCCCACTCACTTGAATCATCTGTTCAGTGTTGTTGAAAGTTGTCTGAAAGCTTGGACCATTTCTATCAGCCTGAAAATAATAATTACCATGAAGGTCAACAGTAACTCAAACCAGCCACTGCACTCTCCAGATTTAAGACTTTAGTGTATAAGAATGCTTTAAAAATAACACTTTATATATACCTTGATATATTCCACCTTCAGAAGGTCTAAGCCAGGTTGATCTGAAGAACTAATTAGATGAAGGGGTGGTTTTTTACCTGTAACATACCACACAAAATGCACAAGAATTAGGCTGTCAGAACACAAAAGAATGTGTGCCTCCAAGAAAGGAATTAACTTTCTGCCCAGTGTTTTAAAGTATGCTGCATCACTGAATCTGAATCAATGGTTTCTCTTTGATTTTTAAGTCCAAAATGGCAAGCCTGTAACCATTCTGCATCCAAAGATTAAGCACTAAGCTACTTCATTATCTAATAAGCATTAAGGTAGGAGGCCAACACATACCAACTGTACCCATGGGACAACTGTTGCCAATGGAAAGTTGCACACTACCTATTGCATCTGTAACACTGTATTTGGATTTTAGTGAGAACACAGACAGCAGAGCAACACTTTCAGACTAACTACTAATATATATGTAGTATTATGCTTCTCTTTCATTACTATTACCTCCAACATCATAGTAATCCAAGCCAATTTTCTTTAAATAAGATACAGCTGCTAAATTATAGGTTCTGATTGTAGCTTCTGTTCCAAGACGCATTACATCAAATACAAGAATTGTTTCCTCAGTTTTCTTTTGCCTAGTGAGTTCTAGCACAACCTAGACGAGCAAGAAATACAGAGTTATGCCATCTGGTATTCTCATCCCTAAAACCACAACAGAAAAAAAACCAAACAAACAAAACTAAACAAAAAAACAAACCAAAACAAAGCATCCAGAAAAAAACCACAACAGCACTAATACTAATGCCTTGCTTGGTTTAACGATTTGTTTTTTAAATTAAAGTGTAAATTATATTTAAAAAAAAAAATGGTAATGAATATTTGGGTGTGGGAGGGGGGAGAATTTTGTATCACAGAAATCTTTCGGGGTTTGCTCTTTGTAAGTGACCTGCTTGGGCATTTACTTTGTTCTTCTACTGCAATACCTCTTTCAAATCATGATTTAAGGTATTCCTGATGAAGAATGACGGACAGTACCAAAAAAAGGGTTTTTTTTAAATCAGTATGTGTATATTTTCTACTAGCGGTCATGTGTTGTGTGCCCAACTTAGAGAACACTGGTAACAGAATATAAGGTAATTTTTAAGTATTCCTTATGTAGATGGTAAAAGTAGAATTAAAAAGAGACATACCTCTTTAATTTCAAACTTCAAATGAAGATCTGTCAGCTCCTCTTTCACAGGTTCTTTATTTTTCATTTCTTCTTCTTTCATTAGAGACCTGCTGGTTGGTTCAGAACCTTCTTCAACATCAAAATATTCTTCTTCAGAGTCTACAGAACAGAAGTGACCTCCTCCTTACTAACAAGGATTTTCCAGAAATCGACACAAATCTCCTGCCCTCTTGCCCTTTCCAATAGAACGTTAAATCAACTGACCAATTTAAACATAATCTGATAAAGTATACTTTTTAGATCTATACTGCCTTCTTACCCATTGAGTGAAAACGTGTCAGTGAAGGGGAGAAAAAGAAAATTAAAGCCCCTATTAAGGAAAGCTATAGAGTTTCGTCGTATCATTAGAAGTTAAAAAATTCATATAGGGAAGAATAGTTATAAACATTGATAATATTAATTCAGCAATTCATTTGCTGTCCTCGTTCTGCATTTTTATATACAGGAAAACTTTGCTAATGCAAAACACTCAAGGAGAGTACTACCAGCAATGCTCAGGACTGTCTGTTTCTACCATATGCTGACTGCTTATGCAAAAACACATCTTTTAGACACATTGCTGAACTCTTCCATATGCCCATCCTGTTTGCCATAAGGCAAACACAATACAAAACAACCGACGTATGTCCTCCCCAAACTCCTGAAGGGCAGCAGCAAATCAGTATTTGGCTAAATATGTTTAAGTCAGTTCTGAAATAATAGGTTCCTTCATACTCTTTTCTGAAAGGCAGCTCATGACATCTGGATAACTAAGTTGGTATGCTGACAACTTTCTAATAAAGTTATTAACAGCTCACTCTACTTACATTTAGGGAGGCTGCTAATCTTGAACTTCATAATGTGAATTAATCTCAAAAAAGTAGTTTGTTATTAAAAAAAGCAAGTTTAGTATTTTGAGGCAACGTCAGCTCCTCAATCAAGTCTTCTTGTGCAATGGAAGTTAGAGATAATCATACTCATCTCTACTGTCTTCATAACATGTTTTAAGATAAACATTAGGCAGAACATTTTAGTTATTCCATAAATTATAGCTTTCTACTTTAAAACAAACAAACAAAAACTGTAATGTCTTACCTGACTCTATGTCTGCTAGCAACTGTGGTGTGTTAAGTAAGCCTTTGCTAACAATAGAGATTGTGGGAATAGCTGATACCTAGAGAAAGGGGGGGGGAGGAAAAAAAAAAATCACTATTTTAAAGCTTATATAGCCTAGAATGTTCATTCATATTTTCACCTGAAGATGCATCTTTCACACGGCATTCCTCATATTTCCTAGAAAGGTCAGTTTTGCCAATACATATATTGAAGCCACCATGACAAAGGCCCAGCTAGCCTTGTTTGAGCAAGTCCAGCATGGTAAGTCATAACGAAGACATTTTGCCCAGCTCAGCTGCGTGTTTTATTTCAAGAGGAGATAACAGACGTTAGCAGGAATACACTGATCTTAAAACGATAGTTTAATGACATCATTTCTTATTTCAGTTTTTTTCCTATCGCCAGCATACCCTTCTGCTTGGAATTGACATAGATGACTTCTGAGGTAATGGAATGCTATCAATCAGATCAAAAATTGCCTTGATTTTCTGGTCAGAAAGTCTGACATGTACCAAAGGGAGCTCGCCTGACACTTTAAACCTTAAAAGAAAACAAACAAACAAAAACAAAGAGATTATGAGAAAGAAAATGATAACTGAACTAAAACTTAGCATTTGCAACCTTTGAGTGTGAGCATAATCAAAAAATTTGATTATCTCCAAGTATATACCAATTCTTGATTTAAAATCTTATTAATATCTACACCCATATATAAAGATCGCATTACAGTAAAGCCCGTTATTTTGTATTTAAAAACGGGTGCTGGACTCAAATAGTGCCATCAGTAACCAATGGAGGTGACAAGGGAATGATCAACTGAAAAAAAAAAAAAATTTCCAAAAAGTAGTAGGCTACTTTCATTTCCTTCCTATAGAAGGACCTAAAATTAATGTCTTCAAATTCCAAGGTGTAATTGGAGCTTTAGGGAAATCACAACTTGCTTTTCTATAAATACCAAGTAATTAAAAAAGTCCTCAACATGAATACATTACTTGGCCATTCTGGTATCTTTTTCAACCATTGATTTTGCCAACTGTACAAGGATATCCATAGGCTGTAAGACGTGCAAAGTTGACGGATGCTGAAATCGAGCCTTCTTCCAGTCTTCACCTGCAAATGTTTAGACAATTTAGGTGAAAAAAAGCATTGCTTGCTCATTGCTCTATTTAAGATATAATGTGAAGGTAACTGAGTAGCATCACTAGAAAACGTCAAAGAACCCACTCAAACCAGTAAATACTAGAACCATTCGGGTGAAGTATTTTAAAAGCTTCTGAATACATTTTCAACAGCCTTTACTAAAAAATTGCCTTAGCAGCCTTGAACCCAATTCTATACTAAAAGACATATCTGGACATAAAAATCATAAAATACAACAGCTATCAAGCATTTTGTTGACTGCACAGCTTAAGTCCAAATGAAGCATCATTAAAGTCAATTCCAGCTTTATTTTCCTCCATCTTAAGAAAAACAAAACAGTTCTTTGATGCTAGCAAGCAACACACATTTATAGAAGTGGTATATCATGCTAAAAATAACAAGCAGACATTTTCAAAGAAACTAACAAGAAAATTATTCAGTTTAATACCAGAAGCACATCCTTTTAGCTGTGCTAGTTTTAATACCTCTTTAGTTAGTGCTAGTTTTGGTTTGCCTTTTTTCTTTAAAAAAACATACTTATTACATTTAAGTATCCTTAATTAACACTTTGAATAAACAGCAATTATGTTGTTACCTGCTCTGACAAAAAGAAGTTGCACATTTTTTATTTCCACATCAAACTTGTCGTAAGCTTTGTCCATAATCTCCTCTAAAGATGGAGAGCTAGAAGCTCGACTACTGCCTTGATTTACGCTGTTCAGCTAAACACATAAGTGACACGAAAAAGTTAAGTCTAAAACTTGCATATGTATGCTATTAGTTCTAGTGAAGAGGAAGATGATTCTGACTCTTACGGAGAGGAGATCTTTATTTCAGACTTTGCTCGATAAGGATAGGCAAATTACGTTTTTGCAAGTTTTATCAATCCATTTAATTGAAATTATGCAAAAAATAAGCTTATTGTTAGTTAACAAGTTCACTGTTCGTGTACGACTACGTAAAACATTCATTTGATCAGACAACTAAAATGAAGTTAAATGCCATTTTTGAGCTTGACAGGAAAAAGAGATTCATCTTTCAAACTCCAAATAAAGAAAAAAAATGTTTTTTTTTTTACATTCCCTTATATTAATAAAAGGCTACCATTTTAGGAAAAACACAAAAAATTAAGTTCACTTGTCATCTTGTCAAACAAATGAAAGAAAAGATGTTATATCGTAAGCTAGTAAGATCTTGTATCACCAATGAAAACATTTACTCAAGAAAGTAGAAGTAGACAAAGACAACTTAACACCTCTGAACCCTGATGCCACTGCCAATGACCAAATGACTTTGTAACAAGTATCTTAAATAAATCCCCATTGGCACAGGTGATCATCTTTGCCTTTCAGAAACAAGATAGTTCCAGATGACAGCTATGTCAAGAGAAAAAAAGTATTTTCTTCTCTGGAGCTCAAAAAAGAAGCCTCTTACATACCTGAAATGTACCAAAGTCTAAAACAAGCAAATCTGATTTTTCATAGTAGAAACCTGTCTGTGGAACCACAAGGTAGGAAGGTTTCAGATTAATCTTCAAGTCAAGGACTTTCCGCATTTCAATAATGTGAACTAATCCTTCAAAAAAAAAGGGAGACATTGGAATTGACATCCTATTCACAGGTGAAACATTTATTCCATTCCAAATACAGAAAGGTGTTGTTTATTCAAGAGATAATGTATCTTGCGTAATATTTTACTGATTTCTCATGAAACTGAAGGTTCCTCCTCACCAAACATCCCCTAACCCTCCAAGTCAGAAAAGCTTACAAAAAAGATTATGAATATGATCCTATAACGTTACACTCCATTCAGATGGCAATCAAAACTTTTTTGGAAATCCTAGCATTTTTTTTTAAGATATTCAAGGGTTCACCTCAGAGATGCGATTGGTATTATTATCCTACCTGTAGCAGTTCTTTCCTTAATCTCTTCCAACTTCATCAACGTGGCTGATGTTAATCTTTCAAGATCCATTCCCTTACTTGTCTGGAAGAATTCTACCATTGCATTTATTGTTCTCTTACAAGAAAGAACAAGATACAATTATCAATACATACAGAATTCACTTGGTAAAAACTTCAAAATATGACACACGAATTGACAGAGCAGGAGCAGTGAGAATAACATGGGGGAAAAGAAGAAAGAAATGGAGAATCAGAAGAGGTTTCTATTTCAGTTACTACTCACTGCATCATATTTTATTTCCACCGGCTGTGATTCAATTGCAAGACTCTGGTCAGCAGTACTATCCTCTGGGTTTATATTAAACTCTATCTTAAGTAGAGAAGACTTCTTATCCCCTATGGAAGCCACAAGGGATGGTACAGTGTTTTCTTGTCTCAGGCCTGTAATATACCAGTTTTCAAGCTTTGCTTCCACCCTAAAGATAACAAATATTTAAATATTATTTAATTATAGCACAGAACACAGTTCTATCTGAGAAAGACATACAAGATTAGAAAACCTTTGGTAAAGGAAAACACAAAACAAACTTAGCTGCACAGGAATAACGTACCACATAGTTAAGAAAAAGTTACAATAATAAATAGGAAAAATAAATTAAATAGGAGGCAAGCTGTTCACAGCAACACAACAGTGATGTTTTCTTTTTATGTCCTGTCAGCTGGACAGAACGGACTCAACTTAACTTTCAAGCGCAAGTTTATTAAGGGTTATTAAGAGAATCAGTTACAAGAGAACTGAGAGGTAGAATATTTATACTACAGGTAAAAATAAAGAGTAGTAATGTTAACTGTTACCTATTCATTTCAAAACAAGTTATGGACAGTCTCACTCTCTTTGATGCAAATGGAAATTCTTTACCGTCAACTTCATTAGGAACAGGTTCATTAGGAACAAAGGTAAGTAGGGTCAGCAGTAAAATGCCTGTGAAAGTCAGTCACGCAAGCACCCCCAAACCAGACAAACTTCATTCAACTTCAGAAGTACATATTAGATAAGCAACCGTTTTTATGGTCCTGGGTCTATACAACCAGAATTCCTTCACTCCCTTGACCACCCCTTCTCTCCGCCCCCCTCCTTGACTTTGGGGAGCAACACAGTTTGGGCATAATTAAGATCATGGCTCCATTAAGATGGCCTGGTTACATTTTTTCAGAAACTGCTAATCAACGCAAGTGTCTTTTCTACTGTTTCAATCATGCCAATTATATGGCATGCATTTATGTAAAATATTTTCAACCTTTTTTTATTTTTGGGCAGCATTCAGGCCGCACCTTTAATATTCCTCAAAATGGTTTTCACCAACATATTTCAAGAGTCAGCAGCTGAGCTGGTGAGCTCATGCACAAAGTCAGAAGAGGAAGGAAATATAAATTAAAGCATGAAAAGTGCACAGACTCATTTTCCAGACACTAAAAATCTTATTCGCTTACTGCATAAGGCAATAATTTTTCTTCAACACTACTCGCGTGACCTTATCTTAAAACATAGGAAGGGCTTAGTAACCTCCTAACCACAACACAGAGGGGGGCACATTTGTCATTTCTGTAGGAAGTTAACAGTACATTCAGCAGCTTTATGAGAGTGTACTAGCCAGATCATTTCATACCGCTTAAATATCAACTCCCAAAATGAATATTCAGCACTTCAACATTTGGATTCAAGAAATAGCTTATTAATGTTCATGAAGACTAATAGCGTTACATTCTTCATTCCTCTCTACATTATTTACCACGTAAGGGACAGCAACTTTTCAAATTCCTTACAAAAATAGTGAAAATACAGAATATCTGTAATTTTAATAAGTCAATATACAATATAATGCATTGCCCGGGGGGGGGGGGGGGGGGGGGGGATCAAGTTGGAAAAAGAAGAGATGTTTCTACAAAAAGAAAATACCAAGCTAATTACTTTATGGCTTGTGCTCCTGGGCGCTGCGATATTTTGGTACTCAGATCAATTATCTGTACTTTAAGAGTTTCTGGCGTGTTCTTGTCTTCTTTAATTGTAAGAGATGTACTTAGCAGCTTCAGTGTCACAACATGGGCAACATACTAGCGAGAAGGACAGAAAATTGAGCTTAGTTATCTTGACGTCAATAATTTCTCAGAATTTCTAATTTAAACTTATCTGTGAAATGTGGTACTTAGAGTAGCTAAAGGTAATGCATACATCCCCACCTGGGAAGCTAAGCATAAAGCCTTTACCTTCATTCAACCCCGATCAGTCATTTCTGTAACATAAAACAGTATTTCAAACAACGCAGAGTATAACTAATCTGTATCTCTTGTGAGGAGGCATAGGCTTTTTTTTTTTCAAGCTGTGAAAGCAAGCGTAGCTATGCTATATTCAATGCAGAGCTAGCAAACTCAAAATCATCATAATCACACCACATAATTATATTTTAGAAGACATTGTATAGATGCCTTTGTCGCTCTTGCTGTTGAATTGTCAGGTACTGACCTTGTCAAGAATGGGTTTTGCCTTCCTGAGACAAATACCATTCAGTGACCTTGCCAATCAGAAACTTAAGAATCAAACAATACTTCCTATTTGAATTTAGAGCCTGAACGTTTCTTCACCATACTGAGAGGTATGAAACCACCTATTTGTCCAAATAAGGAAGTTTTTCCACACAGGGAAGCAAGGAATGGGTGAAATAAGCAGAAAAATGCAACAGTACTGGACACTGTTTGGATCACGTCTCTTCTATGTTGGTAAGAGATGCTCACTACTGCTCTGCTCTTTTCAGTTTGACAAGAACACAAACTCATCACTGCACAGAGGCCTAGATCCTGCCATTCAAGTAATTCTGAGCTTCCTCCTGTGATGCACAAGCAGAATTATGATTTACACTTAACATAAATGTATAAGGTTGGAGCAGGGTTTTTTGGGGGTGGGGTCAGGGGCAGGTTTCATAAAAGAAATAAAAAGAAAATGGGAGAGGTGGGGACAGGGGAGAAATGATATCCTGCTTAAAACAAAACAAAACAAAACTCCTAATGTAAAAAGTGCTTCTGTAAATGATGAGCAACTCTAAGTAGAGTCACCGGTCACGTTAAGATTTAAAACTAGAACGGTAACAACATTCACAGGAAATGAGTACGTTGAGGGAAACCTTAACCTTTGGCGTTTTCTTAGTTGTGTACTTCCAAGCTTTCTTTCAATAAGCTCTCCCAAAAATATCATGCCTATACAGTTTATCTTTTATTCCTTTGCCTAACAATCCAACAAAATCTGACACGTAAAAACGTACTTTTGAAGTTATACCTTCCTTTTTGTGGTAGAAACAAGTACTACAACAGAAGTCTGTTTAATTCAAATGATATACTAATCATTAGAACAAATGTTTCAAAGAAACATAACATGATGCTTTGAACAGAAACCTCCCCGAAATTTATAAATATTAGACTAAACAGGAAACAATCATGTGTTAATGCTTACCTTTATACAAACATCTATTCAACTATCAGAATCAAACTGACTTTTTAGATTTAAAAATTAACAAGACGACTATACAGACTAATTCAATTTTCACTACAACACGTTGCAGGAAATAGATACAATGAAAAGCCAAATACGGAATCTTTTTTCATTTACAGTCAGTTTTTTATTCTCTTTTAAGTTTGCAAACAGGTATCTTCTATCTTTCAGCTCCTGATACTTCTAAATCACTCCGGCATAGGGTTGTGCACAAGGCATAAGAGCATCCAAGGAAACATTAGCCATTCTTCACGTTTTCTGAAAAATTTTTTTTTGTAACCACCTTTGTACATTCAACACAGACTGGATTTGCACTGACAAATATTCTATCAGTTATCGCTTTTCTTAAGGCGAATTAGCATTAGAAATACTAATTTTTTAGCATCCTCATAAAAGTTGCCTACCTGCTTTGGTAAGGAAAGGTGATGGGAGCTGTCACTATATCCAATAGCAGTAAAAAGCTTAGCTTTCTCTTCTGGTGTCATTAGCTCATCAATAGCTTAAAAATAAACAAATTCATGCATTTACACTTTGATTAGTAACTGTAACTTATTCTCATTTAACATGTCTACTGTACTTTATTCAAGTTCAGCTGAAACATCAAGCTTATCTTCTGATTCTCCATATTGCCGTAAGTTCCATATTATAAATTTATGTACATAGAATCGGTCTTCTTATATGGTGTTAAGTATGTAGCATACACATCAACATCATTTATACTGCAAGAGGACCCAAAATTCCTAATAATCAAAATAACTTTGAGGAGTACTATTAGAATTTCTGGTTCTGATAGCAGATTACCAGAACATCGTAAAATTCTGATTGTTTCCTTTTACACAACAGCTATAACCTCAACACTTGTTTCCCTCACAAAGACTCTGAAACGCTTATGGCCGTTTCAGAAGCATGCCTTATTTGTCAACTCAATATTCATCAATGCTAATTAATACTACAACATGAATCAATATTGCATGGGATTGTCTTTCCCTTGCTTTCTCCTCCTGTATAGCAGGACGTATAACATACTAACTTGCTTCTCACTGTGTATAAAAACTTAAAATGTACATAAGATTAGCGTATTTCGGCTTAAACCTACTTTCAGGAACCGATGATTCTTCATCTTCCTTTTTTCTCGATTCTTTCTTACCCCAGAAACCACCAAACCAGCCTCCACTTTTTTTTTCTACTTCAGTGGCTTTCTTCTTAAGTAATTTTTGTCCTGCTCTTATTATCTACAAGTTAGACATTAAAATATAGAATAATAATACACTGTTTTCCCATAAGTAATATATGTAGTATGCTGAACAGACATTTAACTGCAAGACAGAAATACCAGAGATTAAGAATGCTTTGGCTTACACACCAGATAGAAGCAAAAAGAGGAGCTGAGGGAGAAAATAAGTACATCATTTTGCATGGCTTCTCTCTTTCATTTTGTGCATTTCACTACCATTTAGACTACAAAAAGGCAAGAACCATGTGCAAAAAGAACAAATGTAAGAGGAAACATGAAGCAATTGCATTTTTTAAATCCAATTTGTTAATACAGTAACAAGCCTAAAGACTGATCCTGTATCACTAGGTATATTTTGAACTTTTTAACCATATCATACTTTCAATTTTAAAAATGGAAGTCTGACGAGAAACATCTCAAAAATAAGCAACATCATTTTTCCACCTTCATTTCACACAAATCCTGGACGCCTTCCTTGACAAATACTTATGTTTCATTGTCATGAACAGTAATGCCACAATGCAAATAGAGAGGCTAATTTTAGTGCTAGGAAAACAGTTAACCAGTGGCATGCTCTCAGAAGGTTATTCTGAGCTTACTCACGGCGTGCTAGGTGTTTTTGATCTCAGCTGCAGATACAGCACTTTTCATACCATTATAACAGACAACTCAGTGCTAACAGTGATTTCCAAAGTCAAATGCAGCTAGTAACTTCATCTGCCTTTTAATGATTTTCTCAGAGTGGTTTTCCAATTAGATTGCCAGTCTTCTAAAAAGGGACCAGATTATATCAAGGTAGGTAGTATAGGAACAGCTGCACATGTTTGATCTCACAGTTACATACCAGTCTTGAAATAACAGAAGTCAAAGGAAGAAAGGAGAAGGAAAAAAAAAAAATTAAATCATCACCCCACACAGTGGCCTGAATGGTATCAAGTGGATAGCAGGAACACTTTGCGCACACGTAGTTCCTACTGAGGTGTTTCCGAACTGGTTTGGAAATTGGTTTACTCCTGTCCTGGAAAGTTAGGTGACTTGTCTTTTCTCCTCCCCATCCAGTCATACTCTTATCACCAACAAGTTTTTCAAAATATGATCATGACAGAACAATTCTGTTTAAAATGTTACTGTATTACTGAAAAGAACTGATTAACTTACTTCTTACCTCAACTTGTGCTTGTTGTCTTGCTAAAATTATGTTGAAGACATCAAGTTTTCTTTCTAAGTCCTATAAAATATACAGTGAAATCATTTGCCTTTGAAGCACGTTTAAAAAAGAAAGAAAGAAAAAAAAGCTCACCACTACAACTCCTCTACTAGCCTTTTCACATCCACATGAATTTCTTTCTAGACATGCTTCTTTTCTTTCATGCGTATACCTGCTGCAGAAGTTCCCTAGAAGATGAAACCTGATGCACAGCAGTCCAACTGTTTTAAAATAGAGCACTTTTCCACTTCAGTAAATGCAAAGCTCAGTAATATATAACCAAAAAAGGGTAACTTAAATAGCACTTCACCATTACTTTCTTTCTTTCCATAAGAGGTTGCTTTATACTCCAAACTTCAGATTAAAACTGTATTTCCGCAGAGCTCTTGTGCACTAGTAAAACCACTAACCATGATTACTGTCGTATATAAAGAATTATCCAATAAAGCCCCCAAAACATGCATACATACTTCCTCTGAAGCAACAATCTCACCAGTATCATTTGAATGTTAGCAGGTGTCATGTTTAAAGTGATTTTAACTTAGTCCAGCTTTATCTTTGAAAGGCAGAAGTTATCACCACTAAGGTTAGTTCAGGCTTCTGAAAGAAGCTAAACAAGGGAAAAGCTACAGAAACTAAACAAGGGAAAAGCTACATCTCTTTCTGATGTTTATGGCTCTAACCAAAACACATACTTATGGACTCAACACTCCATTACACTCTGCGCAGATATTCATATAGCTACCTATTATCCTCATCCATCTCAAAACATACTAAAAAATTGGCATTTAATACAAAATCTTAAGAGACTGCTCTTTAATTCCTAAGCCAATGCTGCAGGAAAAAGAGAGATTTCTTGTCTTAAAAACAGCCATGTTCAATGGTTAAAGGCCTAATAAAAAACAGGAAAAATTCAGTAGTAAAACATCAACTATGTCTACCGAACCAAGAAATATACTGCTATAGCAACCCCACGTACCTGAATTTGCCTCTGTGTTTCTTCTGACAGTTTACTCTGTGTCAGCTTGTTCTTGTACACATTTTTATAACTCCTCAGAAGCTGCCTATGTTTTTTTATGTTACTCCACGACCACATACGAGTATGTCTCTTAATATGAACTTCCAGAACACTGTTACCTGCATATTTCCACCTACAATAATTCCACACTTGTGAGTAAGTTCCCGTTTCATTTTGTGCATTACAACTCAAAATCAAGTTACAGAGGCAGTTAATCAATGTGCAAATATTTTGTTCACAACTTGCCATGTAAGTAGCTTTGCTTATAAAGAAAGTTTAATGGTTTCAACATTTGCTTTTGAAAGATGGACTCATAGGTTATATTTAATGACTGAAGGACTACACATCAACACTCTCTATTGACTGTGCGTTTGTAAATTTGGGCGGTAACAGCTTTAAGTACACAGTCCTTAAAACTAAAGCACTTCAATAATCAGCATCAGTTAAGTATTTTGAAAAAACCCACAGAATTTATCAGCTCAAAACTTGAACTAAAAAATGAACTAAAACTGCAGCTGACATACATGTTTCCCTCGTAATATATTTGATAAGGTTTTTTTTTCTAAACCCTTTCTGAAATTATCTTCTAACTGCAAGAGGGAACACTGGCATTTAGCTTTGAGATTATGGGGGCAAGGTCAGCCTTGCATGCTGATTTTCATTTGGTTCTTTCATACGACCTCTCCTGCAAACTTGCTTATACTTAGCTAAGCAAAGCACTGTTAAAGCAATAATGATATGTGCAATCAGTAACCACCAAGCAGAATGAAGAGACTAGAGTCCAGTGTCTCCCAAAGAATGCATGAACATATGCAGCTTACCATTGTTTAGCATTGTTATGGAGAGATACATTTGGTCTGAATCTTCTGTATGGTGCATTGCGAACCATGTAATCTACAGACTCCAGAAGATCTATCATGCTGAGGTACTAAAGACATGAAAACAAGTTTCTCAGGAGAAGTTCGTATTTTCTTACGCAGAGTGTTTAAAATATGCATACATTTACCAGAGTCTTCAGTATTCCTCAAAGTATATAGAAACGTAGGCCTATGCACTTCCATCGGCACAGAAAATAGACCAACGATACTCGCTGATCTCAGAGAACACCATGATATGAATTTCAGGTTCCCCTGAAGGCCAGAAACAATTTGTATTTTCTGTTAGTCTGCTCACCAGCAAGTGTCAGACTTTCTGAAACTGATCTTATTTTCTTCCTCTGTTCATAACTTATTTTCCTAATTTGAAACAACTTTTGCATTAGTTGCTGCCACTGGTACTGTTACGAACACAGCTTACACTTTAATGTGAACAAGAGCTTTAAAAAAAAAAAAAAGTATGTAAACAAACTAACCATAAATAATCAGAGTAACCTGCAACACTGCTGGGGAGCTATCTAAAGGAGCTACTGGATACATCAGTGGGCTCTGCTGCCAAAGTCAATATAGTTTATTCATTCCCACCTTTGTATCTTGTCATCCCTTCAGTTACAGTATTGGCTCACAGTTTTATCAGATAAAGCAGAATAAGGGTTACTCATAAGAATCATTCCATTTGCTATGTGAAAAAAATGCTACTTTAAGTGCTGAATATGTGTCAGGGGACCTCACCAGAGAATCCACAGATAACAGAACAGAGTCAGTGTGTCAGGATCTACCACCAGGACGTGCCTGTTCCCGTGGCTCCTGCTACACAGTTTAGACAGTCTACTCACATATGAACAGAAATTCCCAAAGAACAATGTTTTTAAGCAAACAAACACAAAAGAATCCTACAGCTCTTGTCACAAATCCTAGAATAAGTGATGACAGATATCAAGCCAGCTTACCTGTGGCTTAGTGAGCTCAACAGCAATTCTCTGAACTTCTACATTGCAATCAAGCTTGGGAGTTTTCAGTTCTACTTCTGCATATGGGTTGATGTAGAGTCTTGCAGAGGCTGATACTGGTCTGAAAACTTAAAGATAAAAATTTCAGAAGCCATTTCAAAGTACTTTCTTCTGCTACATGATAGAACTGTGAAGAGACAAACTACACCAACCACTTAATAGGGATAACCCGTATGCTTAAGACCCACAAATTCATCACGCAACTCTTATCAAAAATGAAGTCAGCCCAGCAGCCATCAAAAGGCATACAAGCTCTAAGCTGTTACATTATGTTAAGGCTTTGGTAAAATAAAGCTAGTTAGGTCACGCCTATGTGATCAGACCAGTCTGTTGTCCGCTAACGTGCTCACAACAGCTGTATATTCACTCATTTCTATTTTACTTACTATACTGGTAGTCTTTAGGCTGGTTACTGCTACACGGAATTCCTCTTTTCAGTTGATCCTGCAAAGAAATACAATACTGACTAGCAATTGCTGAAGAGTATTACTTGTGGATGGCTCTCCAAGCTTTGAGTAGATCAACTCAAATTCACGTTTACTCTGCAGGTGTGCTTGTTTTTTTTAAATGGGAAATCTAATGCAACACAAGTACTTTAACAGTAAAGAGTTTTAATATTGGCTTTCTCCAGATTAAAAAAAAAAAATCTAAGCTTTTCATATCAAGAGAAGCTTAGTGCAGTCTTCAAATTCCCTCATAATCTTGCAGATTTAGAAATATATAGTTCATGTACACATTTACATATGTAATGTAACAGACAAACTGTTTTGTTTTTAAACTCATAGAATGTGAATATACACTTAGGGAACCTTCAGCCTTTCCTGTTGTTTAGCATATGGTTATAACACTTGAATCTTCTTGTATTCTGTAGCTAAGAGAGGAACTCAAGATATTGAGAGTCTTATTTCAAGACGAGGTCTGTCCTGTGCTATAATTCTTCAGCAGTCTTTCCAGAATGCTATATTCATAGTGAAGTATTTTATCTAGTTTCAGAATTGCAATGGCACAATCAGTTAAAGCAGAAGGCCTGCTTTTAGAAATACATACACATTAGTTATTACATAAGGGTAAATGAAGTGCTTGTTCCTGTTACATTTTATAACAACGATACGCACCATGACCCACAGACCATTGCAGATTTTTTTAATTACATCTATATTTTAGATTATGCTCTAATACATTTAATTACTGCAGTTCAGCTAACAGGTTTACCTAGCCTTGTTCACAGGAATCCAAAAATCCCTACAACTACCGTAGTAGTTACTGCAGCTGAGTATGAGGTTATTTATAGTTACTTGCCAATAGGCCTCAGCATCCCTCTAACCTGCTACAAACTGCTAGACCGTGTTTGGTTTCTAGGCTAAGCTCTATGTGACAGAACTGTAGTTGTTGAGTTTCAACACTTATTTTAGGAAGCCTCCCCCTCCCCCACAAAATTCACTGAAAGGAACTCTTGTTACTTAAAAATAGGAATGAAAAAGAACGTTTCCTGAACACTCATGCTTTTAAGCTATTGTGAAAACGTAACTAGCAGTTTGATCCAACACCATCTCTAAAACAAAATATTTCGCTCTCATGAATATAGAGGACACTGTGCTTCAACTAAAGTCTGAAATTCACTTAAGGTTTTTTGAGGCATGCTGGATTTCTTTTTGTCCCTTAATTCATACACAATTACTCTGTGGGCCACAATTCCTCCGTGCAAATACTCCAAATTCTAACAAGAGTTTATTTTAATCTTAAAGATGTAGTCACGTGAGACAATTTGAAAACTTGCTGCTGTAAGACGCAGCCCCCAACTCCCATCCTTCCTAACTGTGGAGTCTGCTCCCTGCTTTGTTATAGTACTGAACTTTTATGACACCCCCCCTCCCCCCCCACCATGAGCTGTCTAGCTAAGAAGAAATAACACAGAGAAAGCAGCAGAGCTGTAGGAGGAGTAAGATGGGAACTGGTTTGCCTCTAAGCAGCATCAAGATGTTTAAGCATCTCAGACCTCTCATCTGCTGTAGCTTGTGCGCCTCTTTTCCAAAAACCTTGAATATCTGCCTACTAAAAATTCTTAGGTCTTTATCAGGCAGTCGTTTGACCCCGATTACCCTATTATTATCAAAACCATTGCAAGCAACCTCCATGTTTAGAGAAATGAAGCCCCCTTCTTTCTCTGCCCTCCCAAGGGAAGTCTAAGGAAAAAAAGACTACCTGCTTCTTTCACCAGGGAGCTGAGCCACAGAAAGAAATCCTGCACTCAGCTGCAAGAAAAAGGCAAAGAACTAGAAGAAAAAGTTAACTTGTCATGCCACTAGCCTTTGCGGGCATGCAGCTCCCCATCAACATGGGAGCTTCTTTGCCTCTTTCTTCCCAGGAGGGCAGGGAGGCAGGATAAGTTATGATGAAAGAAAAGGGTTTATAAAGAGTTGAATGTGAGTTTTAAGTATCAACAAGATCAAAACAAATCAGCAGTGGAAGACTAATTCTGAATAAACCCCAGTAACTTCTATTTCTTAGGGTAGCACCATGCAAGCCCGAGGAAGAACCCAAAACTGACCCGAATACCTTTTGTTTTAAACATTTTGTCTAAAACATATTTCATGAAAGAAATTACTATTGTTAGGACAAACAGTTATGGTTTCCCTTCAAAGCCTGACTTACACCCGGGACATGTTTTACGTTCACATTGCTTAATGGAAAGAAGAAAAGATACTAATGGTTGTTTTTACCAGGAAAGTATTTCGCAACTACAAATTTCAAGCTACTCCTTTTCCCAGTTCCTTATTTAAAAACTGGCTTGCTTTTTTAGAAAAGGTATATTTTCTAATCAAAATATTTGCATTTCAACTTATTTCCTGTCTACTGATCCATATTACTAAAAGCTAGCTTTCAATGAGATTATTAAATATGTAATAGTTAATCTCACAAACAGCCATATGCTCATGTTATTTAAACATGAAGACTGCTGTACGAAAGTGACAGATTGCTAAGGATTACATAGCTTATTATCACTATAAGGCAGACCAATTAGCCACTATGATAAATCTTACTAATCAAAATGTGTTATTTGAACGCTTCATTTAGTCCATATACTTGTTGTAAAATCCTGAAAGTCAGGACTTAAGAAGTAAAACAGAGGATTTACAAAAGTGATCTTTTGCCCATGCTGAATTCCGTTCTTCCCCCGTGTTTCTTCAACTCTTCTCAAGTGTGTTCTGAGCTTACTCCTACTCTCCCTCTCTTCTCCCTTTAGGCACGGGGCCTTAACGTTGCCAGATTCAGGAGCAAAGGACACACAGAAGACTAAGCATAAATGACAGATTTTTTTTTTAAACTGATAGAAATTCTGCACTGAACAGTCAAAAGATGCGCAACAATCAAATAACAGAGATGATGCTGGCATGCAGGCTGACACCAGTACACAGACCAAAATTGGTACGGGTTTCCAGAACTGGAAAAATCAGAAGTGGGAAGTTGCTTTGACTCAATAGGTGATCACAGCACTGGACATTGTCTGCTACGTTGTTCTGTATTTATGTGGAAGAAACATAGCAGTTTTGGGAAACGGGAAACTCAGTTTTATAATCAGAGGGCAAGATTCTCAGCTCTTTCAGAAAGCGTGCATTAAAATCTTGATCGATGATGGACTAGAAAATGGACTACTTCCTGACACACAATTCAAGTGCAACAAAAACACACCAGCACTTTACCTTCGCTTGCAGCTTTGCCTATTTAGTTGATAGTAAACTGAACTCTCCTCAAAAAGAACTGAGGCCTAAGCTGCCCAACAGTGTCACGTAAGCCCATAAAGCCATCTGTCCATAGGCATGTCAAAGACTGATTCACCAAGGACCTTTCTGACAGTGATGGTATGACATATTTGAAGCAGTCAGGCTTTTGCTGCTTTCTATTGAAGAACCACGTATTCTGCACAAGTCAGTTTGCATTTACATTTCACTTCAAACTGAATGGAAAAAAAAAAAAAAAAGAGAAAACGGTCTACAGACGAGCTAAGACACTAAGAACTGACAGTATTATGAACAAATAACCACTGACTTCTGGGTAAGCCCGAAGAGTCTATAGCTAAAGTAACTTCACTATTATTTAAAATATATAAATATCTTTGCTAAACTAAAAAGTCAGAAGTGGAAGCGCACTGAGGCGATTTAGCTCTTCAAACAACTAAAGAAAAGATATTGTATGATTGGAAAAGAAATCAATATATTGATACTATTTTCAACATACAATGAATTTATGCCCCAATCTTGAGGCAATAAAAAAAGCCCTACAACGAGAGCCAGAACAAAAACAAAAGAAGGGCTTCGGTTTCCAGTTTCACATAAGATTCATGGAATATTAAGCAATTGACTGGTTTTAACATATAACAGCTTTGAAACAACACCCCAGTCCAGTAGCAAGTCCACCAGGTTAACCACGTAAGTATATATTTTGTTAAGAAAAAAAGAGATACTCGTAAAAGATAAGCACAACAGAAGACAAGGAAATGAGCAGCGTTTGGAGCCTTCCATCCTTACGGTTTAGAAGACAAAGTACAAGGACACACACAACACATGCATAACCCTTATAAACCATGGATAATAATGCATCAATAATGGATCAATTTTTGCACAAATAGCACTTATTCACACCAGAAATGGCATGCAGATATACAGACAGTAAACACTGCACATCTAACCTTCTCCACAGTAAAATGAAAAGAGATTCAGACAAACTAAGAACAGTTATCAGAGGTCTACTATTCCAAGTGAGGTAAAGCAACTTTTCCATAACCCCTTCTGAAATTTAAGATATTCAGTAACGTAACACCCAACAGCTCACCAGAGTAACTAATGGCTTCTCATTACCTAAAAAGTAAGCTAACTCCTTTAACCACGTTAATCAAGCAGCCGCTTGAAATAAAGTTCTTAACAGAAATGGTGCTTTGGCAAATCAGAAGCCCTCAACCACTATAGAAAAAAAGGATGTTTGCCCTCAGACACAATTGATGTCTGTATAGCTGTCCTATTCACAATGTCAAAGCTCCCCATACCAGAGTTCCTCTTCCATCAAAGTGTTATGAGATAACATAGCAATGAAGTGAAAACAAAACAAGTACTTCATGTACTTACAGTATTAAAAGTTGCAACGTTCTACTACTCATCCAGCTAACAGCAACTCAAAACATAAACAACTTAGAGAAACTAGAGATAGCCTCCTGTAAGCCCATACACCTAAATTTTATTTTATTCTTCCCCTATAATTACCCTTTTAAAATATCTACCTCTTGCTCTGTCCAGATTTACACTCATGGTCCTCGTTCTGCCTCTCATCTTTTGCACTGGAGTACTATCATCTATTCCTCTCCAGTCTCAGCATCACCCAAGTTAGCTTCACTAGGTCCTGTTTCTAGCATCACAATATCTCCTTCTCATCTGTATCCTTCCACATAGTGCGCCTTACCAATGTTCCACCCAAACTCATTTTAAGAGGTTTTCATTAGCAGCCCGGATTTATCTTTCACATTTAAAGCTGTGACCCTCTTTTATTACAGTAGCTATATAATAACTCATATAGCTCACATCTTTAATATACAGTACCAGGTAAGCAGCAAGAAGTCAAGATGAATTCAATAGAGCTGATTTCACAAACTCCATTTCTGCATATTTCTAAACAGAAATGAGTCAATAACATATGGAGTTAACAACAAATATTAGCCGTCAACGGTACAATGGATTAAGATATAACCCTGGTATGAGAATACAGCTGACTAAAATAAGGGGCATAGAAACAAAAAACCAAAAAATTACTATAGGGCACTTGGCAATACTACAGTAACTGTGGAACATACAACCGTCTAATGCATTTCCTTCTACATTACCAATATTTGTTCACGGGAGCCATGATAATACATTTTGCTTTCCACATTCCAGTAAACACTGAGGCTGTCCAGGCACAAAAGCTGTGAAAAAAAGAAAGCGTTCAGCAGATTCCATACTCAGTATTCAATCCATTCTATGAAGTTAGCTTTCCACTTCTGAAAACGGAAACCAAACTAAAGAGAACTAGACAAAAATTCTACCGTAAGCACTGAGACTAACTTAATCTTTTAATACTATTTTTGAAATAAAAATTAACTAGTTAAAAATGTACTTCAGAAAACACACAAGTACTTGCACCTGCACAGTCTGATTAAACACAACTCTGGATTAAGAAAAAAAAAAAAATTGGCCTGAGAAAGAAGCCAGGATTCTTTAACCTTTCTTACAACAATCCTATCGTTTCTTAGATCTTCGAACACTCATTTCGGCAAGTGTGAATCCCAAATACGTGTTAGGTGCACAGACCAGAGCAGGAACTGGCAATGGCAATTTAATATAAATATTTGAAATTGTAGTTACTATGCAAATTTAAGACTTGCTGCATAATGCATTTAACGAATGGATCAATGTTTGCATTTAGGGCAAATTTTTTAAACTACGAAGTTGAAAGTTATGCCTTGCATAAAACCAGTCATTTTGGTTCTCCCTTCTGTCTGGATATAAAGCAAAATTAAGAAAAAGGACAGGAGAATTGGCAAAATAATGTGCTTTTTCCAATTTTTACTTAGAACTCCAGACTCCCAAGATCAGCTTCTCACATCACTTTTGAAGTAGTTAGGGAAAACATACATTACCTTGTATATTATTTTTGCAGCTTCATTCAGAATAGAAGGTGTCCAATTCTCATTTGTTGTCTAAAAGTTAGAAGTAATATAAATCATTCTTTGTATCTTATTTAGTACATTTGAGGTTTTATCCTCTACTTTCAGGCACAAAATGCATCATCATTTTGGTGCTACCAGACAACAACAGAAGTCAATTTCTTTAGAATGCATACACATCAGCAAAACTCAACACTGAAATTTTCAGCCTTTTTTAAATTTCAGCTCCTTATCCCATCTATAAAATCCTTAACATCTAACAGAAACAAGGATTAACTGAAATTTTCTCCTCCCTTTCTCAAAAGCCTGGCAAAATACCACATTTCCATTATCACAAAGTAATATTTGTCCTAATTTACTTACTAGCCCTGGAAATAACCTACCCTATGAAGGTAAACACTTTCAGCTAGTTTTAAAGATGACTTGGATCATAAGAACCAAAGGCTAACCTTGGAAAGCCTGAACTTCCACAACAGTCTTCCGTTCTGCCCATAAAAACATTTAAGTACCATTTGCATGCATGAAAGATTGTTTAAACTTCCAGATACATACAAACTTTGATCACATTACATATAACTTTTTCTTTCAGCTACCCAGCCAAAGACAGTTAAACCAAATACGTAAGCACATGCACACACGCTCTTGCGCACATTACCAATAAGCTAAGTTCACCCAATGTCATTCCCAAAGAAAGTGGGCGCTGTGGATCTGTGATCTACAAAAACAGAAAAAAGAACAGCTGTTTATCTCCTCCGCCCACACAACAAAGATGCACCATTTCAATAAAATCAGCTCAAATTCTGAACTGTTTTGAGGGTCTTCCTCTGCTTAACAAAACTAGCTGGAGTATTCTTAGAACTCTACAAGTTGGGCCAAAACTAATATGGCTGTGGTATAAAGGTTTAAGACTTAAATCCCAAAGTTCCCTTTCAACATCTAATAATCTTTGTATGGGAAAGAAAATGGTACCAAAATAGATTTGGAAACAATCTACATCTAATCCTTCCCTTTTACATGCAACTATCTCATCAAAAACTGCCTTAACCTGCTTCACAAAGGAAGCTGGAAGTGGGATGGAATAGTCTCAGTTGTGTTTATATAAAGATTTTCAATCATCAATTAAGTATTTTAACCATTTGCTTTCTGACTCATCTCTAACCCCCACCGGTTCCTGCCGTTCTGTATCTCATCTAGTACACTGAAAAATTCTGTACTTCAATTGCACGCACTAACGTGTGAGAAACGGCCACTATCCACATCTAGTGAGGGACACACCATCAAACAGGGCAAAAGAGAAAATATCTATTTCATGTATCCAAGGTATTTATAGCTTTCAGTCATACTTGAGGTATTTTACCCGAAGAGGCACAGAAGAAGTCAGTATCAATTTATTTCTAGGGACTGCATAATCATCACTGTACTGGAGTCTAAAATGAAGAAAAGGTGTTCCAGGTACTTACATCATCTTCATATTTAACATGAATGCCTGTAATTTTGACTTGCACATTTTTTATAACTTGAGTTGCAAGTTTTTCTAAAAAAGTATCTTTTTTCTCTTCCTTTGGTTTATCTACAGGAAAAAAAAAGTCAGCATTCAGTACTTTAGTCCCATCTTGAGTTTAACCATATCAACAACTATTTGAATGAAAACTTAATGTTTACTCTAATGTAAATACTTGACACTTAATTGTTTGCATTTTTCTCTTAGCCTAAAAAGGATAAACACAATTAGAAAGTTCAATGTCCTGTCCGTCTGTACCCCCACAGAACTCTTTCTTCTGTTAATTACAGAGCACGTCACATGAACGTAACTTTCCTGTACATCCATATTCCGAAGACGTAACTTTACCTGAATGTACACAACATGCAACTACACCAAAGTTTACGCCCAAATTTCAATCAAAACCATTTAGCTTGCAAAACAGTTTTCTGTTGGTGGTGGTGGTGGGTTTTTTTTGGTAAACGTACCTCAGCCCACTCCTTTCAAGATAAAAGATTCTCCCTTAAGACTCCCTCAGCAATTAACTAGCAATTTCAACTAGGTAATAGATAAGAAGGTGTAATTCAGCACTAAATACCTTTGAATAACCAAGTGAAGATAATGTTTGCACAATAAAAGATCAGTCCATTACAGCCTTTTATAGCACACTGAAGATGTTAAAATGCTTGCATATGATATATAAAAAAAAAAACAAGAGTTACCTTGTGCAATACTACATTTCTTCCATAGCAGACTCATACTGTGGCCAGTTAAGCTAGATCCTCACAGAACTTTTCTATGCCATGTAGTGATAATTGAACTTACTCTGAATAAGATAGGGTAGCAGAAGCAGCATACATGCAGGACTCACCCAAGATAAACATATATGCATGCTGGAAAAAACTAAGAATTTACAACACTCTCACTGCTTAAAAACATAACTCTAAAATGTTATCTCAGATCGTGTCTTAACATTTTAGCTAAAATATAGGTTAGCTGCCTTTTACCTCGTCTTGTACAGTACCTACTTCACAAAGTCGGTGTCACAGTGAAGCGCCACAGATAAGCCTATCGAGCTTGTATAGTTTTGTAGGAAATGCTACCGATGGCTCAAGCTGAAGACATATACGTGGCTATCCATGTACAGAGAAATAAGGACCACACATTACGACTAAATTTAGGGTTGCACTCAGTTTTATTTCCAGACTACATTAACTATTTATAACGTTTTACTTATGCAACGCATGCAGAGTAACACAAATATATAACTTTGTATATCTTCCTAAAAAAACCTGGAATTAATTTTTTTTCCTTTATGCTATAAGAGAGGTTCAGAAGACTCCAGTAAAAACATTTTGTCTCTGCACATGATATAATAATTCTATTCAAGAAGGCAATTGACTTCAAGTAAAAGAATCAGTCAGGAACACCAAGAAGAAGCAAAAACTTTATACCACTTTTATATGCACCTCACACTCTTCCTCCCATTAATCATTCCTTCACAATTCCCGCTTGATATTAACAGAAAGTAATATGACAAAGAAGAAAAAAGGGCAGAGAAGCATGCATTCAAGCTTCACATCTTTCAAGTAGCTGTAGTGCAAACAGGCAACTCATTAACGTTTTTCTAACTAAATGCAGCTAACAGCAGCAATAAAAACCTGGTGATTCACAAAATTCATCCAGTTTTTACTCTGTTTATTAGCTTACGCTGCTCCTTCCGAGTTCAGATAAGTAACAATATCTCTACATGGGATACGGCAACCCACGCAAAAGTCACACACTACTGCTGAAGGCTTTTGTTTTGGTAGTCATGGGCTGTGATTATCTTCTCTTAAAGGAGAGACATCAACTTCACTGCTGTCAGAATGTCAGTCATAACAGTATGTTAGCTATTTAGAACAGATGCTAAAAAGATAGCTGAAAGACTTTACTACTGTATTATCAGTATATTATCAATAGAACTATTTATATAACTTTTATTGTAATATTATGAAAATTAGACTAGCAGACATCATCTCTTTCACATGCAGTTTTTACAACAGCCAAGTTCAGGCTCATTTGATTCAGAGAACAGGGAAACATCAAAAAGAGCTCTCTCTAGTTTGTGTCCTCACTTTCCAAAATGAGATAAAATATCAGTGGCCATATACCCAAGACTAGGAGAAACTAATCCAAACAAAGCACAAAAAAAAAGCCAAAAAACCCAAAACTACACACCACACACACACAAAACAAAAAACTACATCTATATATTTTACCCACCTTTTGAATGACCATGACCTCTAAAGGGTTTCTTAAAGTGTTTTTTATACTTTTTACGCTTACGTCCTTTTTCAGTGCAAGCAATTTTTGTGAGAAAAAGATAACATTCAAGTTAGTAAAGCAGAAATGTAAGAAAATATAGGGAGAAAAAAGAAAGAAAGAAAAGTACAGTTTGTCTTAAAGCAGAATGCCTTTGGTGAGCTCTCATTAAAAGCTTTGGAAGAATTTCAGAGCTGTTAAGGAAGCAGACAGCTACACTTCACAACATAGAACATAATTGTTTATAGCTAATTTATATGCACATTCACTTTTCCAGAAGCAACTTCAGTCTTGGGGAAGCAACTTAAGTCTTGGTTATTTGTAGGTTGTTTAGGTTTAAAGTTCCACTAAACTAAGCAGTCAGAAAAAACTTCACATTAAGTATCCAAACATCCATTAGATCAATGGTCCTGTAAACTGTAAGGTCAAGATATTAATTTAACTTTCATATATTCCTTATACAACTTCTGAAGCGTTTGAGGAACTACAAATAAGCACCAGACTTCTCTGAAGCATTTGAGAAACTACAAAGAAGCACCAGGCTTCTCTATAAATACACACATATCAGACTTTTTCGTGAATTCATTACATAAACAACTTGTGGATCAATTAAGTATGAAAAGAACAGAAAATAGAACTACAGAATAATTATTCTGAAAGGGGTAGCAAAATTCTAAAGGTGAAAAACTGCTTCTTAGAACCCTAGTGAATAACTTTGTAATCCAATAATGTTTGTTTTTAATTTTAACTGATGCCTCAGGCAGAGGTATAATTGGCATATCTGAACAGCTAACAATGTACATGACTTCAGGAAAAAAACACAAGAGGCTTCCACCATACAATGGCACAACTTCCAAATTAAGATTCTCAAGATGTACACAGAAACCTAAATAGTACTTCTCAATGATTCTCCCACTAATCAACAGCAGGGGATGAATGTGATCTGGAAGAATTGTAGTTATAAACGCACAAAAGGCATGCACAAATAATGATTCTTTAAAAGGATTTGTGAAATTAAATCTACTATTTACATATGCTTTCTAAAGAAAGTTAGTTTGGTCAGTTACACTGTTTCTTTCCCCTCTCCACCCACATAGAGGAAGATGAAGTTAGCAACAGACTGGCCTGTGCTTAATATTTTAAACTTCTGGCATAAGAAAGGCACGTACTGCTAGAGCAAGAAGGAAGCAAGTCCAACAGCCTGTTTAATTTAAGGGAAGACCTTTATTTTGCATTACTTGCATGCTTGTTCAAATAAAGGAGAAAGTGCCTCCCAAGATTACCACCTGCCTTGCACTTATATGGTGGTCACTCTACAAAGAACAAAAAAAAAAAAAAACCTGCACCAAATACAAACAATGCTTTCTTTTGGACGGTTCATTTTAGGAGTACAAGGAATCCTCTATAGCGGATATTTAAAAAGAACCTCCTTCAGTTAGAGAATTTGTAGTTCTCAGGCATTCAATCACATGCAAGACAAAACAAAGGCAACATGATTTTTCTCTTGACCACTTGCATCCATAACTATGGAGAGATTAAACACAGTCCAAGCCTGAGTTTAACCTCATTCTGAATTTGCACTCAGACAAAAGCCTGCTAAGGAATTTTGGCTAAGAATAGTCTTCTACTGAAAATTTAACTCAAGGAAAAAAAAAAAAAAAAAAGTACAGCAAATACAACATAATAACAACTCGCTCTGAATTTCACTGCAGACAGTTTCCTTGCTTAATCTGAGAGTAATCCAAACAAACAAAACCACGGAAATGCATGCTAAATGTCTTCCGTCTTCTATGGCTCATTTCACCTGTTCAAAGTTTTAAGACAGCCTGAACTTGAAATAATGGTAACTTTAAATAATGGTAATTATCCTCCATTCTCAGACTACTTAATGTACTTTTTTTTTTTTTAATTGCAAGAAAACATTGTCAGCCTTCTATGAACTTGAACTCCACGTGGCTGATGGAGATCTTTCTAAATGTACTGTCTTTTTGAATAGCCACTCAATTACGCAGCACCAATCATTATAAGTTTACTCTTAAATTCACAATCATTAAAATCTTATTTCTGGAACCACCAATATGTGGATGCTTACCAAAGTCCTGTTGCCTCATTTCTACATATGCCATTTGGGTGTTGGTTTCTTTCATTTGCTAGATTTAAGTAGCAGTTAACCATGCATACCCACCAGGCTTGATGTCCTTGTAAATCAGTTTCTCCAACCCATACAAGGAATCTGGTGAATGAGTGCCTTGGTCCACATGGCAGCAAATAACCAGAAAAATGCATTTTTTTTTTAAATAAATGATTTCATGTCAAGTTCATAAAATTCACATGCTAAGTTACTATTTCCATATAACATCCGATAGTCAGAATCAAAGCTTCAGAATAATTAGTTTCAAAGATTATTTACATATGTCAAATTACGCAGTTTTCATTTTACTTCTAACCAGCAAAAGGCAAGAGTTGGAAGCTTTGGTCTCTATATACAAGTTCTGATAATGACAGACATCAGTTGCTTAGAAAACAGGAAATAATGTTTTGCCAGCTTATGTCAGCAGACCTTGTTATCACTTCCAATCACATTGTACTAACTATACAGTGATATGATCAGTTTGTTCAAAATTTGAGTAGCGTGTCTTAAAAAAAAAAAAAAAAAACCTCAGAACTTTCTGTGTTAAGAGATTCTTAAATAAACACAAGTACTGCATTAAGATTATATACACATTAAAGTATGCTGAGTACTAACCACAAAAGCAAATACAGCTAAAAATTCCTGGACTCTGATGATTTTATATTCGGTATATTTCTTAAATTGTCAGCAGCTACAGTGTGTTCCTGAAGGCCAACAGAAAGGATTCCTTATGAATTCATGCTGCAGTAGTGCAACTTGAGCCCTAAGACTTTTACATCTAGCAAAGGCAAGAGATCTGCTCGTGCAGGAACTGCACGAGTCCTCCCGAGTACAATATTCAAGTACAAGACCAGAAACAAGCCAGAAACAAAGCCACTGTACCACTGAAATGTGAGGCCACAGTACGAGTGAGAACTACAGTTTAAAGTAATCTAGGTTGAATGATCCTTTGCCTTTTCTTCCCCAAGGCTGAAAGTTTAGTACTGCATCTCCACAAATCACGACTCAATTTAATTCTAGTTCTCGGCATGAGGAATCAAACTACTGAGGTATCATTTTAATATAAATAATTTATTCAAAAGCCTTAGAAATGCTGGATGTAGTAAGCTGCCACTTAGGGGGAAAAAAAAAAAAAAAAAAGGACAGACTTCTGTTCCTCTAAAACACAGTATCGCATTATTAGACATCCGTATATTAAAACTCTAAAGCAAGATAATGTCTCACGCAATGCAGCTTCTATCTTCAGTCCTAACTCTCCAGCGCTTTAAAGTATACACACATACACATATACACACACACACACAGTGCTTTAAAGTATACATACATATACACACACATACACGAAAACACCAGATGATCAAATTCCCATTTCCAATGGAAGTTAAACGGACAATTGAACGGTAAATTACATAAGCGACATTTGTTTCAGGCTTCAGAGAAACAAAAAAAAAAAAAGACTTTTCAAAGAACTGTAGTAAGATTAGCTAGATACTTGAAAAACGTAAGATTTAGCAAGTCAGCCACAAAACAAGGCTTTTCTTTCATATCACAGCCTAAGGTCCCAAATTCTGATAGAGGTTTGCATTATTAACTTAGTACCTTTTTCTGCTGCTTTCTGCAAGGCTTCCTCAATTCTCGCAAGTTCCTTTTGTTTATTATCTTGCAAGTATTTTTCTTCCTTCTCTGCATCATATTTAATACCTGCAAGGCAAGTTGGGACAGCTTTAATCCTAAATTTGGAGCACTGCACTGCTCTTCAAATATTATTTATATATATAATTACATTATTTATATATATAATATTATAAAATGAAGCAACACATACCACATTCAACATTATCTCATATATTCAACATTATCTCATATAAGACAAAGACATTCGGCAACACAAAGGCTATTCTCGGTCTAACCATTGAAACCTGCATCCCACCTCTGGAATTCATACTCTTAGGTAGTTAACATGCACAAGGATCCTACCAATGTTTAAGCATTATACCACAAGAGATGCAGCAATCACAATGAAGAACCTTTCCACATCCTTAAAAAGGTGGAAATTCAGACTCCTTTAAGGGTGGACTCTGCAATACAATGCAGGTTGCAAGCTCTGCTATACCTACATTTAATGCTCTAGAAATCTGAAAGTCTACTTAATATACCAGAGTTTCTGATTTCAGAGAAAACAAATCAAATTCTCTGATCTTCTTTCCTCTCCTTAAAAATCAGTTCCAACGGAATTACTACTTTTATTGCTAAGATGCACTACTTCATGTAACAGTCCAAGTATCTAGACCACGCAAACAAAAAAAATGGGTTCACAGTAAGTGCCCTTCAGAGGGAGCCTCTCTGTTCAATTCAACTTAAAATGGATACACCCAAGGATTTCCATAACAGCAACAGGTGCTGTTTCCTGCCACCCTTCTTGCACTCATTTACCAGCATTTGTCTAGAAATCTCCTTGAGTGAACAGAATGTACAAATGGCAGCTTATGTGAACTACTTGCTATTATGTACTCAATTACATGGTACCCTTCAATACTTTTTTCTCTTCCGTTATTTTATTTCACAGCATTCTTGAACAGTTTACGTACTTGCTCCAGGAACTATGAGAAGATACAAGCCTTCTAGAGTTGCAACAACTGCCTCACCATACAAATTCTTCCAAGGAATCTTCAGAGTAAGTTTATCTAAACAAACAAAAATGTAGTTACTTCAAGGCAAAAATCTATCCTGAGTTTAGGCTGAACAATGCTTCAGTTAGTGAAGGGCATTAGCCCCATTTCTTGAAGTTCCACACGCCTCAGAAGGCGAGGCGGGACCTGTGTGGGCCTAAGCAGCTTGTACAGCTCTTGAAGAGAGAAAATACATGCGTAGAAAATAAGCCACCGATTTAAGCAAGTAGATGCAGTTTGAGTCACAAGACTTCAGATCAAAAAGTAAGATCATGACTGGAGTTTAATTTGCTGGGATGAACATGATTTTGCAAGGACACTGAAGAAATATGATGGATTCCTCTCCCATGAAGGCTTCATTTGAAAAAGCAATGCCGAGCACTAGTGAAAGCCATCTTTAACAATGTATTTCAGAGTTCCTTAACTGCTAGCACTATTTGCCAACTTTTCAAAAATCTTAAGTTATTCATATTGATAATGTAACTTTTAAAAAGCCACACACATTTTGCTTGTACCGAACAGCTCCCTTAATCATTCATGTATCTGGAAAGAACCTCTTAGACTTGTTTTTCATACCTAGCCTGTACAGGCTAGGATCAAACAACATTCTATGACTTCATTAGCATAGTCACAGCAGACATCTACACCAGTCTCAACAGCAAGTAAAATTACAGAGATCACCCTCTCTAAGAAAGCTTAATAAAAGAAATTCAGGAGCAAGACTCATCTTAAGAACTGTACTAAAATTTCAATCTTAAGATTTTTGGCGAAACAACAACTCACCTATTTGACCAACTTTTACTTTAAAAGGTACATCTAGTTCACTCTGTAAAAAAAAGAAAAGTATTAAACAGGCCAATATATTTTAAAGATAATTTGGTTACACAGCAAAATCTATTATCTTTACTCATGTTAAAACTATTCTCTAAGAATTGAAGTTCCAGAATAGGAGCGGTTCTCCATATGACAGAGTTCTAATTATTTAGCGATCCTCTCATGAACACAGGAATCCATAAATATAATATGGTTTGTAAAATCTATAGAAATGAAGCAGCTAAACATTTCCAGTAATACTCTCCTGAAAGTGTAATAATGCCTTGCTCCAAAAGGTATTAAAAAATAAAATTTTATCTACACGTGGTAACTTAATTCTGCATTTTCATTAGTTTGCCACATAGGTCTTTTGTTTATGATAATCAGCACAATACCTAATTTTTCCAAATATATATAAAAAGCCTCACTAAGAACAATGTTAAGTTCTATGCAAAACTCCTGCCAAACATCAACAGGCTAGGCTTCAAGATAGGAAGAACAAGTGAGCAATTACCATAAATTAAAATCTGACCAAGGATCTCATCTATAGAGCCTACAGCAAAACGAGGAATATAATCACTGGTTAAAAAAAATCCACTCAAATTCAAAAGCAAAGATTCAAAATGAAGTTAAAACATTGTGATTTAACTAATCTTACAGAGAATTTCCAGCTGGTACTTCCCCTAGCTGCTGTCAGTTTCCTTTCCCTACTTAAAGAAAGTATTTTCCAGAACTCTCTTCCACTTTGACTTCTCTTCAGGCCTTTGAACCGTAGTCAATTACTTAAAAAGAATGCCAATCTCAAAGGTTATAAGTAGCAAACCTATTTTCCCAAATGAAATAGGTGTAAACCTGTCCTCCTCCCGCATACTAGAAAACAGCCTCGACTCCCCCTCTACAATTTAAAAATAGTTAACTGCGCTGCCCCAAAAAACTGATTAATATCGCCCCAATTAACATCTCAGCCAAATTTCCAGTTTTTAAAAAGTGTCCTGAGCTACAATGAAGATCTAACATTAGACAGTGTTAATTAAAGAACACCCCCCCCCTTTTTTTTTTTTTTTTTAATTTAAGCGACAAAACTAGCAACAATACTTTTTTGGCATGTTCTTCATCTAGCGACTCAAAGAATCTATTGAAAAGCAAGAGCTGTGGAATATTTTAATCCCTCTCTGCTTATAATTACATATTCCTAGACACTGTTCCACATGCTTTAAATCTCTCTTGCTGACAACCACTCTCCAACATCTACCAAATATATCCTTCTACTTCCTCTTGCAGGGGCTGCACGTTAAAAGTCTGGTCGATAGGCTTAGCTGGAAGCTTTCCTGTCAGTTTTTATTTTCCATTAAAATATAGGAGGAGAGAAAAAGTAAACTCACTTAAAATAGTTTGATCTGTACACTTTGTTTTTAGCAGTAGGAACAGCAAAGGAAGACAGCAAGTAAATTATGAGAGCAAAGATCTCTGCTATTGATAAAGCAAGGAGCAGTGATGTAAAAGCAGATACCATCTAGCAAATCTAACCCATTTGATCCTGTATTTGTGACTCAAGCTGAACAAATTCTGAGGGGGTTTAAATTAGTTTAGCCTGCTGAGAGGGAAGGACCATGATTTCGACCTTGAAAAACCTGAGTTTTCAGAAGATCAAACTCAGAAGAAAACAGATGTACAAAAGCAAGAAATTAAAGATACTTTTAAGCTGTTCAGTAAAGACAACAGGTTAACATGAATTAAAGACAGTGAGAGCCTTGGGTTTTCACACCGACAAACAAACAAAACGACAATGCACTGAAAATACTTCAAGATTATAACTGAGAAGCAGCAGGCAAGATTACCTTCGAAGATTTTAAAAGAACCATGACAGACTGGATACCGGATAGAAATTCTCAAGTAAAGATACTCAGAGTTTAGATTTTTTGATAGAAATGACTGTAATAACAGAGGCCTGAGAAACTTGCAACAGGTTGCTAAAGAACATAGGTCTGTCTTCTTCATCAGTCATTTTTCACTTTCGTTGACGAATATAATAAAGCTGGAGAAATCCATGGGGGAGACTTCATTGCTATTACTACTACAGGTGTCTGACATCATAAAAAAAAGGAGTAGTAACATCAACTGCCATGTTACACTTTGGTTTATAACTGAAGTCATGCAAAACAAAGCAACTTCCTCAAAGAATAAAGGAAATACATTTCACTTCAGCACTCTGTGTCAGCAAATACTTTAACGCATTTTGAAAAAAAAACTTGTTATATTCCCAAGGTGTGCAAGTATCTATTTGTAAAAATAGTTAGGCATAATTTCATTTTAGAAATCTTAAATGAATCTTCTGAAGTTGACTTTACATTAACGTTTAGCTGTAGCCTAAATTTTGACAGAGATTTGACAGATTTCCATTTTAATGAAATGGTCTTTTACTACTTCTAAAGGGAAAAATGGACGCAGCAAAATACAATTCTAAAAGCAACTGCCATTTATTCCTCTCTTCCTTTTCTTAAGGGCTTTGCTTTTTTTACATTTGAAAAATATTCAACGTCAACCTTCCTTTATTTACTTTTGCTTTGAAAGCCACCACACAGGTATAAAGCAGTTGAAAACTCTCCTTATTTACAGTTCCAGAGTTGAAAAGCTAGTCGCATAAGTCAGTACTTGAAATAAGTGAAGTCAGAACTGGCAGAATTATAATCAATCCTGCTCTCACAACAAGAAGGATAGATAGCTAGACAAAGTAGATACCACTTTCCTTCTTCCTTCCTTTTATAACTACCAGATTACAAAGGTATTTGTACAGAGTTGTGAAACAGAACGAAGCAGAACAAAGTTATCAATGATGGGTGAAACAAGTGAACCAGAACAACGAAGAAAATCAATTATTAGGTCAAGCAAAAATCCAACATATTTTCTATTCACGAGAAAGTGCAAAATCTCTTTAGTGAAAGCAGAAGCACAGTAAAGATTGCAGTAAGATTGTCTCAGCAGTACAGCCATTCATTAACTCCATTAAAGAATATAAAAAAGAAAAAAATCAACAAATACTTTGTCAGATAAGAATTTGTGTACTTAATGCAGGCTGCTTCTTGTCCTTCCCCCATTCCATCACTCCTATTCTAAAAGGAACAGGATGGCGCATTGAATGTTCACAGAGTACACATCTTTCTTACAAATGTTTTCTTTGCCAGTTTTAAACAATCATCAACTTATGCAGGAAGTCAGAAACATAAGCCTCAACCAGCCTCGAAGGAGGAACCTTTTCTCCTTTAATGCCCACATCAGCACCTGAGAAAAGCAGTCTTTCAAAAACCTTTAGTTATATCAATCCATTTGCAGGAGGGAGGCAGGCCTCAGAAACCCATTTATTCAAACAAAGTTGCAAAGAACATGTAGGCTTATGCACAACCATATGACCTAATAAGGTGTTCAAAGACACACAAGCGTCTTCTGCATGGACCTGCAAGTGGTAATGGAAATATGATAATACAGTAGCAGTCACAGCAGAAATTAAACCCTCTACGTGTTACAGAAAGACTGGCATGGTAACAGAGAGATATCAAAATATCTTACTTAAAGTTTTATTATTTCAAGCCTCAAATACTAGGACAGGCTACGTACGCGTGCGCACATCAGTAACAACTGAAAATTTACTTCAAAATCTATGGCTAATTTTTAAGTCACATATTTAAGACAGAAGCACATTTATGATTTAACCCACAGCTTTTTTTTCTTCCTCTATTCCAATGTCCTGAATAAAATCAGAGGAAGTTAACTAAGGACTTTTTTACTAGTTCTTGTAAGCAAGGCACACTGTGTAGCAAGGACCTACAGTAAATAGTATTTTACCTTATGACTTAGTCCTTGGATCCAAAAAAAAAAAAATTTAAAAATTGTAAAATACTTACTAATGCATTCTCCTTTATCTGTAAATTGTCCAGTGCCACATTACCTATATGGAAGAAAAACAGAAGTACAGATTAAGTGATTTAAACTATAGTATCACGCAAGTTGGAGAAAGGAACGCAGATACAACCATCCCAAGAACACAAGGGTAGAATCAAAAATCAAATGTCCAGTTACTGGATAGCATAAAATGTTAAAGAGTAACATAATAAATAGCTAATTTATGAATCACTAACACTCATTATTGAGGCAAAATCCAACAGTGGGAGAGATTATGGAAATATCACTAATTTATACTTCTGCATGTTTCTACATCATGAACTATGCCTAATAATACCTTTCTTACTATCATCCTCATTATTCACTTTGTGTTATGAATGATAATCGCGGTTCTCTCAAGGTAGTGTAGACTAGGATGGTGCTATCTCTCACTTGTGTTGATTTTACATAGCGGGAAGAACAGCATGAACCATAAAACCACAAAGATGTAAGGCACTTGCATGGTTGTTTTCCTAAACGCAGCAACTTTTCCTGAAATAGGCAACGTAACAAGAATTCCAAAGGGAACGTGGGCACAGGGAATTATACGTGATGAAGAACGCACACCAACTATACCTCCGGGTGCTTTAACACAAGACTCCTTAGTGATATGTTCTGCTCATAATACTGGTATTTTGAATAACTTGTAAATGTTAAAAACATGAATTTTTACTACCATGGCAACATCAGGAAGATGAGGAAAATCTCATCGCTCATGTATCTAAGACAGCCAGATTTCCCTAGACAGCGATTCAGCTATTTCTCGCTTGCCTGAAGAGCAACAAACTTAAACGTTGAACGCGTTGACTGGGAAGAGCCATGCCACGCTACTGCAGGAGAGCCGCTCCGTTAACCACACACGACTTCGGGGAAGTCACCTGCGCCTGGCGCCCCTCCGCCCCGCCCCTCATTTTGGGGAAGAAGGAGCAAAATTCCCCCAAGGGTCGCCAAGGCCCGGCCGCCCCGCAGCCGCCGGCGCCCGGCTCCCCCAGGGGCGGCCCCCGGCCTCGAGGCGGCGCAACGGCCGCCCGCCCCCCGCGGGGGGCCGCGCCCCGCCCCGCCGCCCGCCCCTCACCCGCTCGCCCCTCGCCGGCGGCGGCGGGAGGAGCGCAGCCCCGACGGCCCGCCGCCCCTCGGGGGCGGGAGCAGCCCCCTCCGCGGACCCGCCGCCGACGAGACCCGCTCCCCGCCGCGGCGCCAGCAGCCGCCCAGCCGGTGGCAGCGGCCTCGCCTCGCCGGCCCTCAGCACAGGCAGGCGGGGGAGGGGGGGGTGGGGGGCTCCTTACCCCCCCATATGCCCAGCTTGAGCTGGGACTTGTTGAGGTTCTCCACATAGTCGCCCAGGAAGCGGTTCAGCAGATCCGCCACCACCGACTCCAGCACCATGGCGGAGGCGGTGGGGCAGGCGCGCGGGGGCGGCGGCGGCGGCGGGCGCGTCCCCGGCCCCGGCCCCGGCAGTCAGGTGACGGGGGGCGGGGCGCGCTGCCGCCCCGCGGGTGCCGCGCCCCGGCGGCCCCGCCCCCCCGCGCCGCGGCGGGAGCGCGCCGCGGCCCGGCGACCGTTGGCCGTGTGGCGCGGGGGTGGCGCCCGCCGCCCGCCATCTTGTTCCTAGCGAGGGCGGCGATCGCCAGCCCCGGCAAAACCGAGGAAACCGTGCCTCCTGCTGGAGCCCGCATCTCCGCTTCTCACCAGCCCCTCGGAAAATGTATTTATTTTTAACTGGAGGCTTACGGGACACTGACAGTGAAAGGCCCCACGACCCGATACCGGTCAGTCAGGTGATGCCTGTCCAAAGCCGCGTTGGCATTAGAGATAAAGCCTAAGGGCTTGTAGAGACAACTTTGAAGCTTTAAGCAGGTAGTGTCCTCTTTCATATTCACCAGTTTATTTAGAAAATATATATGTTCTTATTACCGCCTCTAGGATGAACATCTATTAGCTTCCCTTTTTGGTTGGAATTAATTTGAACCTGGCTAGTTCTTACAGCTAGTATGACAACTATAACTTCTGTTAACGCAGTCATTCAAGTAACATGGAAACTCAGAGAGGAAACGGACGGGCACAAGAAGACAACTCTAGGGAGTTAATAGCACTGCAGAGAAAATGGATGATGGCGTGCTGCTCTGTTCGATGAATCTGCGGGTATTAATGCTGATGCTGCAATGGGTTTCAAGTTTCAGGGGGGCTGTTCACATAAAGTCATTTTGAACTCATGGAAGAACAGTGCTTTAAAGCTCAAAATAACACATTCACTCTAAAAATGTGTTCCAAAAAAAAGGCAAATTAGTATTAGCAATAGGATGCCGGCCTCCAGAATATATAAAAATACATCAAGACCACATGAACACGATCAGAAGACTCTTAACAGTGTCAGAGAAATATGCTTTAAACAACATACAGTTAAATCGTGGAGCTTAGTGCTAGGAGATGTTATGAAACCACAGCTAGTCATGGAAAAGATTTCAGTAAATGCCTAAAGGAAAGGTCCGTTAGTGGCTGTCACCCCTCTGGTTGCGTTACATCCTCCGTTTCATACTGGCAAGCTCCCTCTTGCTGTAGTTGAGGCAAATCCAAAGAGCTCTGCTTGGGTGTCCCATAAATTTACTTGTGCGTTAGACACATACCCAAGACCACCCTCATCCACATGCTGATTGATCAAACACATTTTTCAGTTTGTTAAATATATGACAAAGCATAAAGTGTCCAGAACACCCAAGCAACACAAGACTCCGTTTTTTAGCAGCTTGTTTCATGTTCTAATAGAAAAATGCCACAGCAGTACCACATTAGTCTACATATCTATGCCTGCCTTTTCTGCAAGTGTTTTTCAGCATCAAAGATTCAATGCATAAGACAGACCCTTACATCACTAAGACCAAAGTTCAGGCCTACCATGGCTGATAAACAGGATGGTCTAGATACAGCTTTGGCCAGGAAAGTCCTTTCGCTGAATGCTGGAGAAGCATGCAAATACTGGCAAGGGTCATTAGTGGAAAGCGTCCGCTTCCCACAGCCTCCTGTGGGCACCTGCTGCCGGATCTCTAAAATTTAAAGGGTCAGTGCAGAGCTGGAAGCCTTTTCCCTCTCTCAGTCTATGGCAGTTCTTGCACAAGTGCTGTCAAATGCTTTACTCGTACTCACTACTGCACATGTTGCATGCTAGCCCTTTTGCCAGCCTGTTCTGTGCACAAATGTGGATAAATTGGCTTTATGTGGAGTTAGTGCCATTTTTGTTCCTTCTGATTTAAAGGACCAAAAATCTGTCCCTGAACCTATAGCCTCAATACGTTGTGATATCTAACACAGTTGCAATGATAGATTTTTCCCTAGTGGATGGTATTGAAATAATTGAAGACTATCAGAGAATGAGGCGTGCTTTAAAGGATTTTAAATAAAGCTATACAAAAAACCCAGCATCAACAAAAACCTCTCTAACAGCTCGTTAAGTTGGGAACGGATGGGGTACACTGGAACTGCGAATACCAGCTACCAACCCATACAGCTTCTGTGTGACTGCAGAATTCAGCGCACCACTGGGTAATACCAGTTGGTTACTAAAAAAAGTCTTAATTGTTGGTGATTATTGCCAATTGAGCAGTCTTTTGTCCCAGTAAATGGGAATGATGCAACAGGAAGAGACTGGCCATTATGAAGAGTTACTAAGCTTTCAAGTCAGAACGAAGAGCTGAAAAACAACAAAAACAACGTCATCAGCACAAAGCTCTTTATTTTTCTTCTTGCACAAGGAACTGCCTGCCCCTGAGGAGCCGTATGTTTTTGTGTCTCTGCAGCTAAAGCTCTACAGATTGTCTTCAACGTATATTCTAGGTAGTGACTTACCAGCAATGTCACTGTCACACGTAGACACTTAGGTTGTAAGATTCATTTCTTTCAATTAGCAGAAGAGCTTGCACTGACTCCTGCAGAAGTGTTTCCTGTGATACCACTAAGGCTGAACAACAGGGCATTAATTTTATTGAACATGTGCTTTTGTGCTATTATTTCCTGCCTTTCCTGTGCCAAATTCACATCTCAGCTTTTTTTAACCATAAATAATATGTTGATACAATTTATCTTCCATAGGGCCTTAAAAGTTCCTTGTTACGTAATTAATTTTCTGCATAAGGTAGTGTTTGAAATAGAGGGGGGAGTTTTAGCTAAAAGTACTGAAATCTTATTTTATAATATATTTGGCTTCAGACAGGGAGACAAACTGCTAGGAAGAAGGGAGACTATAGGAAGTGCCAAATACTTTGAGTAGGAATGATAATCTTAACAGACTGGAGCAAAACTAACAAATATAAACTCTTGCAAACACAATAATCGCTAAGCTAATTGTTGAAGGCCTTTAGAGTCCATGTGGATGGCTCCTGTGTTCTTAGCATGACAACTGCAAGTTCATTGCTCATCTGATTTCCAACTGCCTTGTCATATTAGCACTGCAGTCTGAGATAATGATGGCTTTCTAATTTATATTTCTTTTATTTTTTTACTTCTTTTGTGCAGTGTTGGCTGTTCAAATCCTGTCATATCATATGGAAGCAGCAGTGCAAGAAAGCAAGACGGGGAACTGTAAATAGAGCTTTCTGATGCCGTTCTGTTAGGTAACAAACTTTCACTTGTGGTTTTTTGAGTAAAGCTTTAAAAGAACTTAACTTACTATGCTTTTGAATATACAGACTGTAGCTGAATAACTGAGGTTTGAGCAAAAGTATTAGCTAATCAGTGGCAGCTCATGTTCTCAGCGTATGTAAATATAAGAGCAATAATGCACATCGATGGTGTGGAATGTCCTCTGTAACAATTACACAACCTAGCCACCACGACATATCCATTTCTCCTTCACTTTTCAGAAGTCATAAGGACTTCTGCACAGCAAATAACAAAGACCAGTTTATCACAACAACAGAATGTATCAGAAAACGTATGTGGTTATGTATGGTTAAATAATTTCCTACTAACCAAAATGTTTACCTACATAAAATATTTAAAGAACTCCATGATTTTTGAAAATCACCTGGTTATAGAATAAATTTGAGTAAATTCAATTTCTGCTACTCTTTACAGACATGCTTTCCCAACAAATAGAAATATATCACATAGTGGATCATAAAATTGCTCCCAAAGTAAAGTGATTTCATCTGGAAAAGAACACCAGCAAGCCAAGTCTGTGTCAAAATACGTTGTTTTAGTAAAACCTGAACAGATTTTTAAAAACGAAGGAAAATTGAATGGAATTAAGGACGGAGAAATTATGAAGAAAGGAGTTTTAATAGATATTTTGTCCACCATAGGTGCAGTTACTTGTAAGTACTGAGATATTGCTTGTAAGTAAAGTTACATATTTTTGCACATTTACTACCAAACAATCCTTTGGTAGTCTTCCTGAGCAGATAGGGTCCCTCTCAAAAATAGCATTAATGCACCTCCTGTCTGCTGGTAGGTACCACTCCTTGTGTGTTCTCAATGGAAAGGGTAAACAATCCAAAAAGAAAAAAAAACCATATACTGTTACATGACATATGAGTTCTGTATCCAGAAGAATACATACAGGACAAACAGAAATGTGGATGTTTGCTTACCATTCATTGAATACACAGACAATGTTCATTCACCTCAGAGGAAAACCCATGCGTGCTGTCCATTTTTTCTAAACACTGTCGTTGAATAGACATGACTGGTTTCATACATATGAATGGAAACAGTAGTTTCACTCAGCTGAAAGTCATCAAAACAGCATGTTCTGGTTGATGTCTAGAGGCTCATTCTATATTATTGTAGCACTTTATCAAATATAAAGATTTGATGATTCCATTCCTGCATGATAATTTCCTAAACAGTAAATATAAATACAACACTGTAACACTTAACTTTGTGGTGGTGCTATTTATATGGCAAGATTTGTTCAAATCTCTAGGTAAACTTTTACAAAAATGAAGCATAAAAAAAATGGAAATCTGCATTGTAAGTATCAGTTTAAAGTTTCCATTTTATGAATAGAAATATGCATTGTAACAACAAATTTTTGTTTGGTGTCGCCTGTTACACAATCTTTCATGCATAAATAATAATCACAGCAATTCTAATGCTAATCTGAGTTGGGTACATGGACTGATAGCTCAATAACCAATCTTTCCTCTCCTATTTAACTGCATTAATATTACAAAATCTCCAGCTCCTACCATCTGACTATTGGCGGGTGAACAGATGGCAAATTTTATCCACTCTACCTCACTACACAGAGTGTAGGCCTATTAGCAGTTGGGAAATCAGCCAAATAATGTAGCATCGTCTCACCTCATCACAAAGCCCACAGAAATAAGAGGACTTTGTGATGAGTTCGATCAGGTTGCCAAGGGCCTTGTCCAGACAAGTTTTGAAAATCTCCAAAGCTGGATATTGCACAGCCTCTTTGAGTCAACCTGTTCCTTAGGTGCTCTCACTGGGATTTTTTTTCTTCAGAACTGTTTGGAATTTCCCTTGCTGCAGCTTGTGATAGTTACAGTCTCAGAAGCACTGACTAAATATTTAAGACATATTTTTGGACTTAGCAGATGCAGGACATCAGTACTGATAATTTGCCATCCTGATGTTTCTAAAATAATTCAGTGTTCAGTGGAAATAATGGTATATGACGGGTTTTTTTTTTAACATTTAAAAATTTATTTTGTATTAATTTTATTTTTCACTGCTTTTAAGCTTGTTTCTAAACAGTGCACAGGAAATTTCATTAGTATTGAATGCATTGCAGGAATTAAAAACAAGAGATGTCTCAACTGTTACATCGAATACTAAAATAAGACGATCTGGGTGTTTGTTTATAGGAACTAGATAACTGCTAACTAATTAATTTCTTAAGATCATTATTACAAATTTCTGCAAAGCTGTTATTTCAAATACATTAGCAATAAGTAAAACCAACAGATTATGATATTAAGATGGCCGAAACAAGTAGAAGATGGCAACTTACAGCGCTCTGGTTTCCCTCTCCCCCCTTACAAGCCATAGGCTCTTGGAGTGCCTTGGAGAACTCACTTCTGCAAAAAGCAATAGTACCATTTCAGTGTGCGTCCTTTTCCCTCTCTGTAATGGAACAATAAGTATAACAGATTTTCCCAGGCGCACCTGTGTAAGAATTAAGTGATAAGCAAATGGAAATGTCTCAGTATGTGAAGAAAATGTTAACTTCAGCAACTAACATGAAGTTACCGTCATTTTATGAAGGGACAAAGTTGATCTTTATTCATAAATAAAACTTTAAGCATCTGGAGAAGCCCTAGTTTTGTTTCTAAGGATAATTTTAAACGAGATACGCTGTCTAAATGCTAACACAATGGTTATGTTTTTCCCTCATAAATAAATAGAGGTGCATCCTTTCTCATTATCCTTCAAGACAAACACTAGATAAAATTATCCTCACTGGCTACTGTGAAAAAGTTTTCAGAGAACTCTGAGTGAAAAATGGCATCCCAGCTAACTGTTCCTTGTTCAAAGCCTAGATCTATAGCTCTTCATAGCTTTCATATGATTACAAAAGAAGAAATACAACGTGGTGCAGATACTGCATGGTAAGAGATAATTCTGAATCCGCAAATGAGGATAGCTCCAGAGACACTCTCAGTATGACAGGTGGTTTTCAAGGGGCTTCGAAGAATCTTCCTTCAGATGGGCTCTAGTTTCCTTTATCTACTACACCTTATCTGTTTCTAAGAGATTTATTCATTAGAATCTGCATTTCTGCCAGAAATTTCTAGGCCAAGAGGCTAGGTCTGTCTGATCAGTATTGATCACATATTATGTCCTACCAACTGAGATTTGAAGTATAAATTGCTTTGATATCTTTTATCCTGAGCAAGGGAATCTTCAAAAACAGCTAAGTTCTATCATAAGAAGAATCTAACTTAATTTTTCATGAGGATTTTATTTGATGGTATTTCTGAGAATCATAGCTTTTTTTCTTCAGCGATGTGCTGTGAAGATGAAAAAGCCATTAGCTATGTAAGAAAATTGGTTGAAATAAAAATGAACTTGTTTTAATAAATATGTTGCCTTTGAGTGGGGAAGGAAGCAATACTAGTCTAGTCTGGACCCAACAAATTTGCTTTTGAATGATAATTATAATTTTATTCACTTGATCAGAGCTTATTCATTATAAGAGTAAGGTATGAGTTACAACAGAAAATTTTTCTGGCTTGTTTTCCATTCTATGATTCTGTGAGTATGTAGAAATAATGGCATTGGACTTTGTGGCCTTACAGGTTTCTCATCAAAGGCAGAAGGCTTTCTAGCCGGGAAAGCCCCCCAAAAAATCCCATTATAATCAATAATCAGAGAAGAATGACCAAAGTCAGACTTCTCAATCCAGTGGTCTTAAGTATATATATTAGTAAGTATATATATTCTTAAGTATATAATAGCTCACATTCAAGAGGACAGGTTGAACCACAGTTGCAGTTTAACAGAGAGCTCTCAACTACGCAAGGTGTCTGTGTATGGGAAGACAGGGTTTGAAGAAGCGCTTATCAGAGTGGCAGAATAGGGGAGCTGCACTATGTGGGGCACCGCCCTTCAACGTGCATAAGGGAGTGCTGTAATAGCTAGTTCCGAAAAACACAGACTCTACGCCTGACTGGCATGGAATCTGAACTGGCAGGGAATTAATGGGTGTTTGTACTAGAAAACACAGTCCAACTGCAAATCTGTGGATGTAGTGAGCTTAGGGTAATGGCTGGTCTCTCCTTCAACAGAAATGAAGTTCACTACATTCAAGGTACCTCAGTCCATTATTTCAGGTCTTGGGCATAAATTATGACAAACATTTACATAGTGGCCTATTCAGGATTATGGCTTGCTCTCTTTTGCAGAAATTGGCTGCACTGCTACAATATCCAAAAACGTTAAAATAGTTTCTCAAGTATTCACAATTTCAGTTCTCCTAAAATTTTGCCAATCTGAAGTTGTGTAAAGGTCATTCATTTTATATATATTTGAAACTTAATTTGATTGGTGATTAAAGAAATGTATTTTGCTAATCAGATCTTTCATGAGGGAATGACGAAATCAATTGCAGAACATTCTTTATAGAAAAAGGTTGTAGCTAAGAACTTTTGTTGCTTTTGTGTTTAGTTTTATTTCTGACAGCTAAGGCAAAGAATTAAAAGACGCCAGGAGACAAGGAAGTGTGATAAAGGACAAATTTCTAACAGTCCTACGTGAACGTTGTCCAAAGGGAAACCTGAAATGAACAGTTAGAAATGTACATCAAAAAAATAATTTAACAAAACGTGACTGGTAGATCAACATATTTAAAGCATGTGTGAATATCTATTAATCCAAAACCAAGCCATTTCATTTGCTAAATTGAAATGCACGTTTGCACATTCACTTGGATGCTGGAACAGCTCTCCAGCAAAAAAACACTAAATCATAAATGACAGCATTGTTGAAGATAAATTTTCTGAGTGGCAAGTGTGTGTGCTTTTCTGGAAAAATACTGGCTAATTTTGAAGAAATTAGATCCTGAACGGTAGTACAATCAGTAATTTATTATAAGCCATAGTGTGATTTGGAAATGGCTAAGAGAAGAACAGTAAAATGTTGCACAGTTACAACATCTATTGTTGACTGACAGAGTTAGTGCATTCCCAGATGGAGGTCAGTCTTTAAATAATACAGCAGAGGAAGGAAAAATTGCAAATATCCCACTTTCTATGAACTCATAAAACCAAAAGTAAGTGTTTCTTACTTTTGAGTAAGAGTTTCACAGAAGTCACCCTTACTCCAGACGTTGCTGAACTAGACAGCATTGCTTTTGTTTAAAATAAAATTACCTAAGGACCGGGAAGTACAAAATGTTTATTGTAACCTAGTTTTGACAGTATCTATTTATAAGACTCCTCCCCAATTTTCAAAATCTTATTTGAGGTTGGAAACATTAACATGAGTTACCTTATTTGCTGATGCAGAGAAGCAGTCATCCAGGAGATCATCTGGCAAGGCCACCACTTAAGTCACAGGAAAGACTCTGTACAAAAGATCTGTGAATCAGGATGGGCTAACTGCCCCCAGAATAAATCTTGCACAGCAGAGATTATTCCAAAGAGATATTGTTTTCAGATGTTTCTTCTTCACAATATTCAACTCTCATAGCAACGCACGTACATAACATAAACAAACACTATGTGTGATTCTTTTGTCTCTTCTGTCAATTTACAATTGGAATAACTCTGTTAGAATCAATGTAGCTACAACATACAAAGTCAAGACATGTTAAGAATTATTCCCAGGGTCTTGTGAGTCATAGTATTCTTCTCAGCAATTTATGGTTCAGACCTCTTGATGTTTACCAAAAAGTATAGGACCAAAAATGCACTGATTATGATCAGTGTGTCAGGATGAAATAAGGCCAGTGTATAACTTTTATTCATTTCACATTATCCAAAAAAACCCTTTCTTGTATGCTCCTGAAGAAGCATTTGCAGGACTTTTGAAAACGCCTTCAGGATTTTAATGTGCGTTAACACATTAAAATGTCTATAATACAATGCCTGAAGAGCTAATGAGAAACACCTTTTATATCAAATAGGGAATCCTCGTATCCATATGGCTTGTACTTGTTAGCTGTGGTAGCAGTATTATCAGAGGTACTACAAGTACATTGGGGTAATACCCAAAAGACCAGTTCAAGGGATCTCAGTGTTTCATATACTGTATCACAGTCCAAAATGATTGCCTTGTGGGGCTCTGTTGCTTCCACTGAAAATCCCATATTTGTCTTTTAGCATTTACTTTCTGTGCCTATTTGACCGTCTGTAATGTATAAAAATGTCAGTTTTGTAAGATCAGGCTTTTACATACTTGGTTGCACAGTATGAATTAAATTTATCAAACAGCAATCTATGTGCAGTACACCATTATCATGAGTAATAGGCACCTAGATATAAGCACCTGCTATTAACTTAACCAAAAATGAATAGTCCCACAAGGCCCTAACTTTTTCACTCTAGTCTACCTATTTGCTATCGGTATAGCAATACCATTTTATAAAGTCCAAGGAACCAACCAGCTTCCCCTGGCAGCAGAGAAAATTCAAAAGCAGAAAATACTCTCATAGAGAAAACCAGAAAATCCATCTTAATGCAGACTTCCTCTTTCATAGGATTGCAAAGAATGAGCTTCACATCTACTCAGTCAAAATAGAACTGTGAAGAGAAATTATGTCCCAAGTAAAAGTCAACTTTGCCTTAAAAATGTGTTGCTGATGCAAGGACAACAGACCACTATTTGTCTGGTCTTTTTTGGACTTTTCCTTTCATTAAGATATATATTGGCTTTCATTTCTCTTTACATTAATTATTAGTTGATTCTTAGTGAATATATGACAAGCAAATTTCTGCTTTGAAATACAATATATTTGCATTAGGCCAGGCTTTTTCAGGTATTTATGTTGTTCTGATTTGCATTAATGGATTCAGAACATCTATACCTTCTCTCACATCAGTAGAGATTTTGGAAAACTTTTTAAGATCCCAATACTAAGCCTTAAGTTTATAGGCCTCAATGAAAAACTGGAGCCTCTGTTAACAGTACAGTTATACATCTTTCTGATACATAAATGTGTTCCAAGCTCCGTTAAAAGTGGAAAAAACATTTAGTTTAAAATGATAGCTAGAATGCCGTGAAAGACAATACATTTTGATCAAGAGCTCACTACAATATGGTGGCTATTTGTAATAATGATATGCTAGAGAGGTTTTAATGATAGTTTCTCAAACATAAATTATTGACTTCTTAATCCAAACTGCAGTACCCAAAAGATGTCATAATTTTGGAAACTTCCAGTACTGCTTAGAAACTACATTCAACTTTAGTGTTGTATAGTGGGAATGGGGAGCCTTTGTTGTGGCTCCTTTAGGATATTTTAAGTAGTTAAGATTGTAGTTACCACAGGGAGAGAGCAGGTATTAAGCATTTAGAGCAATGGCAAAAGGTCAGATGTGATATACTGGTTTGATAGTCAGAAATGTAATTCAGTAAAGCTATTCTTAATACACTGATTGTAGCCATAGGTGTATCAACAATCCATAGTACTCAATTATTATGTTAATTAATCAACTAGGAATTGGGGCTCAAACCCCTACTTTTTGGAAGTTGCCTGAGTCTTTTGAAAACGTAGTCCATGATAGCTGTTCATGAAAATATATTGAGCCTGGCAACTATGACAGAGTCCTAAAAAGGGCCCACTTATTGGAAAGCTTATTAAAGTAAACACTAAAGCTCACTTTTGCCATTTGTTGCATTTTGTGCATTCTACATTATGTGGTCTATATCTTATGTCAGTTCTCAGAGACAGAGGAGATTTACAGGTGTATCAAGAAGACTGTGCATTTGATATTTCTCATTATATAATGGGCACAATTTTATCAAGGTGTCTTCAAAAGTCTTAAAGCAGAAGCCAACCAAAAAAAGAAAAATTAAACAATACAATAGGTTGTCAGCTGGGTTATTCCAGATGAAGAGGGGAAAGATATGACTCAGTCTCCCACATTTCTCTGTTATGATCTAGTTCCTAACAACAAGGCAGGAAGGGCAGGGAAGCAAGATGAAAGAGTAGGGAAGAAAAGAAAAAAAGAGATTTCCATTCAAGGAAGAAGTAGGTTTCCAGATCAATTGCTCCTGGTAATTGAACCTTTGATAGTAAAAGCAAGAAAGATACAGTACAAAAAGTCTGCAGAAAATTGCAGTTTCAGCACAGATAGTAGCAGTTTATCACATTGGCCATATCAACAAGTTGAGGCACTGGTGCAACACAGGAGGAATCTTACTATGAATTACACTGATAGTGCTAATAGCACATTGTATAGGTTTATTTTCATGTTTCTTCCATTATTACCAATCTATGCTTTTTAAACTAGTTTTTTTTTCTCTTTTACCCGTAGTAATGAAGTTGATCCGAAGTTCCTCTTGCACACACGCTGGGCGCTGTACTTCATCAGGGGCTGGAAAATCCATTATTCAAAGCTGAACTAGAAAAGTGTTAGGCAGGCTCCCTCTCCATAGGTTAGGGATCCTCAAGACTCTGCAAGGCAATCCACCATTGAGCTGCAAGAGCATACTCATGAGCAGGTAAGTTACTAGCTTTTAGTGAAATGTCTTTCTAGGCATCTCAGCAATAGTGCAAAGACAGACTGAGGGTTACTGTAATCTCTTATTACTAAAGAACATTGTCTTTATTTGTATTTCCATTTCACTGTTGAGATTGTAACTAGTCACATGAGAACAAACCTTTCAGAAGCATTTTTAAAGCTTATCTAATTTCAGAGTTTATCATATTTTAAATTTCTACTAAAGATAAATACACTTCTCATTCAGACTTTATTGTCTCTCATGCGTAATCTGGGTATACATTATACCAGGATTCTCAAATAGGAAGTAATTATGTATGTGAATATAAAGGGCAAGTTATTTCTTATCTCACAAGTAAGGAACTTGGAGGTAAGATGTTTTTGCATCAGCATGTTGTAATAACAGCTTTCCTTTAAGTACAGAACTGGAATTCAGACATGCAATATCTGCCCTTAAGTTTGTTATTTTTTCGTTCTTCTCAACTGGTATGTAATACTGAGCAACTCAACCGTAATTTTAAAAGCAGAAGTCCACCTCTTAACTTCCACTCTCGTATCTGGACCTATTGTCTCCTTTACAACTTGGTGCAGTCCAGCTTCTTCTGACATTCAGATACTTAAAGTGGTAGCCAAGAACTGCTGTTTTTTTTCCAGAGGCAATGAGGCACTCCCTCTCCAGTAGCAGATCCATGTAAATATTGATATTGCTTTAGTGAAATCTGGACTGCATTTCATTTCATGTGGAAATTTCAGTAATGAGGGTTCATAAAATTGTTGTAGATGTCAAATTTAACACTCATTATGCTAAATCCAAGACTGCCAGTGTTTTTAATTAAATACTGTAATATAATTGTGCCAGATCAGAAAGTGGGCTTTTTTTGAGTTTCATTGTTATTAAGCTCAAGTTGCTCCTTAGTTTAATTCACCTGTTTGGTTTAATCAACAATAAAAGGAAGGAGAAACTCCCAAACAGCTGCCACTTCTCGTAACCCCTCCGTAGCAAATTAAAATCCAAACTCAGCCCCACTTGGGCATGCTATTCCCCTGCAGCACTACAACCCATGGAGGACTTTGGGACCCTGGGCAAGAACAGCATAGCCCTGGCTTAGGACGGGGGTGGATGGGAGTCACGTGGGATACCTAGGCTGAAGATGCAGTGCAGATACCCAAAGAAAAAAATTATTCCTGAGTGGAGTAATTTGCTGCATAGTTTTATGAAAAGGCGATCATGTCATACCAGCTTGCTATCTTTCTTTTGACCATGTAACTAGCTCCACAGACCAGAATAGTTTGGCAGACCTAATCTAGGTGGATTTAAGGAGTGCATTTGATACAGTGCTCAGTGGCAAATCATTATTTTAAAAATATAATTTAAAGTTTAGTTATTATTTTAAAATATTTAAATTATTTTAAAACCATTGTTTTAAAATAGAGATGAGAAGAATAAGTATAAGGTAGCTAAAGGGGAGATTGTCGCATCTCATGTTCAAAGAGAAATTGTGAAGTTGGAGAAATAATCCCTCCAAAAAATAATAGTTTTTCATAGTAATACCAGTGAAGTTCCTCATGGATTGCTGTTGATGTCCAGTGTGCTTAATATTTAACACTAAGGAGAGCCAAAGTCCCCAAACAACCTGGGTGCTTAAAAAATTTGCAGATAAGCCAAAGCTGGGTGGTATGATTAATGGGGGTAATGGCTACTTTGTCAAAGGATTAGATGACATTGTAGTCTAGACAGATTGATGGCCTGTGAAACAGCAGTCCTTGGTGTGCAGGGTCTAATGATTAAATATGCCAGTGCCAGCCTGGGTGCTCATCACAGCTCCCAGTGGTGGCTGTGAGACAGAGAGAAAGGAGGAAGAACACCCCGGGGTAGCTCTCTCTGGTGTGGGAGAAAGCCAGCTGTCCTGCCCCCTCTTTACCATCTATCTGCCTTTAGCACCAGCCAGTGAGGCCCCATGGCCAGAGGAAGTGCAGGGGATGCACTGCTACTGCTCTGTTCTCCACCTGCGCCTTTCACCAAAGAGGCTCCTTACTGGTCGCACCACCCCTGCAATTCAGCACCACTTCTTTTTGCTTGACCTCAAATAGAATACACATGAAAATTTTTCTACAAAAAAGAGAGAAAAAACAAGAAGAATTCAGTCCTTTGGCAACATCCAATTCTGGCTAATTTTTGGCAGTTCTAGCTATATTCTAATCTTCCTAACCCCTTAGATAAAAAGAGAATTGCAACTCTAAAGCTACAGAAGGAGGCCATAGCCTCCTGAATCCTGCTTAGCAAGCAGTAAAGGCAGCCTGGCCTAGACTAATAATCCGTTTACTATTTGTAGAAAATGTTGGGAAACACAAACTCTTCGTTTTCAGCATATTCCACCACCCTAAGTGCCAGGGCTCAACCATAAAGCTATTTATAAATTTAACCTTATTTCATATGCTTGCCTTTCTCTTGAATCCATTAACCTTCTGAACAGTCAGCATATGTGACTCTGAAAGGTTGAAGCTTATGGATAGGAATAGCACTGTAAGTTGTTGAATGTATTGTAAGCTGCCCCTTATCAAAAGGAAGGAAAAGCTATTTAATAATGCCTAATAAAAATAATAACATAGCAGCTACTTTTTGCAGATTTTTTTTTTTTAGGTGAAAGGTTGTAGTTGTACTGAGCAGATGAGAAAGAAATCAAGAGCCTCTGCTTACTGCGCTTTCAGGTCTTTATTTTTCTCAGCAATGAACCATATGTACTTTTTCCCTGTTGTTACTATAACAAAGAAGCACTCTGTTAAATATTAAACGTGTCCATGAATTAAGCACTCACATGCTCTGCTGCAGGAGTCTGGGCAAACCAATGAGATAATCTAGACTGAATGACAAGTCTCTTTTGTGCAAATCAATGAGATAATCTGGATTATTTGAATGACAAGTCTGTCTTGAATTATGCATTTTAAGAATTCAAGATGGCAATCCTGACTTGCAGGCAAGAGCCCTGTGCCCCTAAACGTTGTACCAAACCGTAGTCGTATAAATAGGTTAACTGTGCAGGCACAGGGATCCGTCTGAATTCCACTGCTAGATTGAAAGCCTCTCACATTCAAACCTTTCTCTGTTTTCAGTACAGTTTAAAAGTCATTTAAAATATCAAAATGATTGTTTTCACTCCAGGTGAAACCTCTAAAGGAATAGTCTCCAGCACAAGCATTTTGTAGCCTAGCTGCCCATGTTGCCCAGGTTCAACTCTTATTCACCATTATTTAATACCAGATTATGCTCTGATTAGATACCCAAGTGTTTTGGACTTGCACACATTCCTTTCTTTGTGCCTTGTTTCCATGCTGACCTTCAGATTTCAGAACCTCTCTACATCAGGATTTTGATTATTTTATATTATTATTATTATTTTGAATTATTACTATCATTTGAATTCTTAATTATTACTTTGAACTGAACTAAGTTTTTCATTTGCTTGAAAAATGTTTTTTGCTCTTTCATAGAGAAGCTGGAGTCAGCATGGAGACACAGAGCCTCCCAGCAAAGGTGAGCTTGTGAGTTGGCAGATTCCTTCAGGAGAGTGCTCTCTGATGGGGACCAAGGCAGCTGACCACATGTCAGTAAGGTGAGCTACAGTGACTGCCCAAGTAACACAGACTCTCTGTAGTTTGTTCACTTTCATTTCACAAGAAGAGATATGATACAGGCACTTGCCACTGTGGCAGCTGGCAGATCAGGTTCTGTAGTCAGCATTTTGATTTAACAGCATACAACATACAAACATACAAGAGAGATGTTGAACTGGTCTGGTCTACAATGAGATTTCTTTCGTGTAGAGGCTTTGGGGCCTGTGAAACTGATAATTGCTTGCAGAAAAATCCCTGGCATAAAACTGGGAACCTGAGATTTTATGTAGAAAATAGAGAGCCAGTGAGTATACACAACTTTGAGGAGCTGAATTTTCTTAGCATCCTTTTCTGAAACTTGTTGTCAGGATGAGAGTGAACTCACCTCCAGTCTCCAACAGAGTTTAGAAAGATCTTGCCACTATCCTAAACTTCATGTAATCACCATATGTACGTCTCTGGCATTAAGACAGTGGAATCTGATGACACTGCTGCTCTTGAGAAGAAGAAAAACACTCAGAATCAGTGGAGTCATAGCCATTTCCATGACATGAGAATTTGGCCCATAACCACATGAAATTTTATCTACTTTGAGAACGTGCAATTTTGAGAAAAATCCATCTCAAATTGGCACGCTCTCCAGAGGTGGACAAGCAAGTTCCTCATACTGAGGTGAACTCCCATCACCCCAGCCCTGGAGCACTGTAGCTAGCACTTGATAACCACAGGTACAGTCTCCTGGAACTGACGTCACCCAATTTCCAATTTCATTCTAACAAGACAATCTGTAAGAACAAACGTATTTCTTGCCTAATGTCCTCAGTCAGCTGCTTTTACCACTGAGGTAAAAGTTATGCAAGAAGGAAAATACTGAGCAGATGGATATGTTTACTAGGGAGTTGGACTGTATGCAGAAGCACCATTTACATTATTTCTGGGAATTGGTGTAGTCAGGAAAGGATAAAAGCATACTATAATTAATAACTTCATCAGCCAGCTCATCATAAATGAGTTTGTCAGGCTGTAAGTGGAAAAATGCAATTTTTTCAAATTTTTATCTTTCATGATTAATGCTATAAAATGTATGAAAATACAATTTTTATACCTAGGAGATAATTTGAAAAACACTTATTTTTACTAAACATTCAAATAAGTACTGAGAAGATGTAACCATACAATGTTAGGCTAGGATCTAAAGTCAGTTAGACTCCAAAATGCAACCTGTTTATGTACTGCAAAGAAAAGAGATGACCACTGAGAATGATATACTTCTGGCATTTGATGAAATCAGAATTTTTATAAAAAATAGTATTATTCATAAATTGGAAAACTTCAGTGGATATGGAAGAATCATTATCTTGAAAAATACATTTGGCATGTAAGTTATTAAGTCTTCTCAGATGAAATAAATAAACGAATGTTTCCAGTTGTGTGATTTTCAGTACCTAACAGGTGATTATGTATTTAAAAAGGTAGATGGATCCTTTATGAGATTTTCTTCTTTAGCATAGAGTGATGAAGAGTCTCTGAATGAGACTTAGATCTGAAGATTTCCCATCTGAAGAGGCCTGGGTCACACAGACCATATCCAAAGTGTATGCTAACCTGACTGTCATCCAGTGGTTCAGTGTGCAAAGAAGAGGAGATGTTACTGGTTTGTAGAGAAGCTCCATAGTTCCCAGAGAAACAGACCCCAGCCCACAGTCCTGCTGTCTGAACTGAGATCAGAAAAGAGCCATCCAAAACCTAGAACTGACCTACTGTCGTTAGTCATAAGGCTGCTCCAGAAATCAACCTTGCTACAAAGTCCTTTACAAGCTTTGTGCTCTTGTGGATAAAGACAGGTAATAAGTAAGGAGAGTAAACAACAGCTCTGCAACTGCAATGAAATTTCAAGGAGAAAGTGTTGAAGCAGAAAATAACAAAGAGCCTACTTACATCTCTGTACTTCCTTAATGTTAGCTAACTAGACTTTATCGTCTGTTCCAGGCAGTGTCCTTTGTTCATGGACTCAGTCACTGGCACTGGCAATCCCCAGGTAGGTCAACTTCTCTATTATAGAAAGGACTTTAACACAAGGAAATAACTCTTCTTTCAACCATCTGATGAAAATTAACAAATAGCAATTCTTCTCTGTGTCATCCATGCAATTTGATTACATGCTGTGCTAACGTTATGATTTGATAAAATGGTGAACTAAGCCACCATCATTGTTAACACACTGATCTAATCTCATCTGCAATTCTGGTTTGATTATAATATTGTTCATTTTAAGCTTAGAGCAGGTTAGCCTATATCATGTGCTTCCATGATGTTAATGTTTGTTTTTCTCGGTTAAAATAATAAAGTCAGAAAAAGCACACAGAACTAGATTACACCCTCATTTTTAATAGCCCTTATAGGTTTCTCATGTAACACAAATTAGGGTTTTTTAAATGAAGGCCTTTACTAGTCTAGGTCACCCCTGTTCAAGAAAGATGAATTCAAATTCATCTGCTAGCATGGCCATGGGACAGGAGAGTATACTTTATAAGAGGAGAATAAAAGAGCTTGGCTTGATTAGTTGAGCAAAATGAAGCGTGATGGGGATACAGATTTCCCTTATAGCTGCCACAAATGCCATGGCCGGGGAAGAGCTATTAAAGCCAATGCTGGCATCAGAACAATATGGTAGATAGAGATTGTCAATGGCTGAAAATAAGGCATCTACCCGTTCAAAGAGCAAGGCTCTGGGCAAGCTTTATAATGCGGCAGGAGGGGATGCCTGCAAAAAACGGGACTGTTCAACCACCCATTCCTAAGTTTCTTTATTTCCTGTGTTTCTGAAGAAAAATTTCTCTTTAGCAATATGTTTTTCCTCTATTCACTGTGTCAGTGTTGTGCACCTGGTAATTTGATTTGCAATTTGTGCAGCCATAAATCTCCCTGGAGATACCACATGAATTGCCATTCTTTTTCATTAACTTGATTTTAAAAAATGTCCTGCTCTGCCACCAAGCAAGAATGAAAATGAAAACAGTTTCTTTCCCCAGGAAGCAGAAGCAAGGTTTTATGAAAGAAGGGGAATATTTCCTGAATGGGTCAAATGAGTAGCAACATGATGTAATTCATAAAATAAATGCAATTTCAGAATGTCCCTCTTATCCTGAAACTTGGCAGGAACAGTACTTCACTGGGAATCTGTAAGAAACGTGCAACTACTATGAGTGGAACAAAAGATGTCTTAAAAAGAGACACTATTTAGACTAACCAGTGAGTAAGCTTTTCAAGTGGACTGACTGACGTGGTAAGTCTTAAAGTAAGATATTTTTACATGTTTTCAATATAGAAGGATGACCACAAGTGCCAAATGTACTGTTACATATAAGAATTTCTACTTGTTGGCCAAAGAGCACAGACACAGAGCAGCCATGACGCATGACAGTAAAAGGAATATGGTAATTCCAAGCAGTCTGCTATCCTTCACTATGGCTAATGAGGTTAAGACTTACAAATAACAAAAGAAATGGGTCAGGTCAGGTGGCAGAAGAAGAGAGTCGTCTGCTCAAGGAAGATGCGCTGCACTGTGTGCAAGCTGCCTTGCTGAGAAGGCTCCTCTGAAGCCATTTTGCATCTTAAACTGCTTGGTGCACTGGCTGAAGGATGCCAAATGCAAGTCTCATCCCAGGGATTACTCCCCATCTTAATTTTGCTCTGTCAAACCACTTCTGGGCTCGCTGTCAAAATGAAATTGTTTCTCATCTTTCTCATCATTATTAATGAACTGGACGCCCTTTTTTAAAACTGATGTCACATCTGCCACCATCCTGTCCTTGAGTTCTCAGCTGAGCACTGTTTGATCCTGACAATTTTATACAGTTCAGTTTATTGATATATTTCAAAAGTTAGTGATACTGGACACTACTGTTTTAGGCAGCTCCTTGGACCCAGTCCCTATAAAGAAAGATCCCCCTGTAGGACCCTCCCTGACTTTCTCCATATTAAACAGCACTGACCCATTTGCAAGGTTTTCTATATAACCTTTTATTTCATGGGCAATCTTTTATATACTAGTTCCTCATCTGGCCCTTGAAAACCTTTTGCAGGTTTCCCACTTCAGATGCATTTGTGAGATTTCTGTCAGTTCTTATGGCTTCCTTTTTGGGGAAGTTAGTTCTAAAACCAGAGCTTGTGATCTCTATTTTTGTGATTTGGATGTGACTTTGTGGAGGATGTTTGTTCGCTCCTACTAGGCTCCCTTTCCTGTTGAGCCATGCCAGTTTCTTTGTGATTTGATCCTTTTGAAGGCATGTTAGCGAGGTGTGCATACATCCAAGCCTCTAGTTAGGGTTCTTCAAATATCTTAAATTAGATTTCCTTTTAGCAAGCCTCCTCATTTCTGTGTAGTTATGTATTACTGTAGTGAATCTGTTTTTTCCTCCTACAAGGCTGCTGTTTGAGTACATGATGGTCACTATTGCAAATCACAAGCACTCTTACAAATGTTGCACATTGACCAGGAGAGCATCAGGATGGCTTCTCATATGTGTGGTCGCTGACTGCTTGCAGAAAGAAGCAATCATTCTGCACAGTGTCCCAGCATGGCATTTGCTCAGCATGTCCAGGGAGTCCAAGTTGCTCAGCCTCTCATCTCTGTTATCTTTCATGGTCACTACTCAGATTCTATGACTGATGAGATTACCTTGACTCCCCTCACTTCAGGTATGGCACTTTCAGATCATAATGTTTAAATGTTGATATACTTAACATCAACAACAAAAAAAAATTGTCTGTTTTTATCACATAAAACTAGAGTTTGAAATGTGTGGCACTGACTCTTATGTCCTTGTCAATATGTCACAGGTCTATAACAACCTCTGATTACTTTCTCTCAACTGGGAGCTGGGTTTGTCCCTGAGTTGCAGTGCTTAGCCATGGATACTTTCTGTGCTCTGCTCCATTAGGACTGCTAGATGGGCACTTCAGTGGAAGGAATAAATAACTCTTTTGCTGATGCAAGCAGAAACCGTCCAGTACCAGGTATTTTTTTTTTAGACTTTGACTAACAGGGCTGTCTCAAGATTAGACAATTGAGAGAATTAATTTTGGCCTTCACTAATGACACTCTGAAATGGTTTCTGGGCAGTCCTATCTAATCCAAGATACGGGCTCTCAGCTCAGTGCCAGCCTAACACTGCAGGGGGAAAGCCAGACTTCTCAGGCCTACCTGCTCAGGACAGAACCAGCGAAATGCAGATGTCATGGTGGCACCTCCACTGTTGCCCTCCTTGCTGGGGTTCAGGTGTCTGCAATCTTGTTTTGCACAGCACAGCAGTGTAACCCTCACTCAGGCTCCTGAGAAAATCGCTGTGTTGGCAGAAGGAGCTATGTGACAGTGTGTTGGCCGGAGCTGGGCAAGCTGAGGAGGGTGAAATCATAGGCAGAAGTAAGATTGTTAAAATGGGGACAGCGAGTGGCTTGGGGATTCAGCACGAGATACCTGCAAAGTTATGAAGCCCTGAGAGAAAAACATGGACTCAGAAGATGGCAAGTCCACAAGGCTGAGGAACGAGGCCCTGGCCCTTGCTGCTGGCTCCCTGCCAGCTCTCATCATGTGAGTCTCCACTAGCTCCTGTGTGCATAAGGAAGCAAATAATTGCATTGTACCTTGAATGGGTGTATCTCTGGCTTGGACTGTCTCCTTGCGTGCAGTACGAGTTGCCCGAGCCGAGCAACACGGAGAAGGGAGGATTATACCACCAATATGCCAACACCGTCAGCTTGGAGAGGCTGCCCAATGAAGCGTCTTTCTCTGAGCAGAGGATCACACTTGGCATACAAGCCAGGAAGAAACCTGTTGGTGCTTTGCTGCATGCAGACAGATTGCTTCTAGGTGGAAAAATCAAAAGCTGCTCACTTGTAGCAAGTGTTGCAAAAGCTGGTTGCTGTTGACATCTATTTCTGTGTTATGTGGGATAGTCCCAGCAGGGCCCTGTCCTTGTGGCCAAGAGCAGGGAGAGCAGAAGCACTGCCCAGGGACCCTATTGCCATGCAGCAGCTGCAGGGTTAAACTAACAGCTCCTGCTCTGAGACGTGATTCAGCTTTTAGAGGAGAAGCACTCTTATTTGCTTATTTTATCCATGAGGTTCCTTAACTTACTGGTATGGCTGTGGAAAGTTTGCCATATTTACTGACAAGCCAAAAGGAAGTAGAGAGTGATGTTCAATATCAGACAGTAGCTGAATCATTGCCTAAGCCAACATTAACTAACTGCTCTATAATCTCTCAGTAAACCAGTTTTACCTTTTCACAGACACGTGGAAATGCCAATAAGCTCAGAGACAGGAAGCTGAAAACAGGCACAAGCACAATTACATCATTTGTTTAACATAGTAGGGGGTAAAATTCAAAAAAGAATGTTAGCCACAATTTAATCATTTTCCTCGACTTTCTTCCATAATTCAGATTTGAAAAATTTTTAAATAAATGTTACCTGCAGGCATTCATTGGTAACAGTCAGTGCTTTAAACTTCACTTGCTCCTTTTGAAAGGGAAGTATTTCACTTCCTTTGCAGTTTTACCCTGGCTCAAATCTCTTTCTACTGATATTTTTGATTGATAGTTTTAGAGCTGCTCCCAGATTTATTATGTCTTAATTTTATATTAAACTTTAAAAATGCACGTAGAGAAACGCCTATTCATCCCCCATGTACTATCGACCCACTGCAGGAGAGGACTCTGAGAAAAAAAAAAAGCCCTCCCCGGTCTCCTCACCATGTTATTCACTCTCTCACAGCTGCATTTCCCCCCATCTCATGGTCCCCCTCTCAGGTACTTTGCTACTCCTTCTCCCCACGTAGACGTTTCTTTTCCTGCGTCTACCAAGTTGTAGCAGAAGAATCGTCGAGAGCCCTGAGAAGGCAAGCTCTGTGCTGGGGGCCAGCACAGCCTGGGCAGGCAAAGCCCGGCTCTGCTTGTAGCAGTGAGCTGAATTGGGCTTAATTACTCTTCAGAGGCCATGCTTGCACAGCTTGACCAGAAATAAGCTAAATTAATTTCATCAAGCATGCACAAAGCAGACAAAACACTCTGATATTTTAGCTACTAAGCAAGTCCACACTGAACACATGCAAATTGCAGTTTATCAACACTTTCCAGCATGCACAAGAGCCTCAGAAGTGCTGTCCCTGCTCCAGAAGCCACACCATGCTGTATTTGGGCCATTGTTCCAAGCCTCTGGAAATAGGAATTAAAACCAAGATCTCTTTCATTAGCTTGAGCTTTAGAGAGGGTTGTGCCTTTTGATCAGTGTTTTCCACTAAAATGTAGCCTGAGGTTATCAGTCAGGATAGAAAAGTTTAGGCCAAACACTTGCAATTTGGCAAAGTTACAAGTGACAGAAGCCCAGCTCTGACAACAGGAAGTGTCAGGCAGTCTGAGGAGCCAGCCTTATTAGCTACACTTGCAATCACCTTTCTCATGTTTCTGGTATCTGTGCATTACCTTTACTGCTCGGGAGCCATTTTTCAAGAAAAGTTATAAAAAGAATCTGTTTTCATAGGTTATTCTTATGCATGATAATTACAGCCGCTTAGAGCATTATACATTCACTTGCTGAAAGGACATTAAATGAGCTTCACAAATATTTAATCAGTTGGGCCTGCAGCATGACTAAGTTTACTTCTCTCTTGCTGTAGCAAGCTAATAGCCATGCCCAGTGGTTGCTGTAGTTACCCCTTTACTGGAAAAGCAGCCAAACTGTTCCCGTCTTGGGTTGAAGGCTTCCTTCCTGGGGCTTTGTGTCAACTGAAGTGTAACTATAGCTTTTTAGAGAGCAGATCTACCACAGCCAGGCTGTTTAACTGGCTTTCCTGAAAGGGTTTTTGACATAATACTGCTCTAGAGCACTGAAATAATTGCTCTGTAAAGTTTGTGTTTATTATAGCATATATATTGAAATGAAAGCCTGTAGAGTTGGTGTAATAGGCATTGTATTTGTCCCTTTTATTCTTATTTTGTTCATTCTGTTAAAGCTGCCCAGAAGCAAATCAGAAGCAATTTAAATACTACATTTTGTTCCTAAAATAGCTTTTGTAGGTAGGGCTTTCCCAGAAATGCCTGTTTACAGGTGGTACTTCCAGCAATGACCACTCAGAGAGAAATAATTAGTTGTTTTGTAGTTTGCAGGTATTAAGTTTCTCCTCTTGTTCAGCCTTAATTAGATTGCAGAATATGGCTGGCTGCATATTTGCATTAGTGTGGCTGGAAATGAGATCTCTTCTGCAATGTCCTATGGTATTTCAGCAAGGAGGCAGTGTGCTACCACCGTACAGCACCCAGCGCACGAATGCTGAAGATGTGCCAGAGTCAGCAATAAAAGAGACCTTATTCTGTTTCAATCTCAGCCTTGTCCAGCATCATGCAGGGACGCTTGGAGATCTTCCAAAAACTTGGTTCACAGGCCCTGTTCAAATGGACCAAAGTATCATAACTACTACAGAGCTTTGTGCCATAACGAAGCCATTCCCACGCATACACACATATTACTGAATATGAAAGGACATTTGAAAATATCTCTGTGCAAAGGCATACATGGAATGTCTTTCCTGTGGGATTTTTTTTTCCTTCCCCTCCAGTACAAAATTTAAGTGAAGAAGAATACAATAGCCCACTACACTACAGGGAGGAAGAGCCAAATTTCACCCTGCTGCTATGTTTATTTATAGTAATTACCTCAGACATGGACTTTCACCATTAAAATATAAGAGCATGAATATGTGCGTGTGCACTAGTAAATCCCAGTCAAAAGGTAAATTAGCAAGATGCCAGGTACCTTATCTCTCCTCTTCAGTTACATTGTGACTTATCATGGTTGACATTTCTGTAAGGCTGTAGTAGCAGATCTGAGTTTGAACATTCGTAAGGAGAAGATGCAATACAGCAGCTCTGATGTCAATAGAAAGTCAGTCTTTGTCTGCTTCATTTGGATTGCACTTAATTGCAGGAATTGCATTAATAGTCAACACAAGCCATCTGTTTAAACATGTGTGTTTTGAAAAGAATTGCCATGTACAATAAACATACTCACTGTAATGACTCATATCTGTTTATGTGAAATGAGGATTCGGCAATTTCCCTTACAAAAACATTAAATTACAGGTTAAAAGCAGTTTTGTGTCAAGTTCCCGTGTTTCCATGACAGGTCTGACAGCCTGGTAGTTACAGGGCCGTCTGGGAAGTATTTGTTCGCTGTGGGACTACCAAACAGAACTATTTCCCTAACCTTCCCCCAAGAGCCTTCTGGGGAGTCAAAGCTGAACCAAGAAGTCTCTGCAGCTCTGGAGTTCAGGGGCCAGGGTGTATTTAGGGATATGCAATATCCCTAAATATGCAACCTCCCATTTTTTCTGTGTCAGAAAAAACAGGTTTTCATTCCCTTTTTCTTCCTTTGTAAGTGCATATTAGATGTTATTTTTAAAGAGTGAAATAACATGCCATTAAGTATCATTTCTGGTATAATTTCTAGGTAAGCTGTGTTAAATGCCTGGACTTACTCAGCAGCAGCATAAATTATGAATTGTCTGGTTCCACGTGCACCAAGCGGGAGGCAGAGTCCAGCTGTGTGCTTCCCACTCAAATGTACAAAGTAGACTGTTGTTCCATTTACCAGGCATTAATATGCAAAATATGTATGGGTGCCAGCACAGAAGGAGGCTCAGAAACCAGAATTAAAAAAAAAAAGAAGTATGGTGAAGCCATAGGGTGAATCAGCAACTCCGTCACCTTTCATCTGGGAAGTTAGCTTGACATCAACGTGGCCCTTTATTTTTTTTTTCCTAGAACAATTTTAGATTCCTGGGAGATAAAAGCAGGCCTTGCTTTTATTTCCTAAGCCTTACTGTTGCACAGACCACCAGTTCCAATGAGGTGCAACGTTTCATTAAATGAGGAGGCCAATAATTATGTTTTAAGATGTACTTCAGTATCACTAGTTTCCCCATGAAATATTTTCTGCTTTATATACCTGATGGAGCCTTATTCAGTCAATGGATTTTGTTAATGCTGGTATTTCTGTGAGTTTGAAGTGGACATTGCATACAAGAAACCTGCAGGTCTCGAGTTTTACATGATATGCTAGATCTCAGTATTTTCCATTAACCTCTCTCCTTCTGCAGGTTACAGACTTTTCGGAAGGTAGCAGGCTTTTTGGAAGGTTACAGGCCTATGTTGCTTTCCCCATACTTATGCAGCTGACAGAAGTCTTCTAGCACCTTCCACTACTCACCTTACAAAAGCATTTATGAAGCTTATAAGGTAATCCTGGCCTTTATTTAACTTCTGCTAACAAGCCACATTGTAGCGTGTCGCCAGCTTTCCAAAGCAGACAACTGTTACGTGCAGTTTCAACATGAGTTGTTAGGGCAATGGGGGGGGGGAGGGGGCACACGTACAAGACAATTCAGTGGCTTTGCGTAGCCCAAAAATGCTCGTTCTATTAAGCGTGACGTAAGTTAGGGTTTATCCTCAGCTTGCCTTATGATGCATCCACTAGGAAGCAATCTTTTTCTCACTAGCTGTTTTATAAAATTGTGTCCAAGCATTTCACTCAGGGATATTTCATGTTTTATTTAAAGGTCTGAGCCTCCCTTCAATAGACCTGGATTTTTGTTGTTGCTGTTATTGCTTTATCGCAGTTTCATACATGCTACTTCTCAGATACCTATGGCACATACGGGCTGCTTTCCCTTTTTCTTATATCTCGTGATTTGCACAACATGGTAGGTGAAAATAGCATAATTTTCAGGTTACTCAGTCAGATTTATCCACTTAAGTCTACATACACTTACACAGATGGCACAAAACTTAGATTACTCTGTTTCCCTGCATATACCCAATATCTAAAGTGCCCAGCACCCTCAGATAACCCTCACACAGGGAACTGGGGAAAAGGAGGAGGCCACATGGGGGTCAGTGGAGAGGGCTGTACAGCGTCAGAGGAAGAGGCACTGATGGAAAGCAGAGAGGGGCGTAAACTCCATCTCCTGTTACACATGTGGGAATATCTCTGTTACTACCACTAACCCAGTTCTGCTTGTTCTTAAATTAAAAAAAGGTACTTACATGGCAGTTGTAAGCCAGATGATAAACTTCAGTTTACTATGCTCTCAAGAATGTCTTCTGACATATCCTGGTCAAAAGGTTCTCCTCAAACTTCCCTGTATCAGGTGTACAATATAGTAACATATGCTTATGCAGTGAATTGCTTTGGAATGAAGGTTTTGAGTCTCTCTTCAAAAACAGATGAAGCAGCTCCTGTTTTCACTCTTAAACTACTGTCGCTCTGGATTATGCATTTGGAATTATCTTTAAAAAAGCCATTGAATTTAGCAAAGTGCTGAAGAAAAGCAACTACTTCTCTTTTGCTGCATCTCACAGACAAGAAAGTAATTATAGAAGCCCCAAATAAAATACAAAACATCCTGACCTATTTCACAGGTTCTAGATACAGAAGAGCTCTAAATCAAGAGAGGACTTATTGTTTTTGTCTCTCCGAGCCTTACAGCAAGTTAAATTCAAAAAAACAGTATCATAAACATTACCATGATTACAAGGAGAAGCTGTTTCTTCTCTGATGTATTAGGAATAAAGAAAATAAAGAAGAGAAATTAAAGCAAGGATGCACAGTGCAATTTTAAAAGGCTTTTTTTTCTCCCCTCCCTCACCCTTTCAAAGCACTGTTCTGGTCACTTTTAAAAAAAAACAACATCTTGTCCCATTCCCCATATACATCAGCATTTTTATATTATTTCTTGCTTTGAAAGTCATTATATTCTATTTAGACAGTAAGGGTTTCTAAGTGCAGGTAAGTGTTTTTTTACATATATATCTCACTTTATTTGATGCATGCTTTTATCAGATAATACAAGTTTCTTCATCCTTTGAGCCTAGTCTAGCAGTCTGCGTGGTCAAAGATATTGTTGTTAATTTAAGTGCAATGATCAAAGAAAAAATCTCTTTGGCAGAATCTCATGCTGCGCGCAGGTAACTTATCAAAAAGGCAAGTCTTCAGCCTCGCCAAATTATTTTCTTCAATATGCTTTAACAGGAGAGATGCCAGACTTGGAGAAGCTGGGGATCAAAGGGTCCATCATGATAGACTCCATCTCTTCTATGTTTACAGCCGCAATACAAACCAAGCTGTAACATCAAAGATGAATGCTCAAGCGCTTGATCTGTAAACACTTAATAGACAGTTGTCATAGCTGGCTGGCGGACACAGGCACACCAGAAACCTGCCTTCAAGGGCAGCAGGCTGCCTGCTCTGGCAGCAAGTGGCTAGTGAGGGAAACGCCAAACGCTCCAGCCTTTGCAGGGAGACTGTGGAGCCCAGGGCATGCACCTCGTCTGGGAGGCACCCATCTCCACAGCATCAGCCAGTCCTCTTGTTTTATAGGATCCCTGCATAACAATTTACAAGTCTGAAGATATTGTGTTGAATAACAGCTCCTAGCAATTTGTTTAGTGAAGTATTACCTTTTCAGTGTCTGTGCGCATAAATCCAACCACTGGCAAATAAGGGAATCATTTTTTGACTTTCAAGGCTATCTCCTAGGTGAAAAATACAAAGTTTCTGAGTAGAGCTATATTAACTGTATTATATTATGTACCAATATTGATTGCCCTTTGTCTTGAAGCTTTAGATTTAAATAAAGTAACAATCTGGACCCAAGCTCAGTGTTTCTGTTTTACTCCAGGCACTCTGTCATTACCAGTCCATTCTTTGTATGGAATTACCTACCGGAAACATTCCAGAGATTTGTGACTTCTGTGCGGAGTTGCATCATTCACAAGGCACAGCATCAGTTTCATATCGCAACTGGGAATGACCCAGCTTTAGTAATCAAGTTATAAAAATACTTTATCTACAACTTGGTAGTTCTGGAGCAAAGATGACACCGTCAAAGGTAAATAAAGTTACTGCAAGGGGGTAAAAAACCTTAGAAGAGGGCAGGGAGGTGGAGATCTGGAGAAAGATAGGGGACAAAGAAGTTTGCCATATTGCAAAGGAGGGAAAAGGAAAAAGTCAGTACATTTCTAGGAGGAAAGAATCAGCGAAAAAAGAAGTAATGCACTAAAATTCTGAGATAGAGACTTAAAGTCTTTGAAATAGTGATAGCTGATGAAAGATCAAGGTAACAGCCTTACTTTCACATTAGATAAGAGTTGATAGGACTTAGTCTTAGATAAGACTGTGCCATAAGTTATATTATTCATTGAAGATAAGCTTTTGCTTTGTTTTTTGCCATAGTGAAAAATAAAAAAATGCACCAGCAAGTTAATAAACACTGCAAGGGAACAGGTAAGAACCAAAGGAAGAGCAGCAAACAATGAACCATCTGAATGGCTACATTAAATCATAGTGTGTTTCTCATTAAACCTATACGTGGCTCATGCTTGAGAGCTCTTCAACGCAGCAAACACACAAAGAACTATAGGAACCACCTGTGTTGTAACAGTATCTGTGGGCCTAGAAGATTGGCCTCTACTTTAGACTGTGAAGACGAAATGTTAAAACAGACAAGTCAATGTGACGGTGTAGATATTTTTGCTATTCAGCTCTCTCTTCCAAAAGCAGCAAGTTTTCTCAGTAGCAAGAACTGGAAGAATTGAAGAAGCAAGGAGCAAAGCAAGAGAAACAGTCATATGTTTTAATAGAGTGCAGAAGACAACAGTTGACTCAATAACACCATCCTGATACACCATTCAGTATGTGGTCAACTGGAGGAATTTTGATTTAAAGCCTACCAAGTGATTTCAAATGTTAGGGTCACAATTCTACAGGTTCATGAAGGCCAAAAACAACAGCTTGAGATGAAGGTATTTCCCCACTATTTCTTGCAGTGAAGCAGCAGCTTTTGCTAAGAATTGCCATGAGTTTTCCGTAGCTGCTAGATGCATTGGCAAGCTCTGCCGACAGCCTCGGGGAAAACGCTCAGCTTCCCAGCCGCAGGTAAGAAGAGGAATGATGCAGTTCTAGGCCCTCATCTTGCGTAGTTCTGCTGTGTAAGCCATGCGCATGCAGAGGACTTTTAAGCAAAGCTTGCTCTCCTTTATGTGCAAACCATCAATTATGAAATCTGTAACTGCTTTTCAAGTTATTCAGGCATATGGTGCAACACAAAGTCCCCTGCAGCTCTGCTTGTCAGGGGAATATTCTTATCTTCTCCTAAAAACAGGATTCTAAAAAGGGATTCATATCCAGAATCAAAACTCACTGTAATTGTGTTACAAGGGTTTCACTCATTCACATTATTTGCAGCACAACTTTTATCCCAGCGTACTCCCAAAAGAACTATTTTGCCTAAAACACCCAGAGATCACATCGTAAAGGGACAGGAAGCACTGGGCCTAGTAGCTGTACCCTCCTTCCCCAGCTTTTTGCTCGGACCACCTCCAACTCTGATTTAATGACCAGTGACAGTATTTGTCTACCTAATACATAGATGGCCTGAATCAGAGGATATTTATTTGTTTGTGTTTCTCGAGGCAGTAATTGCATAACAAACGTCTGCAGGCTGTAGAACCAGAGCAAAAACACACATATGTGTCTTCAAAAGACACTTTATTGGGTGTTTATAAGCAACACAGATGTTATTTTCTTGAACTACTCCCCTTGATTTCAGCTCCCTGTGTTGCAGCTGGCCACATTTGCAGCGCACCTCTTGCAGGCACAGCCTGAAGCAGCCCATGCTGCTCAGGCAAGGGCTACCACCTGATCCCTGCTGCCAGAGTACCACCACCTGATGCCTTGGGCATCTTCCCCCTCACTGGGCTCCAGGGGACAAAAAGACAACACAGCCCACAATCTGTTCAGGCTCTTGTGGGAAACCTTACGAATGAAAGCAAAGTTTGGCTTTTTAGACTCTTTCTGTCTTCAGGTTCCTGCACTGCCTTTCCCCTCTACATCTTGCTTCCACTTCAAGGAGAGAGGAGGCCATAGGTAATGACATCTTAATTAGTAAATCAAGCAATATATGGGCAAGATTCCCATGATGCAATTTATCAGTGCATTTATTCTCATTATTAGGAAAGCTACCAACTATTTGGCTGGTACAGGTGAGAAAGAACAGTGACACAAGAACCTGAGTTCATTTATATATTACCCTAAATCTAATGCTGCTCTCCCCCTTACAGTCCTTCTAGTATTTGGCATCACACATACTAAATATTTATGCCCCTGAGAAGTCTCCAGCCTGGGACAACATATACCCCCCTGCTGCCCCTCTCGGCAGTACAGATGCACTAAAGTCTTTGAGCCTCTCAGTGTCATGTTTATTTTTATTACTGATGTCAGCTCATCCCAGGAAACACCTGCCCTCACAACTTTGAATATATTGACCATCTGCAAACGGTCAGTTGAAATAGCTCAAGGTCTTGGCTGACTTTTCTGTACAAAATGCAAACAAACATCAGTAACAAATTTTATTAGAATTTAATACATCAGTCTGCTTCGTCTCTCTGCTCCACTCCATACGTGGGTACTGTTAGCTGCTGACTTTCCAACTCCCCATTGTTGGAAGATTCCTGTTTCTAATACCAAAAAAAAAAAAAAAAAAAAAACCCACGAAACAGTGGCCTAGGGAGTCTTATGACGGGCCACATTCTACAAATTTTAGATTTCATTTGTAAACCCCAAGCTCTGCACTGCAGTGCCGCAGTGAAAGGGGAGGCTTTATCCAGTAATATTTCTTACAAGTAAATTGTGTAAGGCTTTCATTTTTTCAGGCATTAAGTCTCACTTCATTTTCCAACACCTGAATTTACACTGATGACATTACCTCTTGTTTGAGTATTACAAGGAATTTTCAGCTTGGCACTTGCGACATTCTGAGAGTCTCGTTGCAGCTAATGTAAAAACGATCAGACGACACATTATGTCTGTAGTACTTTCAGAAAGCCAACATGGGTGAGCTATCCTATGTTAGATCTGATATTAGCAAAACACATGAGCAAAACACATCCAGAAAAGTTTGGAAGATGAAACGGAATAAAAGGAACAGGGTAAGCATGGTGGGGGCAGCAAGAACACTGAGCCAGACTCTTCTTGATGGTACCCAGGACAGGAGGCAATAGGCACAAATGGAAAAACTGGAAATCCTGTTTGAACATAAGAAAACATGGTGGGGGGGGGAGGGGGGGAGGGGAGGAGAGAGGAAATAAGAAAAAAAACACACACACTTTCCCTGTGGGGATGCTCTAACACCAGAATAGGTGGCCCAGAGAGGTTATGGCGTCTCCATCCTTGGTGATATTCAAACCCATCTGGACACAGTCCTGGGTAACCTGCGTTAGGTGACCCTGCCTGAGCAGGGGGTTGAACCTGAGTATTTCCAGAGGTGCCTGCCAACCTCAGCCCTTCTGTGAAGCTGACAAAACATCATGGGCCAATGCCGTAACAAGGACTGTGTTTCTTTAGAAACAAGAGTTCATGCTATTAAGTTCTTATCAAGAAAATGTGAACGATGGATTTGAAGGCATCCAGCCTTCAAATAATACCTGTTTATCACAAGAACTTGAAGTGGAAATATAAATAAATGGAGCAGATTATCCCTGTACTGATAATCCTAATCCTGTATTTTGGTTTTCTACTCTGTCAGCTTTTGTTCCAGTAACTACCCCCGGAGACCACATTCTGACCTTTAGAAAGGTCCCACAGAGTAAGTATCCCTTTGTTTCTTGTTGTGTTCATGTTAGTCTCAAGTGTTGTGCTCCCCTGGGCAGTTAGACATTAAAGCCTCCTCTTTTCTTGCATGCGTACAGTAACCTGCTGGGGCCGCTGTCCTTGACATATCACTCCTACCAATGCGAACATGTCTGTTGTCTAGTAACTTCCATCCAGTCCCATCCCTGCAGCAACCTTGACTCATGCATTCCTAATAAAGTACCTTTAAGCCAGGTGGCTAAATGAAGCCATGTATATTCTTAGAACAATACAGGAATTTCCCACATGCTTCACATACCCCTTTTTGTCTACATTTACTAGATGTGCCCATTCCTCTTCCATAGAAATTTTTAGGACAAGTCCTAAAAAACTACTGGATTAGAATTGTACACAAATTTTATGCAGACTTGGATAATGTCCAGTGCTTCCAGGAGGTTAGAAATAGCTCTGTTTTACCAACCTTTTCATATTAAGGGTTTTGTTTCAGATTCTTGTGGACGAAACATACCCCAGCAAAGCATCCTGCTAGGAAGGCAGCTGGGTTAATAAGTGACAAAGCTGGAGAGCCATTTAGGAACTTTTCTGAAGAGAATTCAGAAATTATATCCAAAATAAAGATGCAGGATGATTTCCCAGGTGCGTTGTATCTTCTGCTGGGGCACAGGGGTAGTCTCCCCACTGAGAAGGTGTTTCTGGAGCCAGTTGCACCTCATTCGATGTTTTGCATTACAGCACACTGCAGGACAACAGCACTCTGCCCAGCTCAGCCATCCTCCAACACCGATGGACTGCACATGGCACACAATCAGTGCTTCCCTCTGGCTGTGCAATGCATTTGGTTGTCCTAGTCAGCTATTGCTCCACAGCTCTTCTCTGGATACAAGAGGACTGGTAAGCTCAGGACAAGGGGACAGAAAAGGGGGGTTTACCAGGAGACTGGGAATTAGGAAGTATGATTTAAATTCTTGTATACATATGCACCCTTAACCAGCAATCCCACAGCATATGCTTTCTCAGAACTTTATAATACAGCTTCCTAACAAAGTTTCTAACCTTAGCCAGACCTTGGCCTGTACTGCCGAAGAAATTTAATTTGAAAGAATCAGTTGCACAGTTCATTCAAGTTCAGGAAGTTGCATTGTTTGGCAGATCAGCCACACAGAGATCGAACAGCCACCAGACAAACTTGCCCTGTAAGTGCACCTTGTGTCTAGGTTATATTTGGCACTAACCTTGTTTTTCCTGAGAATAAGGCTAGTCTGGTGTTGTCTTTGGGACAATTCAGGACACAGACCCTGAGTGCGGCACCCTCCGAGCCACATGGAAAGGGAGGCTCTCACAGAAGGAAGTCGCTGGCGCTTCAGCCTGCCCTAGCACCTGAGGGCAGAAGAGGGACGAGGGTCTGGAGAGTCATCTACCCCCTCACCCCTCATGGCACCAAAACATGGCCATCTCACTCCCTGCTTGGCTACTCCTGCAAAAGCTCCTTGTCTTACAACGAGCCGAGAGACTGTTCAACATCATCCAACTATTACTGCTGATCTAAGCCTGAACTCCACTGGGAGGCAGGAGGTATGTCCCACCTCCACATTACTGTTTCATGCTTCCGCATGTTCGAACCTCATCCTGTCCTGGTCTCTGGAAAGGATGAATTCAAAGCCTGTTTGGCTGAGGCAGGGAATACCAGGTACGGAGCTGAGCTCACCAAGTGTGGAGCACATCTCCGGAAAGCCTCAGCTAAGATTGGAGACAACTGGTCTTACTCATTAAAAGATATCTGTGGAGGCTTGACCCATCCTCCCTCCCCTCTGCATCTCCTCTGCCCCCCTGCTCCAAGCCTGCATATCTCAACTACTGGCTTGGATCAACTTTAACACTTCAGGCAAGCTCAGTAGCAGGGTGAGAGTCAGCACTGACCAGCTACTCTTTCATCATCAGTGACATTGCTTTTGCCAATACTCAGCACAAGCCATTTGCCTTTAGCAAGCTATAATACAGAGCTCGTCCATGCGGCCCCAGTGCAAGGCTGAGCTGCAGGCCTTGCTCAGAGACCTGCTCCCACTGCCAGGTGGCTGCCAGCACTGAACCTGCCTTCAGTCACCAGGTTTGGTCACACAGGTGGAGTGCAGGTGTGAGCAGCGCCCAGCTCCCCCCGGTAGTGGAGCTACCCTGTGCAGCTGCACCCTGTGCTGAGCAAAGCCGAGGGCTCAGCTCTGCCACCATCACTAGCTGCCAGAGAGGCCAAGCTGATGTGTGCTGGCAACCAGGGTATCTTCTCAAATGACAGGTACATAAATTATATGATCTGGTGAAATCAAAGCAGAGGAACCTCAGAAAGAAACTTAGACTGATCTCTAGCATTTCAAGATAGTGTCTCTTATTGTTTTTACTGGGATGATAAATTCGGGTTTATTGCTCCCTGGAAATGGCTAATAGGACAGGAAGGTTTGACAAAAAACAGAGCAAGGGTTACAGTGAAATGGTTTCAGCTTCTGCAGCTGTGCATTTTGATAAGGGGATGGGAGAAACAATCATGAACTACCCCATCTCCTCCTTTCCCTCCCCGTATGATAAAACAGGCACCTTTAATATGAGCAGCTTAACCCAGTGCTCCTCTCAGTGCATTTTTCACCTCTTATTTTGAGCCAAGGAAGAGCTGTTTCTTACAGGGAACTGAGGAACACTGTGAGACAAAACCATATGAAACCCACAGCACTTAGGGATATGCAAGCAGCATAAAACTAAACTGGTATGACCTCCTGTACTTCTCATCAGCAGTTTAAATTGACAAGCTGTTACTTTTACTTCTCCATTTGTTGCTCCTCAACTAAGCAATGTGATGAAAACCCAGAAGCTGCGGCTGGCCCTCTCCTATATCTGGCCCTATTACTAAAAAGCACCTCTCAGGTTTTTCAGCCAACCTTCTCTAACCTTCTTCTCTTCCAAATGCTTCCTGCTTTTGCACTAAAGAGCCGGAGAAATACATGAAGGAAAGTCATTAGGCTTTAACACAAAAGCGAGCTGAAAAAATCTTGCTCACCGTTTTCCTGCCCAGTACTTGTGATGCTTGACAAGGCCATGTTCCTGCCGTGCCACTCAAGATAGCTAATTTTGCAGCATTATAACATTTATGGCAAGAGAAAGAAAAGTGATAACAGGGAGAATAGCAAACCATAAGCCTGAGCTGCCTGGCCGCCTGTAGCTGTATCCAGGCAGGAGGGCTGCCATTGCTTCATTCCTGCCTGCTGGGCCCTTCCTCTCCTCTCCGGGGCCCTGCTCAGTTCCTGAGACTCCATCCCAATTCCTTGATACCACAAGCAATTTATGCTGTATCCTTTACGCATCTGACAGAAGCAAGGGGACATAGACTTGGTTTAAAGAATGCTAAAAGAATTCTTTCCCCTGTAAGGATCCCCATAACACATAGGGCCTGTGGCATCAAACTCACGACTTGCCTCGTGTTGCCCATGGACAGAGACATGAATGCACAAACCACAGCCTGCTGGGAACAGCAGGGCCCTATCCCCTGCCTCGCAGGCACACACTGCTGTGCCAGCACGCACCAGCCTGAGGCAATGCCTCAGGCCCCCACAGCACTGACTGCTGGATCACCTACATTGCACATCAGTCACCTTGCCACCCCCTAGCTTAGCTCACAGACACTCTGCAGCATTAAATGTCTGTTTACCTCAACGGGGAGGACAGATTGTTCAGCTTAATTTTAGTCTTTTCTTCTAAGAAAGTTTTAATCATTTTATTAATATTTCTAGAGCACATTTCAGTGACAACAGGCATCATTTCTAAGTCTACATTGAAATGCTAGCCTACTGAAACTGGCAGATGAATCTTAGGTATAAAATTTTTTTTTGTTTAGCATATGTAGTAATGGAAAACAAATAACATCTAATTATTCCATTTATTTTGTGAATGTAAGGCTACTGTTTGTTTTAATCACACATCCTGCTGCAAAAAGCCATCAATAGATGTGACTTATTACCTCACCTACCTTCCCCAAATATTATTCTTCACTATTCAGCCACCTGTGCAAGTCAGACCATCTCGAACATGGATGCAGGACAGCGAGGCAGATCTGAAGCCTGCTGCAGTCACTGGGGCACGCAGGGATGGCACAACAAGCCTGGGTCTGCAGCACACTGGCCCATGCACTGGTTCACTTGGTCATTCCTATTTAAAAGGATTTTTCCTAGACAACTTCCCTAGCTTGTTGGCAGTAGTCTGGCAATCCAAAGATAGGCTTTTCACAGATTTGTACGTTTGTCTTGTCCTTTCCCCAGTTTTCTGAGGAAAATAAGTTACCTGTAGCAGTTAACAGGAAGACTAAACACCATGAGAGTTTTTTTCCCCTTAGACCTCACCATGCATTCAGTTTTTCACTGCATTCACTACAGCCAAGTAGAAAAGCCAAACCACAAGAACAGAAGCAACAGCTTATTTAAGCAGCCCTGTTGCAGGAGGCATTTGGAGACTGCATAAATGCCATTTCCAGCAGTGTCTTTCCTGAGCCAGTGTGAAAAACAAGAGTATCTTAGAACAAATGCTGCAATAACTGGCATTTGATACTGCAGTCACTGTACTGCCTAATCCCTGTTCCACACATCTGTCCCTCAGGTTTTATAGGTCATAGATATCTGCTTCCTCAACTTCGCCTGAAAAGGAGCAGCTATAGGAGCAGCTTTTTACACTACTGTCCTTCAACACATTGCACTGCAAACTATATTTGAGCATAACCTGTACAGGTTTGTTTCTGAACCTGGATTTCATAATCAGGAAAAGGGCATCAAAAGTTCTCAGAAAGAAAGACCTTGTTTTGTAGTAACATTTGTCCACAACCATTTGAAGAGACACGCTTAAAATAACTTGCTTCCAAAAGACCAGGACAAGTGGTACGTGCAACGCAGCTAAAGCAAATGTTATTTGCTTTGCAAAACAAGAGTCCAGGATCTTGGCAGAAAGAACTTCTTTTCTTAAATGAAGAAAACTCAAGACATGTCAGTTTTTTTGAACATAAAATTAACAGGTGATCCTCTGACCAATGAGTACCACTGAACACATCTGAGCTACCCAAAAAATAAGAGTTTTGCCTGAGAGTCATTTATGCTCCCATATTTTCATGGCATTTCAAAAGATCAAGAGAATTCTGAGCAGGATATTTCTTAATCCTGAGGAGTTGCTTGCTTACGTCAGAATGTGGATTTTCTTCTTGCTGTTGACTCTCTTACAGGTATTGAAGCATCATGAGTTTTCCCAGGTTGAAGTAGCCAGTTGCTTTCTTGTTTGCTCTTGCAGGTGTTTTACACAGTAGCCCCAAGAAGACTGACGCTACTGGAAGAGAGCTGCAGCACAGGCAGGCACTGTAGATGTTTACTGCTTACAGCCTGGCTGACCTTTGGGGGCCCTGCACCCATTGGTATTCAGGCAAACTGAACTGTTTGAGTTTTATTATGGCTTTGCACTGCTAATAAGAACACCTTGATAGGCAACACCCCATCCCTCAGAAGCTCAGAAGGGATCAAATACTTTGAAACAAAGAAGAGACACAATACAATTTAAAAATAATTATTTTTCTTCTAACACAAACATTACAGTCATACTTTCCGCAGCCTGACTGATATAGCTGGATAAGTACTTAGTTCAGACAGTACTGAGCATGATAAAAGAGTCCATATTAGAGAAGAACATTACCAAATAAAAAACTGAAGTTGCACTATTTACCAGAAAACCGCAGGCAAAGTTCAGTTGTACCTCCCAAGCTTAAACTCTATACCCGAATTAGGTCTGCACATCTGCTGCTCTCAGCTGAAGAAGCACATAACTTCCTGGCAAACAGACTGTATGATCAAACTTACATAAGGAGACTTTCTCAGCATTAAAAGTTATTCTTTAAAGAGTGTTGGAAGCAGCTCAATTCACAACAAGCCAAAGGCAAGGCCTTTCCCTTCTTAAATACCTGATTCAATGAGCCCAGCTGAAAACTTACTTTTCCTATTACCGGAAGGAAGGAAGGACTTTCTCCAGGGACGTCACTCCTTCCCTTCCTGATGAAGGATGAGATCTTACAAAGCTTTACAGCTGCATTTCTTTCATACCATTGACTAAGCTATGCTTGTCAGCCTGGAGAAGAGAAGGCTCAGGGGGGATCTTATCAATGTGCATACTTGGGGAACGCACCCCAAAATACCTGGTGGGAGGATGTAAAAAAGACAGGGACAGGCTCTTCTCTGGGTTATACAGCAAAAGGACAAGAGTGAATGGGCACAACCTGAAATAGAGGAAATTCCACTTAAGAAAACAAAAAAGAAGAAAAGCAGGTTGCAGAGTCTCCATCCTTGGAGATACTCAAAAATCCAAGTGCCTGCTCCAGCTGACCCTGCTCTGAGCTAGGGAGCTTGGACTCAGCAGTCTCCAAAGGTGCCTTCCAGCCTCAGCCCTTCTGTCAGTCTGGGATTTGATGGCGTGGTGCCAGCACAACGCAGCGCACACACACCCTCTCTGGTATGGCTACAGGTGATTCTCTGAAGTTGGTGACTGTCCTCTTCTGTGTTCTCTCAGCCTCTTCCCCCATGTGGGAATATCTAGAAAAGGACAGAGATTCCCAAAAACGTGTGCGTGGACAAGTGATGAGCTCAAAGAGGGAGCCTCTGCTTTCCTTCAGGAGATTCTATGCAATGGGACAGAGGCCGGAAGAAAAGGCTCCTTTGTAAGCCAGCCTGGCATGCAGTAAACATCAAAAAGGCTTCATTTTTGCAGCATTATTGATTCTTCCTTCAAGTCATGCTTTCTAATTTCACTTCTCCCCACTTCCTTTATATTTTCCCTTGTAGTCAGTTTGCCCACATTCAAGGATACAAGTGTCAGTGCATCACCTCCAGCTGTGCGAGCATGTATCAGTACATTTAATTCTTTCCTTTGGCACAAAGGGCTTATTATTCCATTTGATTTTAATCAGCTTCTGGGAATATACCCAGCAGTCCTCCTGTGAAAGCTGTGCTTTGTACTAGAATCCTATTTTTAGAAGCATCTCACATGAGTTGGATCAAAGACTAGCAGTGGGCATTTCTGAGCACTCGTGGTCGCAGTAACATCCTTCAGGCTTTTTCTGCTATCCCAAAGAAAGTAAATCATTACTGGGGCAATTAAACATGAAACAATCAAATGATTCTTTGGAAAAGCAGTGCCAGAAGCTCCCATTAATAGCATCATGGCTTGCAGGCAGTTATCCCCTTACCAGAACAAGACGGGGGGGGAGGATCTGCCAGAAATATTCTTGAAAGAGCTTTTAGGTAGTAGATCTGGCACAAGCAGGGCCCTGTTTCTACAGCCTCACAGCAAACACAGAAGGAAGCCTTCCTTTCCTGTGCCCGATGCCTGCGTGGACGGCTCCCCCGTTAAGGCTTATCTGCCTTTTACTTAATGGAGCCTGCAGTTTTATCAAGGAAGGCAGCAACAGGTCTGGACTTTCACAGCAGAGCTCCTGCCTCCTCCCAGTTTTACAGTTGCAGTTTGTGCAAGTTTATCTCATTTCACATAGCCCCCAGCCCACATCAACAGAAGGGAAAGGGGAACGTGACCTCAAGAAGGCAGGGGCTCTGCACCTTTGGGTGTTAAGTAGTTTCTCATCATGTTACAGTGAGTGCCTCAGTCAATGCTGATGTTTACTGGTACAGAACAGAGAAAGATTATCCTAATTTTACTGCAATGCCTTGAACAAGGTTCAGGGGAAGTCATTAGCAGAAGCAGGAATTCAGCTTCCCAGCATGTCCTTCACCCTTGCGGCATTGTTATTCCATCCCATCTGCTTCAGATCAGCAAAGGCTGCAATAACTGAACTGCTCAGGTCTATAGCTCCAGGGTACCTTACCAACCAAAACACGATTACCTGCACCTTCATCCTGGCAGCTCTGAAATCAGCCATAAAAAGGAAAGGGTAAATGAACACGTGAACTGCACTACAGAAATCACCCTCTCCATTGTGACCCCAGGCAGGAGCCACCTGACTGTTTAGCATTGACAGTATTGGCCTGCGCTCAATGGCTTTTAGCTGCTGCTTGAGAGAATCTAACCTTGTTATCCTCAAACCAGGAAAATTTCTAGCACCTGTTTTAGGGCTGGTTCCCAAACAAACCGCACCGTACTCTCCCCCTCCCCAACCGTGGACTACATTAAAAACATTCCTTGCTGTAAGTAAGTGCTGTCAAAACACCAGTCTGCTTAGCTGATATAGTATCTGGGAGCCATAACAGAGCTCAGCACCCACAGCGTGCACGTGCTACCTACGTGCTTAGGGATGAGAAGGAGAGAAAACAACCTCCCCACCCCCTCAAAGCCATAAGCAAGAACAGCTTTGACTTGATTCTTGTGTAGTCATTTATCCTAGAGACAAACCAGCCCCTCTGCCCTCCAGTCACATTCTGCAGGAAGATCTGCTCCATGATCAAGGGTATTTGAATTTAGCACCAGACCCCTTACGCGGTTTTAAGTCTTAAGCAAAAAAAAAGGCACCCCTAACAGCATAAGAGTATTACCAAACAAAACAGTGCTTTAAAGAATACTTTAAGAAGAACAAATCAAAACTTTTATTTAATAGAAAACTTTCAGAACACAAAAAGAGTCTTTCAGCTTGTTTGAAGCATTACAGGGACAATATACTCATTACAGACAATTCTCGTTCTCCTAAGGTGTAATCCCTTTTCATGTTGCACCCTTTATTCATTGCTTTCATCCTCACAGAGAGGCTGTATAGCTCTTCTTCTGCAATGCCATCAAAAAAGAAGTCCTCATTAAAGATGGGATTTCTGCTTCTCTTTATAACAGTACTTCTCTGCTTCTGTTTTTTCCCTGGCACCAGGGAGAAGGTGATACAGCAGTTTATGTTTTTGGGCTCTACAGAGTCATCGTATAAACCCTCAGCACTGATCAGGCGGATGCGCAGCCTTTCGTTTTCTGAGCAGTATTCCGCTGACAGTCTCAACATACCTCCCCGGTCCATTAACACCATGCTTTCTCCCACTAGTCTCTCTCGGCTGTGGGTAAGGTCCAGGGAGAAGATGGGAGAACAGGACGTGCTAAAGCTTCGCGTGGCAAGAAGCCCCTCCGAAGCCCGCCTGATGGCACTGGGGCTGTTATCAGTGGAACTGCTCTCCTCTGTAGACAGGGAATTGTTCCTGACCATGCTGGATTTGTTCCTGGCTTTCAGTGCTCGGCACAGCAATCCCTCCTGACTCTGTGTTTTGATCAGAGAGCAGGATCTGGGAGGAGATCTATTGAGAAGCGGAGAGCTGAAAGGAGATGAGTCGCTGGAGGAGGCAGTATCGCTGTCGCAGGTGCCTTGCCTGTGCAGGGACAGGTGTTTGGGAGGTAACCTCACAGAAGTAAAGCTTATAGCAACAGGATTAGACATATTGCCTTTGCCACTGAATGTGTTAGCTCTGGATCGGGGCAACATCAGGCTGGGCAGAGCACCACACGTGTCACCATGGAAGATGGACTCCTTTCTCCTGGTGTGGGGACTCTCCAGCAAAGTGCAGAAGCCATAGGAAGTAGGGGCTCGGGGAAAGTGAGGCAGGGAGAGCGCCGCTTGGGACTGTGGGTCTGAATTGGTGCTTTCCTCCTCTGGGGCTGGGATCTCTTCAGCACTTTCCACCTGGATAAGATGTGGCAGAGAAGGGCTCAGGCTGCAGTCAGAGGAATCGAGATCTGCATCCTCCAGATTGTGGTCCTGGCAGGAGCCAGGGCCCTTAATAGCAACAGAACTGTTCAGTCTGGGAGGAATGCAGAATTTGGGTATTCTGTCCGGGGTTAGCACATTGGGAAAAGCAGCAGCCCTCAGCTGGGCTTTTTCTGGTGGGTTTTGGCCAGGTGACAGTCCTAGGAAGGAGGGGCTGGAGAGGTTTCCATTTTCATGTGACCCTCGGATCTTTTCCAAGAACCACATCATTGTAGCTGGAGAGGAGGGTGTCAAAGGGGAAGAGCTGGAAGTACAAATCAACCTGCAAACACACAGATGCAAGAGCACGTGAACATCCTTCTCAGACATGCTGCAGCAAAGCAAGGCATTGAGGACGCTGTTAAAGGCAGGACTGACACGAACCCAATGCGTAGGTTCAGAACAGCCTCTGCCCAGCACGCTACCTCTACTGAAGCCTAACGGATTTTGCACAAGGACAAAATTAAGTCACTAAAGAGATTAAAGGGTATCTAGTAACTACCAGTGGAAAATGGCTGTCTCCGATAAACCCCACCATATTTTCCCTTGAGCAAAGGACCTACCTTGATCAAGTGCAAGCCACTTGTTCCGTCAGCAGCCCGGGATTGCTTGATTGCTGCCGGCCGGGCACCCTAGGCGGCTCCGGACGGGCACTTCACGCTCAGTGGCCGCACGGACCCTTTTCTAGCGGCGCCGGGCACCTCCCACCCGCGCGGCCGCGCCCCCGGCGGGGCCGCCGCCGGGCTGGGCGCGCAGCGGAGCGGGGCGGGGCGGGCTGCCCCGCTAGCACCCTTCCCCTGCCGGCCACCGCGCACCGAGCTCCTCTAACGCCGCTGCGGGAAGCGAAGCCGTACGTGCAGCAAGGGGCGGGCGGAGAGGACTGCAAAACGAGCCCGTTGCGGGAAAGCGATTGGACGCCGCGCTTTTTTATTTGCGCCCTACGCCCCCGCGGAGCGGCAGCTGTCCCGTCCGCCCGCGCCCCTCCGCCCCTGCCCTCGGCCACCGCTCTTGCCGCTGAACCCCTGCGGCCAGAGCCCCTCATTCTTCCCCCGCTTCCACTTTCTATGTGATTAACAGCTACTTAGCAGTCATCCTAAAGTGTTTCAAGATTAACTAACCCAACCAGAACAAAGGCAGGATTGTCCCTGCACTTCTTTTCCTTTAGAGGTCTTGGCAGGCTTCCTGCATTAGAGCAGTAGGAAGTGTGGACTGCCATTTTTCACGGTCATTTGGAAAGAACTTTGCTGCTTTTCTGTGTCCGGTTGCACGTTCCCTCTCCACTCTTTATCCACACACAACATGAGACAGCCAAACCCTGACCCAGCGCCCTATCACTGACACTGGCCAATAGCAGAAATGTGAATGCAGATGCAAGACAAACCAAAAAAATGCGTTGGCAAGTCACCTTGGAAAGGAGTATCTCAGAAGCACCGGCGTGCGTGCCCCTTAGCAGACGCTGCCCTGAGCCAGGTGGGATCGACGAACTTCCCTGCAACGGTTCCGCAACGCAGCAGAACATCAATGGGACTCTACAAACTCTATAACTTAGTGTGCAAGCTGCCAATAGAAACCTTAATTACCAAGCCAGGAAGGCCTGCCAAAGAGGTTAGCTAGATCCTCAGTTGAAGCTGTATGCCTATACTAGACAAATAGGGTTTTTTTTTTTTCTCCCTGAAGAGCCACAGTTCATGTTTATGAAGTGCCTGGAATAGACTGGATGTGCTCAGAGAAAACAAATCAAGAGGGTTACATGGGCAGGGAACATTTTGAACCTGCTGAAAGACTTAGCTAGGAACACACGTGGTCTGAGTCTGAGCCTTCCTCACTGCTGCTCGTTTTACAGCAGTTTAGCTTCACTTTCATAATATTCCTCTAGGGGTTTTATATGAGAGAGAAAAAAAATTATTTCCGCCCTCCATGCTTTGTGAAGAGGTTCAGAACACCCTAAATGTCCTAATAACGTTTCAGTTATTAGTGCTTTGTAGTTTACTTAAGCAGACTCGCTTGCTATGCATGTGGTTCAAGTCACCTCCAATCTAATTTAGAGCTTTGGGAGAGAGACAGAGCTCTCCACAACTGACAAGACACTTCAGCAGCATGGCAAGAGAAGCTCTTTGAGACACTGGGATGCTCCCTTTGGGAAGCAGAGCTATATGGCACACTGTTACGGGCAATGCAGTACTCTCCATCATGTATTATATGTACCATGCAGTTTCAACAGAGTAGGTGAGTGTCGTTCCAATATACATTCCTTTGCTTTCAATGCCAAAGAAAGATTTGAACCTAAAAATGGAGAAAAATGAGGGAATAAGAGCTGTTCAGTATGAACCTTATTATGTCTAGTAACAGCTCTCTGAAGTTGTTCAGCTATAACAATCATGGCAATTAGCCTCAAGTATGCTAAGTCTGTAAGTAGCATCAGGCAGTAATACAGCAAAGCAGAGTACTAATACCACTCTGTTTTAGGTGCCTAATTTGTGTCTAGTCTCTTCAGGCTTCCTCCGTAACCAGTGAAAAGAGGGTTTTCCAGAGCTCCTGCTTTCAGTCACCTCTTGCTCCCTTTGGTGACAGAGGGCAGGTGCCTAACACAGGGGGGTCTGAATCCCCCCTTCCCCTGCTTAATAATGCCTGCATTTTATAACCACTTAACAGACTGCTGATGTGTTCAGAGTTCAGCAACGCTTAAGTGCTTGTGCATCCCCCATGGAAATAGGCACTCGAATGTATGATTAGCTGTTTAGCTTCCTGTGTTAAAAACAGTTTCTCTTTTCCTTGATTAGCTTCAGAGCATAATTAAAAGACACTGCCAACAAGGCTTCCTGTTGCTATAAAAAATGTTTCTGCAATAAACGGCTTCTAAACCGGAAGGTATATAATTTGCAATAAGGCTTTATCACAGCTCTTTGTTTCTCCTGCACCAAACAACAGGTGAAACCCTGGATCCGGTAAGGGGCTGGAGGAGCTGTGACAGAAGGAAATCTCCCAGCTGTGTAACACGGGACGAAGCCTGGATTTTTCTTGCACGCGTTGCACCGCTGTCACTTTCCTGCAGCGCTGACTCGGCTCGGCAGAGCGCCCCCGCGCTGCGCGGGAAGCCGGCCCGGCCCCGCCGCGCCGCGCCGCCGGGCGCCCCCCGCCGGCCGCGCCTTCTCCCCGGGCAGCCCGTGCCTCCTTCAGCTCAACGACTATACAGCAGCCACGGCATCTTCCACATCTAGCAGCGTTACTACAGCCTAGGTATTACCAGGTACCCCTTTTGGACTGCCGGTGTTAAAATAAGATTAGCTCCGTTCTTTCAAAAATGATTCGGCTGATTTGTGCTCTTCTCTGGACCTGCCAGATGCCTAGACAGGAGAGCTGTCCATTCCTGGGTAACTGGGCGTGTTTAAGGTTTTGGTTCAGCATTTAGTTTACAACCGATTGCATTCTCCTGCAAACAATGCCTACGTCCCAGCTCTTTAGAGAAAAATACCAGTGATAGTAGTTCCACAAGCTTCTTAACACAGAAATGGTTATACTGGTGTGTGTGCAAACACAGACACACACCCCCACGCACCCACAGCTTACTCCTGTCAAGAAAGGAGACTGTCTGAGACATCATTAATCCTGTACAACTGCATTCTAACTAAGGCCTGTCCAATGCAACTACTTTGGTAAAAGACAGCTCTTCCAGGCCTTCATCGATGGCACTGACTGGTGCAGGGGCCTGAAAGCGTGAGAGGGAACCTTCCACCCTGAGGTCAGTGGTTTAGACTGGCAGGGACAGAAGGTCACTGGGGCCCACAGGCTCTGGGCGATGCGCACCGAGGGAGGAGCCCTCCTCGCGCCATGCCTTCAGCACGGGCAGTCCAGCCACGGGTCCAAGGACCCATCCCTGGAGAAGCCTCGTGCGAGATCCCGTGGAAATGCTAGCTCAGTCATTGCTCAGCCTTTGTCCTTCCTCTGCATAAACAAAGTATGTCCAGCTAAGATGAGTGAGGAGATAAAACAGAAAAAAAACTTGGGTCTGCTGTGAATGGGGGTGTGCAAACAGGCATGGCTGAGATAGCACAACACAGTTTGGCATTCTTAAAACAACATAAATGGTTTATACTACCCAATGGTATTATATACAAAATTTCTATGGACTGTTATGAGGATAAATAACCCTGCTACGTTTTATTTTCCAAAAGACGACAACAGTAATTGAAGGCTTTTTCAAGGAACCACAGCTTGAACGGACAGAGGTATTTACATTTTTTTCTTTAAGAGATGGATGTTGTTAGCAAATATTTAGAGCACATGGCTTCACTCCTGTCATTTTGACATAGTCCTAAGATATATATTTTTTAAAACTTTTATTAATTTTACTAACCATTTCCAGCCCAAATCAATTTGCATAGCTTGTATTGTAATACAAAGGCACAGAGGTTCAGCAAATTTGATCTAAAAACTTCATCTTTCTTCTGTTATCTCATATAGTAGCTCATATTTTACCTCATCCATAATTTCCTCATAAGGCAAATTTCCTTGTAAGTTTAGTAGAAGTATTCATGCTCTTTTGAATGAATGAATGAATGAAAGAACAGATGATTGACTGCTGCTTGGCAGTAAGAGCACAGGACTGGCAGGGCCCTTCAGACACACTGAGTTTTTCTGCAAAGTATCCCAAGTGCCTTGTGCCTCAGTAGATTTTTACAATTCATACTACTGAGGCACAGAAATGCCTTTCTTTATAGCATATTATGAGGTCCTTTGATGAGAAGCTGACATTTGCCATGCAAAATTCAAGAAGGTTAGGCCATAATTCCACTACCAAGGTGAGCAAAAAAAATCTGCTCTGACTCTGAAGTATGGGACTGTATAGGTATCTATCCAGTTAGCTTTAAATGACTTTCCATGTTTACCGTGGAAATATACCCATTCCAGGTGGTATCTACTTCATGTTTATTTCCAAGCTGAAAACATATTTTCAGTATTTTGTATATTTGATGTTAAATTTCTTCTCCCTGCACACTTTCCAGGCGTTAAGATCCCATAACATAAAAATCAGCTTCCAGCGTAAAACCTACTTCATATGGGGCATTGTGTCCAAGGACACCAACATCTGGATGCTATTTATGGAAAAGCCAATCTGGCATTTTAATGGGTTTAAAAAAATTTTGTCCTCTGCAACAATTAATATTTAGCGCTCAAGAACAGATGAGCTGCTCTAGCCTGTTCTCTCTGTGACCCATTTTAACATGAAGGGAGAGTCTTTCACTAACAATTCCCATGCTCAGCTATGTAAATGAACCCTCAAAGCAGGCATGAATATATATAAAACAGAGAAAAAAGAAAACAGATCAGATGGAAAGGGGAATTAAGTCTATCTTGCACTTTCCAGGTCCAAGCAACCTACCAGTAATGACTAATGTATTTTCTAAAATTGCTTGTGTCCTTTAAAGCTTAAATGGCAACATATGAGAAACATTTCATTCTGTTCTCCCAATCACAAGGTAAAAGTTTGTTATTTGCTGGTAAGTAAGACAGATTTCTGATTAGCCTAATTCCTACTTTCCTACCCATTCAGATTCTTTGATTACATTGCTGCTAGTGCAGGAGAGTATTTAATACTGATCTGATGTTAAACGATAAAGAAAAGTCAACCCTAAAACATGCCTACTACAGTTATCAACAGTTATGATTCTGAAAATCTATCTGAAACATTTGGCCTAGATTTTTTTCTACTTGTGAAGCACAGAAAACAATACACTATTTTACTATAGAAATTAGTTTCTACAACCATTACTAACAGCATAAAGCAAGTTCTACTGTAAAAGAGCTTGTCACAAAGAAAGGCAAATCACTGGTTTTGATTGCACTGACCAAATATCTGAAAGAAACTTAGCCAGATGAGAAAATTAACAACATTTGTAAGTTTTGATTTAAATGATATATCACCAATTAAATCATCTACAGCCAATAAAGCCTGGAAAGCAGAGTAATTTTTGAGGGTAAATAGGTTTTTCAGTATTTCCAGTACATCTACAGATGTAGTCTGATAGACAAAAAGACACACAAATTCTGAATACGCATATTCTCTTCTAGGAGCCAGTGGTATACCTATTACAACACTCGGGGGAATTAAGTCAGCTGAATCCAGGTAAAACACAAAGAAAGAGATGGTTTTTGTGTTACAGAGAGCACACACACAATAGAAGGTATTATAAATATATAGCAACTTTATGGATTTTAGGAACATATCAAAAATTAATGCCAACTATTAAATCAACTGGAACGACATACTTATGCAATATAGCAGTTATTGGTCTCGTCTTCTGTCCAGTGAAAGTAAGAAATTATACATCCTGGGAAAAGCAGTATGAGATGCTCCTGATGAAAACTGGAAACATCTAATATCCTAGTAAAACTCTTGTAAACTGGAAACTCTGCCTGGTTTCACCAATATTGCAGAGAAAAAACTTTAAAATTTGTTTCTAGAATATAATGCTACAGCTACTAACTTGGGATCTACAGAATTACCTTGATTCAAATTAATACATGTTGTTCAGGTCTCTGATTAGTAACTATTTATAATATTTTGTTGTTTTCATTACAATATTTAAATTTGGATAAGATTTTTATAGGATTTCCTCTGCTCACTGCTCAACTGTAGTTATAATGTTGTGGCTGACGTGGTACTGTTAAGCAGCAGCACAATGGACTAGAGAACTAATGTTACATACAAAGATCACTTAGGACATTAATGGGAAAACAGATGCGTCTTTCCCAGTAGTGCCATACAAAGCACCCAGTATTGCCAATAATTTTGTCAGGTAGACTTGTAAGACAACATGGATGTGGAAAAATATTTTAAAGGCTATCATGATAATGAAAATATATCACACAACAGGCATTTCATTATCCACACTTCTCACAGTTGTGGTGAAATGTGATCCCCTGCCTAATTAATCTGATTACCAGGAAAAGCAAGCTTCTGCGTGCAGATGACCAGGAAATAATTCAATAGTAGAGCAGAGATTTCCCAGCACCATCAGAGGTCTTAATAGGCACCCAGTCAGCCAGAGAAGTTCGGGTAACCTGATGAAAATATTCATCAGGTCCTAAAAATGCTACAACTGGCTTAAGAAAGGAAGAAAATAGAAGAAGGAAAGTATTTAATTGGAAGTAGCATGACGGGCAGACTGACTCTGCCTGCTCTGCTTGTTTTTAGAAAAAAGGGGGATTTTGAGCTGTCGTCCACTGCCGGACCTTGGAAGTAAGAGGAGCATGCGACTTCCTCGTGCCTGGCAAACAGCTGCCCCATTGGTGACGTGCAATGAGGAAATCTTAAGCCTCAAAAGGGGACAAGACTGTGAGTCTCAAAAGGAGATTGTTAGTGCCCCTGTGTCTGTGAGGGCACTGTTCTGAAGAGTGATGGGAGACCGAGTCTGATGTTTCCCCAGTTAATTATTGTCATCAGTATGCTTAAGGTACACCTGACTGGAAATAGATTTTCACTTTTTTCCCTATGGAAAAACAGACCCAGTCCAACAGCCCAGTCATAAGTCACAACTAAGTTTTAACCAGGCACAACTACAAGGACTAGAAACTGAATTTTCTCTAAACAAAAGATTTACATTCCATCGATTACTCCGTAAGTGCCCTTAATCTACATTCTTGAAGCCAAGATCACTATAGCACAGCTGTGTGGTTGGCCGCACAGTCAGACTGTCAGACCCAGGAATGCCAAAGCCACTGATTAATGGCCAGCAGAAGGCGGCAATGTGTTGTCAGGAGAGACAGATGGAACATTCTGGGCTGTGTTAATGCAGTTTCCTGTAGCGTAGTTTAACATCAGTAGTTGGAATTACTGAGCACAGATAAGTCACGCTGAGTTGCAGTGGTTTAGGATGGAGTGGCTTACCTTAAGAAGCAACACTAAAAGCAATATGAATTCAACAGGCAGATGCTTAAATCTCTTCCGACTGTAGGATCTGGATTGGCATGGCAGCCATTCCTCACTGAGCTTTTCATCTGTCCTCACAACAAGAGTGTTTCCCATTCCCGAAAGACAACATAGCAAAATCTATGCATTGACACTCTCAAGTCATTTCATAGGGCAAAAACCTTCCTCTGTTATGTTTCCTGAATCAATTAATGTAAAATACATGCCTCATAACAGATTTTTCTCTGCTCAAAGTTTTTCAAGAATTTACAAGCAGTTTTACAGCCTTAGAAAATATTCTTGGAGTAAGGTGTTGTCTTTCCTCAATTTTAGGCTAAAAATGTGCTGCATGTTTCTTGTCACCTAATGAGTCAACTTAAAAAAGGACCGGTTAAACTATTGCTGCTACTATCTAAATGAAACACTTTTCTATCCTGTCTTGTAGGGTTCAAGGTACTGCTGATTTTACAAAGAATCTTCACAGCTTCTCCAACCTTTTAAGTGGCCTTCTGGTGTATTCTGTCAAAGCACAACTGCAGAACTGGAGAAGAAAAGGGAAAAGATGATGATTCGCCCTCAAGCAAATATAATTGTAAAAAGAATTTTAAAAAGCTTTCCTTACAGGATAAGTACATCTCATCTTGAAAACAGAAAAAAGCCTAATGACTTCTCCCCAAATCTGAACAGGTAGGAGTATACGTTGTAGCAAGACAGAAGTAATACAAACGCAAGGGACAGCTGTGTAAAGTCTCTTGTTAGTAGATGTTTCCCAGAGGCTTGACCATGGCCAAAATCTCCAAAATTGCCATGGTTTCCCAGGAACTTGCAGCTTTGTATTGCAGCCACTGGGTTTCTTCCAAGAACTCTACAGTATGGTGAAACCAGACCCAGAGCTACCAGATGAATATGTCCCAGTCACTTCTGTTGTAGAAGATTATGACTTTTTATTTTGGCAGACTGCTTGGGGTTTCTAGCAACAAAATCAACCAGGCTAAGACAGACACAAACACTCCATGATTGCCAGCCATAGAGTCCTGGTATGGATGGGAGAGCTCATCCTGTAGGCCATCCCATTTAGGATGTTGTAGAATCAAACAGCTGCAAGGTGATCAGCAAATGTGATGAAAGAGCTTTCCTTTCGGAAACATGGATTCCTTGCCTTTCACCAATTTCAGTTTTGGGTTGCTTGTTCTCTCAATACATATATCTAGCCTGATTTCAGAGAGGGCTTCTCTCTCCCCTAGGCCAGGTAAATGCCTGACTGAAACGATGATTTCCTGACTGAAAGTCCACCCAGCTGATCAGCTCTTTTCAGAGGCATGTACTGTGTACAGCAGTAATGACTACTCATGGTTCATCTCATGGCTTTGTAGCATTACCATGCTGTGGCTTGTAGCAGGATATACCACAGCTAATGAAATTTGAGAGTTACAGCTGATATTTTTCTCAAGATAAAAATAAAATAAAAAAATCAGGCAGTGCAACTTCATCTGCAAAGAATTGTTCATTTCAGATTCCGTGCTTAGAAACGGAAGCATGCACCATCCAAGCACATTATGCAACTATCTCCAATCTGGTAGCCTTGACAGAAGAACATTTTCTGCACTTTGGTGTTGAGCTTTATTTAATCTTATTTCATGGTAATTCTCATATATCCTAAATGAGGAATTTATTGCATATATTGACACCTGCTAGGGGAATAACACTTATACATATTCACAAAAGCTCTTCCCTGTACCCTCTAAGTACATTTACTCTAAGTAAATTTAAATATGAAAGAATAAGAATAAACATGAGGTTTCTTTGCAAATAAAAATGAGGCTTTGTAAAGCAAATAAGCTTCCACAAAACTTAAATTTAGTAAGGGTCACTTCTATCAAGAGAGGGCAAGTGAGAGTGAGTGAGAGCATGCATGTGGGGAGTTAGTTCCCTACTACACAGCCCTGGCAGTGTGCTTGTCTATAGCAGAGACGAATTTATGCCACTGATAAAATATGTTGACATCCATCTAAGAAAACATCTACTGAAAATGTCAAATTTCAGAAAGGCTATGGATTTATGTGCTAATTTATGGTAATTGTATACATTGTTTTATTCTTCCAAAAAAAGACTGTACAGAGTCATCAAGTAAATAATTAACTTCTTTGACTACTATCTAAACCAGGCATTATAATGTTACTAGTCATTCTTTAGGAGATAAGATGCTAGGATTTGTCCGCTTTTGTCTTCTTCACTAAAGACACAAGGCTAAAACTGGTAGATACCATACCCAGTAGACCATGATTTGCACAAACAGCTATATTGAGAGTATCCTCTGACTGTGCCATACCACACTGTGATAGTCACGCAGAAACCTGTAAGAGGATGATTTTTGATATGGGGGCATTGAAATATGCACTGCAAAACACCTAGTGGCAGGTTTCATTAAATGAGTAGCCTCTGAGTAACCTTTATTTCCTTGCAGTCCTCCCGCAAAGAGCACAGATCAGAAACAACCTTACACTGGAAAGAGAGGAAAAATTATTTCTCCAGTGTACCTGAAACACTGGTTTTTGGGGCTTCCTGGCTGGATGCGGCACATCCCGCAAGTATTGCACGTATGAAGCTTAACCACGCTAAATGACATTGCTGTGGTGAAGCAACCTACCTGCTGGTACAAACAAAAAAGCTCATGGGAATGAATGAGGCAGCAAGCCAAGGACATTTTGAAAAGGAACAACTTACCTTGTCAAAACATTCTAGGTCTTGATTCAGTGTGTTTAATACTAAGAACAGGTCAGCTGACAGACACCACTTTCCTGTTTTTGACAGGCCATAAGCTATAAAGACTGCTGGTGTCACCAAATGGGGGGAGTTTCTAGGTTCAGCCATGAAAGTATCAAATGCAGTTGTCTGCAGGGCACTTCTGACCTAACTGTGATGAACTGCAGGAGCCCATGAATGCAGCTGAAAAGAGTCATGGTGTGGATGTCCTCCAGGGGTTCCTTGCCCTCACCTCAGCCTGGTCACATCCCTAGACCAGACATTATAACTGGAAGTATCCAACAGCCACAGCTCCAACTTCATGTGAGGAATTCTGTGTGGGAGTTGGCAGATAGAGGGTTCTTGTGGTGCACATACAGGGGGTGCACAGATCCCATAAGGACAACTACCTTCAGGGGCACATGTATTTGAGTCTGGTAGCGTGAAAGTCATTTTTGCTGAAGAATACTGATAGCATCTATATTATGCATGCTTTGATTCTGCTGCAAAAGTACTTCTCAAGGACAAAGAACAAGTTAAAGATATGCTATTTAAGACCTGAGAAGAATGTCTTTGAAGGAATAAGAGATTTTACAAGGCAGAGCTGACTTCCTCTTCTCCAGATTGTGGTGAATCTCTAGTTGTTTACATCCAGCTTTAACCTAGACATACGTGACTTAAGATTTGACTTGGAGATATATTCCTGCTTTGCAGCAAGATAAGCAGACAGCCAGCCCAAGCAGCTTCACCTAGACCTTGCAGATAGAACATATAAAAAAATCTCACTAATTACAAAAGAATATTCTGAGTAGTAAAATTTAGTTGAACATTTCTTCTGTATTAAAAAGGTGGCACATTAATGGGATTGGCCTCAATATCTTGATAGGTAGGAAATGTAATCAGGAGAGTTATATCTTCAAATGGAATTCATTTCAGAGTGGCATTGCTAATCAGCAGCATCTAGTTAAGAAACAGACGTTGCTTTTGGTGCACTGCAAAATTTTGCTTCAAAAAACATTTGAAAAGAGCCAGCTACTCCTAGCTCTTGCATTTGGTGCTAGCAAGTTTTTTGTTGTGGTTTTCAATCAATTTCCTATACCCAGACCTGACTGGCCGCCCCCAGGGGGAGAATGCCTAGTGCAAGATGCTGAGGGTTGAAAAATAATTGAATGAGTTTATTCCTCAATTTCTTCCCAAACTGATGGGCACCCAATGCAACAAGGAATGCGACTATTTCCCCAGACTTGTGGCATTAGACCCTCCAAATCTCGACTACATTCTTTAACTCCATACTTCTCGCAGCAGCCTGTTTGTCTTCAGAATACCCTTAATCCTAGAGAAGGAGCAGAAAGGTAGTACTTCCTTGCTATAGAGTGCCTGATGAAAAGTCCTTTCTGCTTCAAGATCTGTGTTACCGCAGATCTTTTGGTTTTCCTTTCATGCAGGGGCTACAGAATAAACATTGCTTATGGCAAAGGTGCAAAAAGAGTATATAAATACACATTTTAATAAGCTGCAATCTGTCAGAAGATGAGAAAATAGCCCATGCAATAGTCCTTCCAACCTAACATGACAAATAAGTATGTTGCAAGCTTCTAAATTGCATTTTACTCTCCAATATGCCTGTGTGACTCCACAGGCTTCAACATGAGCGTAGAAAAACTGACTGCCTTAAACCTTTCATCTAATTTGTGGCCTCAGCCTTTAAAGCTGCTGTGTGCCACAGCTTGAAGTTTGGGACCCACAGAAGTTTAAGTTGCCTAATATTTTTCAATTTTGTAGGTGACCAGAGCGCTACCCTTCTTTGTCCATAAGTACTCCCCTTGATAAATGCTTTAGTTCCTGCCTCTCCATGCGAGCAGTCAGTGAGCCAGATAGAGCCTGGCCCCATATGTTAATTGCTGAAAACAGTTTGTAAAAAGGAAAACAACATGGATGTAATAGTCCTGCTTTTGGCAATGTTTTAGCATTCTACCAGGTCAATTTTTTTTCTTAGCATTTTTGCATCTCTTAGCAAGGCTTCTGCCTCTGAATGAATTAAGCATTTTTACCTTAAGAAAGCTGGAAAATTGGCAACTGCTTCCCAGAACAATACCTTGTTCAGTCAAGTTCTTTAAAAATTGAATTTTTACAGGTTTTTTATTTACACTTCAGTTTTCACCAACAGATTCCTTGCTTTCTTGGAGACTGCCCATAACCATACCCCCAAATAAGACCTTCCTCATCCTTAGAATCTGTCCTCAGCATTTCCATATACAGGGCAGGAGAGTTTCCTAAGTTTTATATAGGAAAGGCTCAGTTTCAGCTCAGCAACTGAGCTGTAGTTTTCTGTCCGCTAAGTTGCTGGGTTTCAGTAAAAGTATTTTCTGAAAAGAAAAAATGTCCCACATATTTACTTTCAATTCAAAAAGCCAGGACCTGCCATGGCACTAACCCTGTAAAGCTTCATACAGATCATCTGTGATTATCTCCCTTATACCAGAGTTCCTTATGCTCACAGAATATTTGGAGAACAAAAGTCATTTTGAGTATCAGTGATGGAAAAGAAAATCCATTACTGAAACTGAAACAAGTAAGAAGAATCTGATTCAAAGCGCCCATGAAGTCCACGTGAAGAGATTAGACTTCAAAGGACTTTGGGAGAAAGCCCAAGATCTTACAGAGGTGCTGCTGTTGGTCTTGGGGAGCAGAGAGGAAGGACGGATGAAAGAAAACAGACCACGGTGGTTTTGTTATCAGGAGGAAACTGAATGTCAAAAATTTCATTTAAAAGAAAATTAGAAGCAAAGTCACAAGATGTTATAATCATGCCCCGGATAGAGAAGCAGTTTTGGAGGATTTGAGCAGGGAGAGGGGTTCCCTCAGAGTTAAATACCTGCCATTAATGGTTTACAACCACTGAAGTGTAGCAAACTCAGTTAAAAGTGCTTGGAGAACAGCCCTAGCACAGCAGTGAGCAGGAAGACTGTGAGAAAGGCAAAGATTTTCTTTAAGAAAAATCCTTCTAAGTCAGGGAATCCATAGGCATGAGAAAACAAACAGCTTAACAACTGCTCCCAAACACAAAGAGTTTAAACATATGGCCAGATATTACTATATAAAGAAAAACAATTTGCAGTTTATATTCTTATTGCTGTCACACACACATTCCCACTGGGAAAAGTAGAAATGGGCTCACGTGACCATAACAGATTCTCTGGCACTTTGTAAAAAATGTTCTATGGTGAGGAGCTTCCAGTAAGCAGCGAGGAAGAAATCAAATCCTTCGTTTAGCTGTCTCATCCCTTTTTTTCCCTTCAGCAAGCTTTACATTTGAATCCAGTCCTGAGCCTCCTCTCCGTGCCAGCAGCCTCCCCCGCTGGAACGCCGCAAAGTGGAACACATGGCACTTGTGTGCTGGGAACCATTTCCACCCCAAACACTTAAGACAAAGCAGGCAGCAATTTGCTTACCATGCATGTTACCCTTGAGGCCTCACACTACCCGAAAGCATGGCGGAACCAAATACTTCAGCTGTTGGGAGACATTTCTTGCTCCCCATGCATGTGAAGTAAAAGATGCTTTCTTCTGTCTCCTAGAACTTAGAAATATCTTTTTCTACTTTTTCCTCTCTCAACTAAAATAATCAGTGCAATGAAAGCTCTGGCAAATGCTTCTCCCAGTACAAGTTTTGTAAGGAGCTGCATGAAGAGGGTCATTGACCAGAAGGAAGACATATCAGGGAATACCTTTTCTAGGCCATAGATGAGAAGCACAGCTCTTCCTTTGCTATCAGCAGCACCTTTCTCAGAGCCAAATGTGAAACCAGCCAGCTGATCCAGCAAGTTTTATATTTTCCTCCCACCTGACTGAGTGATAAAAGAAACTTCCTGGGCTGCAGCTTTGTTCTATCCCTCATCTATTTGTACGCAGAGGCTCACTACTGGGTATGCGTGTATAAATACAGGGAGGGCAGGAGCCAGCTCCTCCCTAGAGTCTCTGGGGTTGAAAACACCTAGAAGCTGCTGTTTCACTTCCACAGAGAAAATCCCATCTCTGGCCTCCAGGACAGTAATTGCTTTTCACTTCTGCACCAGAGCAGTATGTCTGCCTCACCAGCACTCCTCAGACAGTACTGCCAAGATCACACAGCCATCGACCTGTTCCTGCTACTTCTAATTAAGCAGAATACATTAGCACAGAAGGCTAGCAAACAGCACAGACACTAATCAGCACAGCACTCTAGCATCTGATATTTCTAATATCAAGTTTCACAGCAGCACCCCCTTCACTCTGTATGTTATTTGCCTCTGTTATTAAGTGTGTTCATCCAAAGCTGGGAAGAACAACTCATCTTAAGTAATTAAAATAGTAAACTCACCGATTTCTTACTCAGCATCGCTTTGCTTTCCTAAAGCATCGAAGTGAGTGTTCCACAGCAAATAAAGCAGCAGTCATACCAGAGGAGCTTCAGCCCCCAAATACTTGACCCACATTGTCCAGTCAGAGATCAGCTGTTTCAGACAGCCTGAAGTCATTAACAGCTGCCCCAATTCACCTGTCAACAATTTGCCCCCCTCCATTTGTCAAATCCTCTTCAAAACAACCCACTTAGGCTTTAAGGATATAATTGAAATCTTTTCTGCTTTCTGAGTTAGACCTGAGTCAAAGCTAGTTGGAAGTTAGAGAGTTGTACTGACTCTGAGAGGCCTGGATCACCTGCAAAATGAAGCATGGGTTTGTAGATGTCTTGTTATCTCTGCTCCTCCATTCCACTGATTTCCGCTCCACCCTTTAAACAGCATTGCAGTGGAAGAAACCTTGCAGAACAGGGAGCTGTTATAACAGTTCTAACACAAATCCCTTCAAGCGTGGTTTCAGTGGTACACAATGCTACTGTGACAACACAGGAGCACATTTCTCCTGACCTGAAAACAGTGGTGAGCGAGGGAAAAGAGCACTCTTGTGCTATTAAACTAAATGCTTTGATTTTAAATATTTTTGAAAAGTATCTTCAGTATGCTGTTCAGTGTAACTCTGAAAAATCATTTCATAAATCAATTTAAATTAGTAGCATTTCATGTCCTCCAGGCAAAGAGATGCTTTACGGTTTATCTACATGGTAAGACACCATTAAAAGAAAGAATTAACTGAGGATTGCTATGAGCGAACAACTGACAAAAGATGAAAGATTGATTTGATCAGCACAGGAAATGCAAACAAATTATACCTTTAGGGGGGTCACTGAAAAGCTCAACAGAAACTGACAGTTTATGTGATTAAAATAAATCTCCATCAAAATCTGGAGACAGAGCAGCTGTGAACAGTTCACTTCTCTCAGTCATGCTAGCTTTGCCCCTGTGTAATCCTGCTGACTTGAGGCTTTCACTGCACAAGTGGGAAGAGATGCACATGCCAAATATACACCATGCTAGTTCTGACCAAACTTTGTAGTGGTGACTGCAGCTCAGAAGTTCCAACTTGAATGTCCCTACCCATCTTGACCATCCTTTTTACCAGAGCACTTGAGCTCCACACAAAAATAAAATGCTTTCGGAAAAGGTTCTCTACCAGTTCCCATAAGAACTGGTAGAGTTCTCTACCAGTTCCCAAGCATACAAGAGCTTGTATGCTCTTGTTAATTTTAATATGTTTCTTTTGAATGAACATCTCTTGAAATCTTTAAGAGGAACAGTAGTGATTTCCTTTTTTCAGAGTCCCCAAAGTAGATTTTGTAAACATCTATCATATTTACTTTTTTTTTTTTAATATACTCATCCTTTTATAGAGCACAATCCCCATACAGCCCTTTTATTTCTCAGTATATACTGATGTTAGTTTATAAATCCACTTATAGTTCTTTTTACTCCCATTTCAATGAAATTGAAATAACTTAAAAATACTGGCCAAAAAAGCTAATCTATTAGACTTAAAACATTTCATCTCATAAAACATTATTAAAAAGTTTGGTACATAATACTACCTCATTCCAATTTGATTCATTTTCCTCATCTCTTATCTTTTCTCCAAATGTAGGTTACACTTTATTCTAGACTTCCATTTTCTTCCTTTCCTCGAAGTCAAGTCCCTGTCAGATTTCTGTCATCATCGAATCCAGCTTGTTGTAATGTATCAAATTCATTTTCTAAACCCCACTCTTAAAGGTCTTGCAAATATCTGAAGCAGAACAGCCAAGTCAAGATTAGGCTTTGGTTGTGTATGACTGATCTAGAGATCCCTCTCCTTTTACCAGCAACTCTGCTGCCGATATAAGAGTTTCTTTCTGAAGCTCAGACTTTCTATATACAGAAAACCAGCAGATTATGCCATTTTTGGACAAGGAATGCAGGGCTGGAACAGGCCTCCCAGGTCTCTGGACATGATCCCTCACTCATGCACACATTGCATTATACAACTCCCAATAAATCTTATCACACTGCATCATAAAAAGAAGTCAGGTTGCAGCCTTCCTCTCAGAGGAAAGCTTCTCCAGATCCTGATTGCTGCCATCATCCTTCCAGGCTGAATTTTATTCATGACTAGTCCAGACTCATTTGTTTGTATGCCAACATCTTCCTGAACCTTACACAATTTTTCCCTCCTTCACTGCTACGAGCATTCACCCTCTGTTGCACTATAGAGAGCAGTTTTTTTCTGCCTTTCTACAGATGCTCTTTCAGTCTCCTCTTGTAGGAGACTGGCCCTATCCTTACCTGGGAACCCTACATTGGGCACTCCATTTCATTGGTATTCTTGGCAGCTATAGCCAATTTTTCTAGGGAGTGACTAGTCAAAAGGAGAATATTTCAAAAAAGAAAAAGGAAGAACTGTATGTCTCACTGCTCCTAGTTATATTGATTGTTCTCCTCTAAAAAGATGCTAGTTTCCTAAGCCAAAACTTTTTCTCTCACTTTCCCTTTCTTTACAATCCCCTTCTCTGCCTGAATCATGATCAAATTCCTCACCACTTGGTAACTGGAGAGCAGATTGTTGGACTGCAATTAGACATACATATATGGTACCACCTGCTACTTTTTTTTTTTCTCTCTTGTTGGCTCTGGCACAGCTGTTGGTCTCAATTTTTGCAAATTCAGAGTGAATGAAAGGAGGGAATTGTATTTTTTTTGCAGATGCGTTAATTCTACCACAGAGCATGAGGGCACGAAACAAACTCAGAAGTTTTAAAAACCCATAAGAAATGTCATCAAACATTAGACATTAAGGAATTTACCTAAGGAGTCCCCAAAACGATACAGGCCCACAATCACATCTTTGTTACAGGTTCTTTTTGAAAATATTTATCACTTTAGCAGTATACACATGCAAAGTCAGTCAAACAACTGAAAGCTTTAAAAAGCAACACATAGGACAAAATGTTTCAAGCATCAAAACCTGCCAAAAGGTGAGATGAAAAATCTCATTGCTCTATCTTGAATACCTCATTTAAAAGTGAAGGAGACAGAAAGAGATGCATACAGTACAATGTTTCCATATGGTTTTCAGATCACTGACCCAGAATTCAATCTTTGAACTTACCAATACTGTGGTGCAATTTTCTCAAAGGCATTGAAATGTATCAACTTAATTTTAAAGTCTTTTGTGAAGTCAGCTGTAAAACGCAGATAACAATCCTAACTTTCTATTACATTGGTGTTGTAACAAACAGTTCTGAGATATTTGGGGAAAATGAAACATCATGCTATTACCAAAGTCCAGAGTGACCATGCTTACTAAGGTAATGAATCTTTTTCCTTGGGGAGATACACTGAAATAAACAGGATTACTTGAAGCATATGGGCCAGGCTATGTAGAGGAATCTCGTCTGCTTCACAATATTAAAATTTTTGCAAAAACTCAAGAGCTGTTCAGTATTCATACAGTTCCAGCTAGAAAGTATAAACAAAAAGCATCTTAGTATTTGTTTAATTTTGTGATTGTTTTTCTCTTAAATATTCTGCATTTAAAAAGAAATGAGAATTGGTGTTAAGGATAGCTCCCCTATTAGACATGACTATATTTTCAGTGTTAGGTAGAAGAATACTTGCTATTCCCTCACTGAATTGCTGGGTAGAAGTAATATCTAAGCATATAAGAACATCTGCACAACTGTCCAGGAGCCAGAAGGGGATTTAGAGCTTTGAGATCAGTGGGCACAGTTGCCCTTTGGCCAAGTTTTCTGAAGCAGTATAATATTTCATTGCAAAGTTATCAAGCTGTAACTGACTCTTCACAGTCACTAATGCACAAAATACCTAATGCCATGCTCTTCCTTTCTTCTTCAGTGCTGTTTTTCCCAGCACTGCTGTTGCACATTTCCAGTCCCATATGAATTCACAAAGTGTTCCCACGAGAGACAGAGAGCCTTGTGATGGGCTCGACTCTACCTGTGCTACAGCGCCTGGAGCCTCTTCCCTGAAGTGGGACAACCTGGCTGGAATGGGGTCATGGTTTTGTCACCTGAATAAATTCCAAGCTGAGTGGGGTTTCTGTTCCGTTTCAGTAAGATTTAAGCTATGTAGCTTAATGAAAAATGCTTGTGATTATTTTGGAAGAAGGAACTAAGCACGTAGCGACAAAGTTGTAGAGGTTTTTAGGCACTCAGTGATGTAGATGGACACCTGATAGGGGCTTTCTAATGTAATTTTAAACAGTGTCTAAGCAAGTTATGTGCCTTTTATCTGTAGCTCAGGTGCTCTTACAGTTTGCACTAGATGTCTGTTTACATTCTTTGGCACATAAGTACCTTTGTAAATTCAGCCCCTTAACAGTGATTCGGCTCTCACTGAAACATATAGCAAAACATCCATTGATTTAACCCAGCCCCTGCCTAGCTATGTCCAGCCAAACAGCCAGTTACCTTAAATCCCTTCCCCTGACTTCTAGATAGGGATGCACCTCACAACCTCCTCTAGCTCTGAATTTTATAATGGGAACATCACTGCACACTGAAGTGACACCAGTGCCCCCCACATAAGCTACTGCCAGTTCTAGCTATTGACCAGGAAGTATGGAAAGCCACAAGATCCTCAGCAGCTAGCCCTTATCCCCTTTGGTATACCTGCAGCATAACCTTTGAGGTCTCATAATTCAGCTGTGTTCGCATGCATAGACTCTGGTGACTCAAGAAGAGATCTAAAGACATAATCTCAATTGAAATCTTTTGCTCTGCCACTGAAATACATGTTAGGTTTTTTTTCCCTTAAATTCCAGTGAGAAAAAGTTATCGACATACAGCTGAACTAAAATTGAACTTTGGGGTGAATAATAACAAATTATTCTGTTGATCAAGACTAACCAATATGTGTTAATTTATTCAATTTGCATTAATTCTAATGCAGTGCAACAGAAAGCTATCCTGGAATCCAATTTCCCCATTAATGCTAGTCCTTCATATATTCAGAGGAATCTTGATTTTCTTCAAGCACTTACAAAGTCACTGCAGCACTGGCATTTGGCCTTCACTTCCCCCTTCTCTCTTTGGGAGAAGGATTTTTTTCCATTTGGTTTTGAGCTTGAAATTCGTCTGATTCATGGCTTATCAGCATTTTATTTTTGCTCTGGAGATCTTGCTTTGTCCACCTCAGATAACTGGAAAGCAAGTCACATCGAAGGCCTGATGTGCAGTTTGGGTCTGTAGGATGGGGAATGAAGCAGTATGCTGTTTAAGATGACTGCGTTAAGGCACACTATCCACCTTACAACAGGACAGCAGTAGTGATCCCTGCTTGTTTCATGAAGCAGGCTACATCCTGTGTTGACCCCTTGCTGCATATCATTCTTAATTTTCTAACACTCATCAAAATATGCAGTTAAGGACTGTGCCCATGTCCCTGCTGTCCAAGAACATTATATCTGTACTTTGGAACTCTTTTCCCTATATCCAGCAGTTCCTAGACACAAAGGCGCTGTGATCATACAAACCCTGGCCTTCTGTATCCTACATTCCTCATTTGTTTCAGTGTTGCTCTTACTGGTGGTTTACAACAGATTGCAGTCTCAGCTTTGGAGAGCTTTCAGCTGAGCAAATGGAAATCTGCATTACCAAAATGAAATGGATAAGAGGGGAAAATAGTTGTGAAAGTGAAATGGGAGCTGACTTCAGGTAGTAAATCTCAACACAAAAAGGCTGCTTCCACTTACAGCTAACATGTTCAATTACTTGAAGAAACTGGGTTCTAAAAAGAGAATGTGGTCATGCCAGCTTATTCCTCTCATTGCTCTGATGAACTGGTAGAGCAAATATCAAATTTTACTTTTTCTTTGGCAAATCCTCCAAGGTTGATATCTGCCCACAAAAAGGAGATAATCATCGCAAACATAGGAAGTTGCACACCCATGCGTGATCTACAGAGTGTCAGTGATGTTCCTTTTGCTGTCTCCCAGGTAAGGGGCAGAGAAGTGAGTAGTTATCACCAGCTACTAAGGCACACATGATTCAACACTGTGGCTGCAAAGCCGCACAGAGCCCTTCCTGCCCTCCAATTCCCTGTATCAAATCAGTCCATGTAACAGAAGCATATCAGTCTAAACCTCATTATCAAACAAGACAATGGAATTTAACTACAATATCAAAATATTTACAAGATGGATCCTGAGTTTTCTTAATATTTAGATGAAGTGCAGTTACAAATACTTTTCCATATCTGTTACTCTTGGACCGTAGTAGATGATAAAAATACAATTACAGTTAGGGCAGGTAAGAAACCATCACTTAGTTTCAGTGAATCACCACCTTCAATAACGGCCTTGAGGAAAATACCTGTTTTTCCTTTCTACTAACTCTCTACCTCTAAACATGCATGATACATAAACTGCAATCCTGCATCTTAGGGAGAGATTGCAGTATCTACAAAGCTTGCGTGCCACCCTCTGAGGCCAAAGGCTGGTACTACCAGCAGAAAGCACACTACAGCCTGCTGTGTTGCTGCAGTGGAGTTTGAGAAATATTCAACTATTTTAATGTTATGAGTATAAACTAAGTAAAATTCAAGTAGAACTGTTAGGGTAAATCCATAGTAGGATTAAGCTGAATAAAATATTTAAGGGTTACAAAACATTTCTGGGCAAGCTGTGTTTCTGATTTGTATGATAACTCTAGTTCGGCACTGTTACATTTTACTGAAGGAATGATGAAGTCATCCTTAAGACAGAACAGTTATACACAATAGTACCATCTAATATCACTTGCTATAATACTGCAACTGTCTGAGTCTACAAAATGATCCTGGCAGCCTCAACAGCAGTGAATGAAAAAGCCTAGCACATTATGCCCGGTACCTCGCAGCCCCTGGCTCTCTAAAAATACCTGATAGAGCAATTAATCTCGTGATGTAGCTATTGCTTCAGCACCATGCCATCCATTTTTAAGATTCCATAAACACTTGCATGGGAGTTGAGGTCTGTCTGGAAAGAGGCCAGATAATATCATATTATGACCTTAACTTTGCAACACCTTTATATACCTGCTTAGCCAGCAAGACGGGGCTCTGAGTCATCACTTTACCATGTGCTTTCTCCTTTTTAGGGAAACAATGATGCAAATGCCCATAGGTAAGCTGTGGTATGGCCTAACCACGTCTCACGGAATTCAGCTGGACTTGTGCCATCAGCTTCACTAGGCGCACAATCAAGCTGGAAAGGACAGATTTTTTCACAGACACTAAGGATGCAGATCAGCAATTAGCAGGGCTTGTGCTAAGGTGATTTTCAAAATTGCAACAAAGATCTGCATCTTTAGGTGTACCTTTAGAAAGCTGAACCTTGCATGTTGAACTGGGCTTTCTCCGAGGAAAAAGATGTCATTATATAATATAGGCCTGCCTGAATTTTTTTTTCATTATTGCCACACTGAACTTTTAGCTATGATGCCATTCAATCCTGACAATGCTGAACTTACACAACCAGCTTTGGAAGTGACGCTAATTGATCAATCTGGGCATAGAAAAAGAATCAACACATTCAGTGCTTTGCCTGAGCGGCAGAAGGAGGCAACACAAAGAAGGTGCAATACACAAGAAAGGGATCTAAAGGTGCCAGTAGTTAATGAAACTCTGGGATAAACTATTTAACAACAAAGGGTTGGGGGAGGCTTTTTTTTTTTTTTAAAAAGCAGCGTAACATGTAACTCAATTCATTTCAATTGCATGGATTAGCTATCCCCAGACCCTGGGAGTGTTGCATGTTGTGGCATTTCAGTGTCATTCCTCAAAATGCAATAACAAGGAACTCATTTTTTTCCCATGGCATGGCAATATACCAGCCAAATCCATCAATATTTGTCTCACCTAGAGGGGGCAGCATCTGCAATTGTGCCAATACATTTGATGTGTGAACCTCTGTTGTATTTAGACACAGAAATTCAGAACTACAGCCAGCGTAGTGGCCGCAAAAGAGATCACGTATCGCTGGGCAAGGGGAGAGTATTCCATCACATAAAGCCCGGAAGACAGAAATAGTTGGACGTATGCCATTGGAGAAAACTATTCACTGGACTCAGCAACAATTGGAGACATTATTACAGTCCTTTCTGGATGGAATTGTGGAAAAGTAAAAGCAACACTATTAATGAGATTATTCATAGATTGTCTTTATCCCTCACTTCCTCCACCCACTCTGAACTGGCTGCTTCCAGGTCCCTTCACAAAGCCTCATAACAACAGATGTGAGAGAGAGCCCTCTCTGCAACTCTGACATCTGGAACAACCCTCCTGTATTTCTGCATCTCATCACTTCTCCATCTGTCTTCAGACCTCATAAGAGTTCACAGCTTGCTGCTCTGCTGGCACAATTGAGTTTTTCCTCAATTGTTCTGCTAATCTTTTGTATTTAATTCCATGCAACTGTAAATATCTGTTTTATCTGTAAATATATCTGCCACCACTCATAAAATGGTTTTATTTGAAGTTTTAACAGATACTTTTTGATTTGTGTAAGATGATTACTAATAAATGATTGTACACACTTTATTTTGAAGACACAGTGAACGCAAGCCAATCACCAGAGCTGGCTCAAGGATCCTCATCACTGTAAGCAGATTAAGTTTTGCTGCCCTGAGGATAAAGTGAGGGTTACACCCAGAGTTGGCTCCTTCTGCCACAGAAAAGCAAATGGGATCCAGAAGAGGCTCATGTGCCTCTTTTTCCAGAAGTTGCTGTTTCACACATTCTCATCCTCTCTCCTGGCAGTAGAAGCAGCTGCCAGCCTGGCTTTTAGGGCTCTGCTATGGCCCATTCCACCATCCCTGCAGCTGCCTCCTCTGCCTGCACCTAGAGCTGGCCCTGCCAAGCACCAAAAGATTAGCCATGTTTAAAAAAAAAACCACACCCTAAGCTTTGCCTATTCTTTCTTCTTGTGTACATATCTTCATCTCACTAGAAATGCTTTATAAATCAATGACCTTGTGTGCAAGTCTGAAATAAGGAATTTTATGCATCTTTATACATGGAATGTGCCAGCTTCCACCTTGGCAGGATTTTAACTCTTAGTGACACCTGTAGAGTTGTTTTCTAAGACAGATTCTGCCCAGGTTGCGAAGGTCATTTCCAATTACTTATCTCTAGAAAACAAAGTAAGCAGGCACATACATGTACACATGTGCTTGCACAAACACTTATTTCATCCAAAAGGGAACGTGCTTGTTCTGTGCTTTATTTGAATGATCAAGTTGTTGTAAAGGTACTTGTAAAAATACAAACTATAAAGCCAGATATGCACAATGAAGGGTGTAAAATGGTACGTAAGGGCCTAAGTTTGCACCAAGCTCCCATTAGAGTACATTTTCCAGTGAAGTTTAGTTTTCTCGCTTTATGAGCGAGAAAGGTTTACTGTCGTTTAAGACCCCACAACACACCCTGGGCGTGCAACTGGAACGACATAAAATGCTCTGAACTGCTCCTCTGCTCTGCAGTACCTCTCACCTTAGCAACTGAACATCAAATGAGAAAGTTCACATTCATATGCAATAGATTCCATCAAGGAAAGCATCAGTCATTTCTCCATACAAAAGTAATAGAGTTGATGCTTTTGCTCTACTCTCATTCCTCTTTCCTCCAAGATGAGGAAGGGGAGCACATAATACAACAGAAACTAACCCACTGTGGAAAGACTAAATCTGTGCTGAAACACTGAGTTTTGCCCTAGAGATGATGAATAAGATCAAAGAACTGAATTGCAGAATTCATTACAACTGTGGAAAGAAATCATGGGCCTATTTTCAACAGTTGGGAAAAGCTGTCTCAGGTCCAACTTTAAAGTGCTGGGTCAGCTCTGGAAAGGAAGGGGTGGCTTGGCAGAAATAGTAAAGCTAATTAGGGAGTTGGGGAAAACTGCCAAATCCACAGAGTCCTGATTACAATTAGTAGATTTAATAGACTTTTTTTGCTATGAGATGTTTAAAATGGAGAAGAAAAGATTAGAGGAAAAAAAATCTAGCCCTGTTCTAATGTATGTGGTTATGTCCATATACATTAAATGCTACATGGCATCCCATTTCATTTGCATTACATAGATAGCAGAAGAGGTAGAAATGGTCCCTCCTTCAGGGACAACGGTCCCAGAGGAGAGATTCCATGACTGCCACAGGGCTGGCAGAGTGCCTTCATGTAGGAACACAAGGGGCATGCACAAGGGGAACACAAGGAGGGTGGGAGAGGCAGCATAATCAGCTATCCTTGGTTTCCTATCACATAGGAGGAGCTATGGACAATCTGAGCATAAATGAGGCCAGTCCTGAACACTAAAATGTCCTGAGAAAACAGAAAGCACAAAAGCGTCTTACAGCTGAACATAAAATTAACAGAGAGTCAGGCCTGTTACATTTATGTTCCCTCCAGACCTCAGCCATGCCAAGAGAAGTACAGTTCTCATTAATAACTAGTGTTATCATTAAAAAATGGCTGTTAAATCATTACTGACTTAATTGTTGTAGTCTCTCGTTGATATGTTAAGAGATTTTTCAATGAAAACAGAAGAGGCAGCTAGCTTCTGAAGAAAAAACCTAAGAGAAATGTATATAGAGAGAGGAAACAAAGGATGCCCAGTACTATTTTTCTTAAAATTAGCCTCATGTAATTTATACTTTTATAACAATGTGCTGTCAGTGACTTCATGTGAAGAGTGTGAATTTTTCATTTTGCTGAGGGAAGATCTAATTTGCTATTCCCATGGGTGAAAAGCTGATTATGTATGAATTTGATATTCAGAAATAATTACTCGGTTGAGAACGTTAGTCTTATAAACCTGGCTGTGCATGCACAAACAAGAGAAGATGTGCTCAGATTAAAGGAGCGAGCAGGAAGAACTGCGCGAGCACAGTTATCTATAAAATGCAACTGCAAAAAAGCAGAAGAAAATCAGAAGATCTGGACACCATTTAAAAAGTTAAATTCTGGCTATCCTGATATGCACAAAAAGTGCACACACATGTAGAAGTTGCTTGCTCAGCACTGATAGAAAAGGACTCTACTTGCACATTTACCTTAAGAGACATGTTTTGCAAAAGTTGTAATTATACTCTTCTACTTGATGTCAGGAGTGGCTCTCTTCTTTCCTGTATCATCCTTATGAAAGCTAATATACTTCAGTTTTTATAATACTACATTCTTCACCCATTTGGGTAGAGCTGAATAAAGTGACTTTAGATGTCACTGTAGAAAACAGATTACAAAAACTACTACCTCTTTATAGCAACTCCTTTGTCCCTTTAACTTACTGAAAGCCTACTTCTATGCAACCACTTTGTTTATGGAATGAAATTCCATAACACATCTTGATACCTTTTTCAGCTCTCCTCAGCTTACGCAAAGTATCAGCACAAGCAATGAGGAGTAACTGACTATTTCTAGCACCCAATAACTTTATTTGAAACCCCGGATGAGGAGAGCCCCAAAAAACTTTCCTATCCTGTAGGAAAACCTCAGGATTCGGTTCACATACAAAAAACAAAAATGAGACAACAGGAATCTACAAAGATTTAGGGGGAAGTCCAGTCAGATTCTCATACGGTTTGGGAAGAACTACTTTGAAAGGCCTACAGCCCAGTACAGTAAAAATAAGCACTCAGCAGGGCTTCCTTCTTGCTAAGAAGAAGCTGAAATCAGAAGCCTTTGCAGAACATACCAGTCCACCTGTCCATGCTTACAGCTCCATGCATCAGCCACCCACTCAAACAACTATATATCAAGTAAGGGATGAGGAAGAGGGAAAGGAACGGAAACAGGAAAAGGAGAAATAAAGCGAGGAATGAATGTAGGTGGCTTCTGGACAGTCAAGATGAGTGATATCTTCCTGTGCTCTGCCCTACCATGAGCCTTACCTTAGAGGTAACCATCCCAAGACAGTTCTGTTTTCCTGTGGTTTCATTCCTTGACTCTCTGGTGAGGGTCAATCATTGCAGCAATGCTGGCTGCCTGCAGAAGCCTGGGACTAGGCCGTGGAAATCCCGGGGTGACTGTAAAGAGAATACAGCAACTGAATGGGAGTTGCAGGAAGGAACAAAGCTTATCTAACACTTTAGCTCCACATAAACCCAAAATAGAGCTCAAGCAGCATGTGGCCCTGAAGCTGACACCCTGCGTTATTTTCTTCTCGACTAAAAAGTCTGCAAGTAAATGTTGATTTTTTGAAAAAAGTTATACTGTTTGTACACAAAGTTTACCCTATAGGCCCAGATGTTAGTGCTTTATTAAACATACAAATTAGAGGAGACTTGCAATAAAGAATATTGTGACTGCGGCCAATTTTTCCTTGGCAAGCCTCCAGCAGGAAATATTCCTGTGTCAACTGTAGCTCTTTCCTTTGGTATTGCAGAGACTCAGACAATGCATCTGCTGGATTCATTTAAATATGTTCAAGTCTGTGTTTCATTGTTTTAAAGCATCAAAGAATTGTGCTGTTATAAATCATAACAAATAATCAGCAATTCTGAACAATAAAACCACAGAAGAAAAGTGAGGTGCAGATGTTGCCAATCATTGGAGGAGATTGTAAAAGAGAAAAGAAACAGTTAGGTATATTATAGTGCTTGTTATCTGAATGATTTGTTTGAAGACGGGTGCTAACAACACCTCATTTTAAAGGTGAAGATTTTTCCATAACTCCAAATTGCCCTAGCAAAAAATCTTTATTACAGCAACAAACTTGTGTGTTGTAGCATCTGTGCAGCCAGGAGAGCAATGTCATGTATTTTAGGAAATACATTGCTGTTTCTGTGCTTTATCAGCATCCTTACAATATAGGCGCTTGAAAAACACCATTATTGTCACATGGTAAGAATTTCGGACAAAGCAAACATCCAGCATGGCTCCATACAAGTCACATTTGATTTGGATCTCTGCATGTAATTTAAAAAAACACCTAAGCATTTTAGGAGACTCAATCCTATTTTCAAAACTGTAATACTTCATTTCCCTGTCTATTTCAGGCAGCAGATTTGTATGTTCTGTCTTTGGATATGAAGAAGAAATAAAGGGCCAGACTTTTAAAAGTGCTTATTTAGTAGCTGCTTTTAAAAACAACCCAGGAAGGTGTGCCTCTCTATACTCTAGAACATATGGAACGCAAAGACTCTGTATTACTTATTGTTCACATTGAGAATTATCACTTAGCTAAATACATATGGGTTTGCGGACAGCAATCCTGATGTTTACTTTTTGATTCCACCCACAGCAGTTTTGAAAACCTGGAAGTGTTCATCAGATCAGAATGTAGTTCAGCTGCAAACAGTAACATTAAGATGTTTGTTAGAAACCACAGGGGGCTTATAACCAAAGGCAACATGAGTTGCCTTCTGAGAGACAGAGTAATATTACAGGAAATACTGCTTTTTAGGTGTTAGAATTTTTCTGATGATGCTAATACTATGCATGGGGCAGCCAGACTGATTGACTGAAGGATCAGCTTATGGCTCTTCCACTCTGGAGTGGAAGGGATACAACTCAAAGGGATGCTATTTTTGTTATTCATCTCCTGCCTCACTCATTGCCAAATCTGTGTCCCATTAACTTGGTTGGGACTGATATTTTATGAGGGAACCAGATCTGAATTACAATCCTATCCTTCATGCTTTTTGAGCCCTTGAAACTGTTGTTCCCCTTAAGATTAGTTAAGGAAATGCAATTCACTGCATTCCCGGGTCTTGAGTACTCCTTACACAAAAGGTTAACTCCGTAAAGTCATTCTCTAGCTTAGAAACGGCTGAGTGACTTCCTGCAGATACAGCAACTATCACACAAGAGAAAACAATTTCTTTTTGAGGTTGTATATAGACTAATGTAAGTACAGAGCTAAAAAATATCTGATAAGATGAGCTGATCTTGTCTTGACAGACATGATTCAATACTTTTTTTCATCATAACTACAATTAGCAGAGCTAGGAAGAATTGGTAAGGCCCTGGCACAATCACTGCAACTCTGAGCTTCGCTTTGAATACTGAAAACCTGCTAGTGTAAGATGGGGCAGGGGGAGACGATCCCTTCAGTTACTTAGCTTCATTGCTAAGTATAACAGTCTTTAAAGACATTTCCCCCCCCCCCACCCCCGCCATGAATGAACTTCTGGAAGTCTGTGCAAATCTGAAGAGTAAGATTCAGCAACATTATATTGCCTCATTAGGATAACTCTTATCACCTTACAAAGCTGAATCTCATTAAGTTAAGTGAGACTGAGAGTTTACTAAACTAGTAGACTGGAGGATTCTATTATTACCAGAATGAAGAAGTTGACACAGAATAAGAAACTGTTGTAACATAGTAATGCTATGCTTTGTGTACGATGCAGTGGTAAGGAATAAATAAGGAAAGCAGATGTAGCCAAAAAACACTGCAGCAGTATTTACACAAGACCAACAGTAAAATTACTAGCCAAAATTCCACTTTCCCTCACGCACCTCAGATTTTCACCGAATCCATCTAATATAAGCCATGGCACATCTCACATCCATACATCGGATTGACTAATGGGGAGGAAAACCAAAAGAACTGCTTTCCTCTGTCCCTCTTGCAGCTGCAGCATAAGGGCCAATTTCTGCCAGTGCCTCGCAGCTCAGCACGGCAGGGAAAGGGTGGTGACTGCTGAAGTCAAACAGCAGCATAACCTGTAAACCACCTTCAGCAAACAGATAGATTTGGACAATAGACTTTCCCTAGTTATTTTAATTGTTCAGAATAACTTAAAGCCTCCTATTAAACAGGAAATTAAGAAATCAAACAGTTTTTGTAAGTGTTCTCTAGGGTAAGTATTTATTTGCATCATTATTTGCTCTTTTTCTGAGACTTACTCATTTAAAATCTCAAAGGCAACTGCTTACTCTAAGCTATCTGGCAAACTGTCTTAGCTTTTCCCCAAACACTGGCTATTTATGTCAGAAAAGGTGTGATCCATGGCATTCAGTTCTATCCTGACTTACATTGATTTGTTACATCGTATGGTGGAAATCATGTTACCTCTCTGCACTTTGCTTTATCTATTCGTAAACACATACTTAATGCTGTGACACTGCAGCAACAGGTACAGCAGGAACACTGAAGTAGAAGATGAATGGGCATGCATCCCAAGGTAGCAGAGAGATTTGAGTAGTCTTTATCAGCTTATGACCTGCCCATATTATCAGTTTTCATTACTCAGGCACTCTGGTATCAAAAAAACAGCATTTGTGCATTCTAACAGCTGGTAGAGGTAACATCTGAAATAATGATACCTTTGAGCACTCCTGGACGACAAGCTTAAGAATTCAGAATGATCTGAAGAAACTAGAGAAACAGCCCACTGTCAGGAAACTGAGTTAGAGATATGTTCAAAGCAGAAAGAAAAACCACATATAAAAATACAAAACAAAAAAGCAGCTTAGTACCAGAAAGGTAGCAGTCATCCAGCAGGTTAATTTAGATCATGAACCAAAGCTAGAAGCAACATGGAGGTCTCCATCAAAGTTTTGAGAAACATGCAAGTAAAGTGGCAGTGACCCAGAGGGGAGTAATCAGAATGATAAGGAGACTAGAAACCCTGTGAGAAACACCTAAAAAGACTTTTAGTCTAGTAAAGAAGTGGAATTTATAATTATTGAAATAATCAATAATTATAAAGTTAAAAAATCCATTTGTTTACAATGCCTAAAGAGAGAAATACAGCAGGAGATGAGCTGAATTAGTCAGAGCTGGACTGGCTCCTCAGAGAAACTTTCTACTGGAAATGGCTACACAGAGATACTGCAGTATCTTCTGTCCTGATGATTTTAAAAAAAAGGTTAAATAAACACCAGTCCTAGGTGACCTATTAATCTCACCGTTATACAGGAGTTTGTTTCGTGTGCTTTCTCTCAGCCCTACGTTTTTATGACTGTAGGATTCATTGCTAGCTTGCATATTAGGATAAACATCTCAGATATATATCCCCAAAGGCATCTCCTTGGTCTTCTTCACATATCCCTCTCAGACTTTCCTTTGCCACAGTGCTTAAAAATAATTGCCAATGGTCTAGGCTGCTGATGTGCAGGAACCAATGCATGTGGTACTACCAATGCCTTACTTACATTACCCATCTGCCTGAATCCATCTGCTGCCTCTCATTTTATAGCTATATAGTAAGCTCTTTAGGGCAAGGACTGCTTTTTTTTAATCCTATATTTGCTCAGCACCTAATCAAACAGAATTGCTTTCCAGAATAATAACACCAACAATAATAGGAATATTAAAACAATAAGCATTACATGAGCATTGTAACACTTTGAAGGATCAGTTTATTCCTTGCCTAAAATCAGTTAGGGAACAGCAAGGGTCAGCTGCTCCCTCAGAGACAAGGGACCAGGAACCAAGCACAAGTACACAGCCAACAGAACAGGGGCCTCCCCAGTCAAGGCCCCATCCCACAGCTCCTGAGCAAGGCAGGCCCAAAGAGGGCAGCCAGTGGCAACCAAGAGTCCGGATCACCAGTTAAGGTCATATTGATGAGAAAGATCCCAGGTGAAGCCAGGAAGTCAATCCAGAGATCAAAAGCAGATCTGGAGAGAGTAGCTAAGATCAGACACAGCCCACTGATCATCAGAAAGAACCTTAGCAGCAAGACAAGCCTGAGATCAAGCTAAGAAGTCAGTTCACTAGACAGAGGCCACATCAGCAGGACCTATAACTAAGTACTGACAAAAATATAACTGAGCCAAAGCCTAACACTCTGACAGCTTATCTCAGACAGGAAGCAAAGGCCCAGGCCTGAGCTTAAATGGGCCCCCCCTGGGCCAGAGGGTGTGGGTCACAGCCCCAGGTGAGGCTGATCAGGGCAATTAGGGCCTATTAGTGCCATCAGAGCCCTAATCATTCTCTTCCAATGCAAAAGTAATAACGATAGTGATGATTCTTCCTAACATTACTCACCAAAGATTAGTTTGACTCATAGTAAATGCCATGTTTATAACTATGTCTCTTAAATTTTTCTTTCTAAACCTTCTAAAGTAGTTATTAAAGTAGTCTGGTCATGCTTTAGCCACAACCTCTCACAGCAGGGTTTTTTGTTTTTGTTTTTTTGTTTTTAATCGGTTTATGTTGCTCGAGTTTCCTGAGCCTTGCAGGTAGCATACTTCCTACTGAGGTGTTTGAAGTATTTTGGTACTGGCTCTGGCAGAGCATTCACAGTATCATTTATAAAATAGAATAAGATTATTTTATCACTGTCAGTTTTCTCAGTCTGCCATACCACAGTGGAAAATGCATATGCTCATCCCCACACTCACGCACACACCATCTACTTTATATGCCTAGATTTGAGTTATGCTGCATTTAAATTGACCTGTTCTGAGACAGTGATTTAAAATATATTTGAAATGACAGATTAGGAAACAGTTTATAGCATATACTGCATTGAAGGCTCCCTACACACACATTTGACTTCACCTGAAACATCACCAAACATGCCAGAATTGGTGTCATTTGAAATAGTGCTCCCACAGGTTAGTTTAAGTATCAGAGTAGGAGAATATTTTCAATATAAAGATTAACACAGGACCATGAACAAGTAAGATGGCATTTATGGATAGATTGTGTAATATTTCCCTCCTCTGTCAGTTTTTTGAGATCACTTAGCATCTGCCTCCCAGCCTCACTGTCCTGCCTGGTGAAGCACTGGAGAATGTTCCTAACGTTCACATGCCAGTCCCATTTTGTTTCACAGAGGCAGATATGACTGTCGTACTTCTTGCTCTGACAAAGCATATTCGCCCTTAAGGCTCTGGCATTTGGTAATTAGGGAGAGGGGAAGGAAAAACATTAGAATAGCGAGATGGAAGGCAAATGTAACCTCAGAAGTAAAGTCAGATGCCTGATACAATGCCTTCATTTTTAAATGTTCTTTGAATACAAATAAAGCCTAGAAATGTTATATTCTTTAAAAAATTGTTATTCTTCCACTCTATCATAACAAGTCATAAGCATTACCTGTCACAGCTGGTAATTGCGACTGGAGTCTGATTTGATCTCAGGAGATTATTATGTCAGGCTGGTAGTCGGACATATTTCAAACTCTGCAGTTACCACTGGCAAAATCAGTTTAATGATACTCCAGGAAACCAGTGACAGACTGAATAGAAAAGAAATGAAAGGTCAAAAGTTTTGTAGAAATGCGAAATGAAATTTGCATTATTCCAGTAGATTGATGTAAGCACTTTCAGGTTCATCTATAGTGTGATTAGTTTTTTTCAACAGAAATACACCTATCTACAAATTTTAGTAATGAACTAATGTAAACTAACCAGGAAGCTGTATTTATGATCTCTACATCCACCAAGATACAGCAAAAATTTAAGTTATTTCTCATTACTAAGACAACAAAAGTTGGATCCTCAAATGACACTGAGAGGAGATCTCATTCATTATTATAATGCTATTATTACCGATTGCTACTACTGCAGAATTCGGTCATGGGCCCAGACCCCATTGTATTGCGTGGTATGCAAAAGAGCAAAAAAGCTGGTCTGTGCCCCAAAGTCAGTCAGTACCTGGGTACAAAGGGAAACAGTGGATGGGTCCAGAAAGATAGACAGATTAGGAGCAGAAAGACATAGAAACGATGCAGGGTAGGTGGACAGCTGCTGGTCTCATCGCTGCACTGCGTTTTATAGCCGCGTTCAGCTGCCTGGAATTGTGCTGCGTTTCTGTTGGCGTCACAGTACAGAGATTCCAAAGACGAGGCTGCGAGGGCAGCGCGGCCTCCCTGTAAACTCCGAGAGGAAACAGGAGAGCACGGGACTACGCTCACCCGAACGGACATGAGCCGCGGAGACTGGAGTCGTGGCCTGGCGTCTTATCGCGTAAGGGAACACATGGCCTAGGAAAAGCCTAAAAAGTGAAGCTTGTAAGGCAGAAATAGCCAAAGCAAGGAAGAAAAGCAACTGAGTAGAGGAGGTTTCTTTTGAAACAGTATTGCAGCTGGAAAATAAGATAATACTGCAGAGAGAGAACAATGAGGTGGTCAATATATATGCTGTAAGAGTCTGGGGGAGAGTTTAAGTGGTACGATGAATACGATGAATACGGAAGGCCACATTATCAGAAACTTATCGCTATGGTGAGTAAGAGGCCAGAAAAAGCTGTCTTTATGCAAAATGTTATGGCTGTTTACAGACAACTTACACCTGCAAAATTACCTCTGAAGTGCAAGATATACTTACGTCTTATTTTAATAATGGAAATAACAATTATTCTGTTAAACTAGTACATTGTCAAGTATTTGCAAGTTATAAAGCAAACCCTGCAGGGTCTCTTTTTTAATTAAGAGGACGCTCTCTGTTCTTTTGCTAGTGTTGACACAGCTCAGACCATTACAGATGTTAATATCGTGATGCTTTTAACTCTGTAGTGTGGGCGTGCAAGATAACTGAGCTTAGTTTTTCTAATTATAGACTGACTTAAACACACGAACCAAGATGCGAGTTGATCCAAGGGTATCTGTGTTGGACCATGTCACTGTACAGTGCAATTGTATGCGAGTCCCGTGTCTTAGGGTTAATTTGATGAAGCAAAATTACCCTTGAAGGAAAGAATGGCTGTTGGGCGATGCAGGTCTTTACTCTGGTTAGAAGCAAAAACCTTTATCCATGGCTGTGCTTCAGCTAAATCAGGTTCGATTATTTTGATCGTATGATCTTTTTAACTGCAGTGGTTTTACTGAGAGATGCCCTAGTATAGATAAAATTAATTTACATAAGGGACTTAAGTTGGCACAGGTATTCCTTGTCTCATATTGACATGGGTATGCAGCTGTCATGGTACTGGAACAGTTAAAGCGGTACCATCTATGTATGGACAGTCCTGAGCTTCCTTTGCTACTACAGCAGCAAATTTGTTGCTGGCTTTGCTTCCAAATACTTAACACCACAAAATCCAAACGCCGTTTCAGTTGGACTCTTTGTTCGAAGTGCATTGACCATATTTTCATACTTTTTGGTACTCTGAAACCACCTCTGCACCCAGGGTTTTGTTTGGGGTGCAAACAAACAAATCCGATCAAGGAACAGGAGGTGCGAGCTGCTGGTGCCGGCAGCAGGCCCGGCGCGGGGCAGGGGGCTGGAAGGGAAAACAGCGGCAGCTCAGGCACCGGGGGGCACCGGGGGGGGGGGGGGCGGCCGAGATTTGCCCTAAGTGACTCCACCTGTGAGTGCAAAACGTTGATTTTTTCCTGCTGTGCGCCCTTAGGTTCAGGATTAAGATACCGTTACGTGCTAGGAGCCGGCAGGAAGCCCGAAGAGCCTCGGCTCGCTGCTCATCGCCTCAGCGGGCGCGCGTGCCACCGCCGCGGGGCTGGGCGCCTCGCGCCCCCACAGCGGCCGTTTAACGGCCGCTAACGGTCTGGTCGCAGCCGCAGCCGGGGCGGGAGCGGCGTCCCCACGCCTGCGCGTTGCCTCGCGGATAGCGATGCCGGGCTCTCCCGGCCTGTCTCCTCCCGCAGGGGCCGCTGGCCCTGCTCGGTAGCTGCCGGGCGGCCGCGGCCCCGGGCAGCGGCGCTACCTCAGCGGGGGCGCGGCCGGCGGAGGCCCCGCTCGCTGGCGGCCAGGTAAGGGGGAGCCTGGCGGCGCGGTGCGGCGCGGCGCGGCGCTCCGCCTGAAGCGGGCTTCTTCTGCCGGGGGGCGGCGGGCTGCCGGCGCCGTGCGGAGCGGGCCGGGCCGGGCCGGGTGGAGGGCGGCGGAGCGGTCCCGGAGTGATGACGCGCTTCCTGCCCTCCCCGGCGGGGGTCTGCGCCTGGAGTCCGCAGCGGCGGCGGCTGCGGGCGGCGGCGGAGCAGGCGGGAGCGGGGGGGAAGGAAGCGAGCGAGCCGCGGGGCTTAGGCGCTTTGCAATGCTCCAGTAACGCCTTTCCCGGTAGGAGCCCGTGAGGACCCCTCCCTCCCCCTTTCCTCCCTGCCGACGCACGTTGCATGGAGCGTCTGGTCCGCGCTGAGCCGCGGAGAGGGGGACGGCTCCGCGCAGGGGCTGAGCGGCGGCAGCGCGGACCCGCTCCCTGCCTGCGGCCAGGCAGCCGCCGCCGGGTTTCGCGTGTACATGCTGCGTTGCCCCTAGCCAGGCAGCGGTTCCGCAGCGGGCTGCGGGCGGGCGGCAGCTGCTGCCGGTGCCCGCCGGTGGCCGGACAAGCGGCGGGCGCTGAGCGGGGCTGGGCGGTGCGGTCGGTCCGGCACAGCCTCGCCCGTGTGCAGCGCTGCCCGCCCAACAAGTTGCTGGCTCCGGGCAGGGCTGCGATGACCCGGCCTGATGCTGGATGGGGCTGAGCTGGGCTCCGACGCCGGGCGTGCTGCGGGGCTGTGCCCGGGGAGCGGAGCTGTCCGCCGGTCGCTGCTGGGGACGGCGATGGAGAGAAACGCTTTTCGCGACACGTTGCGAAGGGACGACCTCCCAAGGACGATCGCGCCGTGTGTGTGTTCATGTGCGGGTGTCCGCGTCCGTGTGTCTGTCCGCCCTTTCCCACCAGCCCCGGGGGACGCCTCGGGTTGGCAGCGGGTCGCCCGCGGTCCCGTAGCTCCACCCGGGCGCGGAGCGGAGGACGCGTCCAGCCCGGCGCGGGCGGGGCTGGGTGGGCGGGGGAGCCGCGCCGCTCCGCGCCCCCTCCGCTCGGCGCCGGCCGGAGCCGGCTTGGGCCGCGCGAGCGAGCGAGGGAGGGCCCGGCGGGTGCCCGCGGCTGGAGAGAGGGCGCTGCGGCGGCAGCACCTGCGGGACCCGGGCCTCCGCGGCTTCCCGCTCCCCTCGTGCAGCGCTCGTGCCCTGTTGGCTAGCCGCGTTCCCTTCTCTGGGCTCTGCTTTCTTGTCCGTCTTAAGAGGCTGCTAACTGGAAAGAACGTGGAGTGCTCAGGGATCCGAAGACTCCCTCAGATTAAATAATTGCCCCCTTCCCTCTAGCTCTTGTAAAAGTCTATTTTTACATAGCTGTGTTCTAGAGCCGAGTTTGTGCCATGTTAACTTGCATGCCAGAAAGCCTGCTTTGTGTTTGAAAACACGCTAAAGACACCAGGAGTTTTGCATGGCTGGAGAGGCCAATAGCTATGGAAAACGTCCTTCTGATTAAAAAGCAAGCAAACAACAGATTTTTTTTCGGCTTTCTTGCCTTTATGTAAAACATCACTTCTTGTGTGGACTTACTGTTATGTGAATGGCAGTGTGTTGTAAATATAGGTGAGAGCAGCTAGTGGTAATTATAAATATCTTAAAAATGGTCATATATGAAAAGTTTTGTATCCGTTTCAGATAACGGCCAGCCATTCTGTAATTCAGTATGGTTGCTAGCTAAGTCAACCATGAATTAAGTTGGCTGAACCACCTTTTCTGCTTTAGTTTTCAAAACATGAAACTTGCAAGGTGGTGCCCATGAGACTGAAGGTTTCCATGGAGCTTGGGAGGAAGGAACTTCATGACACTTCTCACTCCTTGGTCATTGCAGAACTAGAGGATTGAGTGGAATTTTTTTTGACCTATCTAATGGTGGCAAAATCATTGAGCTGAGGTAAGATGATAAGAATACATGTTTCTAGTCCCCAATCCAAGTTTCAGAGTTACCTTGATAAACTTGGTCCATACTTAAGTTCTGCATCTCATGACAGAACTTGAAATTGAGTGTAGCAATTTTATGTGGAATACCTATTCATTCTACCATGCAAATTAATATTTTGCCCTGAATACTTGTGAATAATTGTCCTACATGCGAATAGCTGTCCTACATGTTCTTCAAGTAACATCTGTTGCGTTATATCATGTAGTGGAATGTGGTACAGCATAATTTAAGTTGATTTGAAATGCTGTTATTGCACTGTAGTAGTGCCTCAGAGGGTGAGGGATGTTTTTGGTGTGTGATGGATAGGTTAATTAAAGACTGGAAGATATTCAGAAAGATGAATTTGCATTTGAACTGCAAAGGATTAAGTAATTTAACTCTGAGCTTGTTTTGCTGTGCGGTTTTATATAGACTTCTTTCATCATTTGCCAGCTAATGTAATCACCGAGTTCTTGTAACACTAGCAAATGAATCTTTAGTTAAAGTATAACTGATAAGTATAAAATTGTACTGTAGTCTGTACTATTTTGGAGAAGGAAAAGTGGGCTTGAGAGAAGCGTCTGGCTGTTGATGCTTCTGTGGCACAGCTTGAACTGCATAACCTTTATGATGATTAAAAACTTTACTGTGGAAACTTTCTCTTATTTGGTATTGTTTCTGCAGAGGTTCAACTCAGCAAAGCAAGGATGTACTGAAACATTAACATTTGGACTGTGTTACTTCATATCCTTACCTGTATAATAGATATCTATTAAATTTGTGCAAATGCAAGGTCTGGGCAGCTTCCAGAAATGCTAGCACTTAATTAGTCATCACAGCTGCACAGTAGTACAGACACCAAACTCCATTTCTTACTGTGGCATTGTGATGTTGGATAGCTGTTGGGATAGCAATAGTGTATGTTCATGAAACGTGGGCAGTATCATTTGCTGAAGCATCATTGCATCTATGACATTAGCACTGAAGTACTGAGAAAGCTGTTTGAAGTAATTCTCAGTGCCTAGTCATATCTATATGTCAGATTTCATGAAACTGCTGAATGTATTCATGTAATGGTTTAAAAAAATAGGCTAGCTTTTTTGCCAAGAAGTTCTTGTCTGAATGCTACTTTTGCAACAGGTTATAGTTAGGAAAGGGGGAGAGGTACAAATGTGCTTACAGAACACTATCCAGCTTTCAAAAATTCATTTTTTTTCCTGGTCTTGAATTTTCTAAAGATTTGGTGAGTCTGTTTATGTGTGTTTCTGCAGACAATAGATGCTGATGCAAGTTGAGAACAGCAAATAAAATGGTGGAGTGCTGTTGCAAATAGGGGGAAGCTATCTCAAGCATTTTGCCTGTTTCATTTGTTTCCTTTTGGGTTGCAGTGTGTTATTTGGAACAAAATTTACTAGTGTATATCTGGAAACAGTAGTTGGCACCTGAAAGGGAATGCAGATTTTCTGCTTCTGAAGTTTTGCTTTTGACCACATATGGTCGTTAAAATATGAGATGATAAGCTGAAGAACTTCTTGGGGGTGTTGGATGCGAGGAATTAAGCAGAGTTTTATGGAGTAGCCTGACTCGCAAATTCCAGAGGCTATGGTATTCAGAGTAATCTAGGCCTTTGCGACTCTGGATGGGATTCTGAGTAGAGACATCATATTATATCCTGGGCTCCTTTATTTTTATTGTTGTGATTAAACAATCCATTCCTTTTTAAAAGACTGGCCGCATGTTTTAAAGACCTTGGAGGCAGCCCAATCTAGTTAGACCTGTAAGTGTTAGGTGGCTACACGGGTTGCTGTTAAATCCTGGATCTGATCAATGATTAGTGGATTATGGACATCTCTTTCTGGATGCAGTAGAAGCAAATGCCTCCTCAGTGAAATTGGTACAGTTCGGGGCAAGAAGAGGGGAAGGAGCTTGGGGTTAGCTTAGATAAAAAGATACCAAACTTGTAAATGTGAATGCTGAACCTTACAGGTTTGTCTCTGCTAATGCTATTACAAACATTCAATGGCAGTGTCAGAGAACCATTTCTTTGGGTTTGTTGCTTGCACGCATGCTTATCTCAGAACTGAGTTTGAATTAGCCTGTGTGCTTGAAGTAATTGTGAAAACATTTGATGTCTTCCAGTTGCAAGCTGGGATTCTGTCCCCAGAGATCCGCCCCCTCAGTTCTCAAAACTCCAGTGCCTTTTTACCAAAGCAGCTTCATAAAGCTGGAAAACATACTGACTTTACAAGGTGACAGTGATCGTAAAACAGTCATATCTTAAAATATCTTTACTGTACCACAGTACTAATTTCTTGCTCTTAGTCCCTTTACTTGGCAGCAGCCAGTTGAATTTCTGCCAAGACAGGTCAGGCTGGTACTGTAAACTGCCTCCCTTGCATTCTGGGTAGAGGTAATTCATCTCTCTGTGTTTGGGCGGCAGGAGGAGGTGTGAACTGTAAATGAGTCTTGTGTCTTTCTATCTGCCAGCTTTTGTAAGGCTGAGACTTCTTATTCCATGAAAAAGTGACATTTTGCCTAGGAAGAAGCAGGAGGTATTCACTCTTCTAAATCACAGCGAATAACTAGGCTGATAAAGACTCAATGGTACTACATGGAATGTTTAACTTTTCAGGCCAATTAGAAACCTAAATTGTTATCAGCTGTGGTAGGGGCACTTGCTACTGTAATATATCAAAAAGTCTTTAGTGTTTTGCTAAAGAGTAATGGTGTGAGAACTTCTTAAACAGTAGCATTTTTCTTCAACCTAGAAAGGCCTTTCTGAGTTGTTTAAGACTTTTCTTAGCATGTATTCTTGTTTGGTTTCATCTAGTGATCTTGTGTTTCTTGGGAGTCAGCATCTGTGATACAGTAAATTACTCTGTTTCATCCACCTCATCTTTGAGTCTAGTTTATATTGTAGTTTCTACAGTGGTAGTGTGTCCTGTTTAGGAGGCTGTGATTTCTCTGGACTGTGAGGTTTAAAGTTCAAATGTAGATGAAATAATTACATGACTATACAACAATTTTAAAACTTACTGGTGGTAAAAATCAGACTTGAATGTGTATTGGTGATGCCATCAATTAACCTTAAAGGCATTAATGGTAGGACAATGTAACAGCAGTTGAAGTACTGCAAGTCTTACCTTTGACTGTTCAATTCAGTTGTACCACATGTTGGATAGCAAACAGCAGGATGGTACTTGGTGCAGAGAGAGAGAGAGGAGAATGGAAGTTACTGGAGGCAAGTAATGAATGTCTGCCTGAAGTGATAACCCCTGGTGAGGAAAGGAAACATGGTAATCTAATGGTGGTGGCAGGGGACAGGAATATGGTGTAGGACTAAAGCACATAATGCTATAGACACAACAAAGATGCTGAATTACCAGGACAAATTCAAAATTCAGCAATGGGACTAAAAGTGAATAAATGAGATCAGGTAGTAGAACTCAAATGCAACAGTTCCCTGTAGCCTGCGACTTCTGTAGTTTTTGGTTTGTGACTAAAAGATTTCTGGATTAATTTTTGTTCCAGTCTAAGGAAACGATTGCTTGAGTCACTTCCTGTTGGTAAGGGGCCTTCAGAACTATTTGGGGAAAGGATTAAGCGGGAGCCACTACCGCACAGCAGGTATGCGGGGTCAAGCTGAAGGAACTAGTGGCAGGCTTCCTGGAGCAAGGTACTGTAGAAAGCATGAGTGCAGGCAAGAAAAGATAAATGCTTAACTTCTAGTTTAAAAAACAAAGGCTATGGGAAACGAAATCACTGTTGTGATGTTTAAAGTACTCCTGGGAAACATTACATGCAGTGGCAGAGGATGTATGGACCCCAAAGGAGAATCCAAAACCTTGTGGTGTTTACCCTGGAAAATGGCTTTAAAAAAAAAAGTTCAGTGGCTGCCTTTGCAGTTGTGGCATGGTCCTGATCAGCCAGGTGGTAGCTGGATTGCCTGTCCAGCTGCACTGTGATCCTAACCAGACCTAAAAGCAGCTGAGGAGGACAAGAGAAATGTGACCAAACATAAAGAAGGATGAAACCTGTGGAGAAAGAGTAACTGACTTTGCATAGTGAGATTGTACTGGCTGGAGTATGGACTAAATACAGCACAAACCCAGGCACTGACATGAGAGAAGGGGGGGTTGCAGTGATCCTAATGGGCCTTGTGTGAGGCTTTTGTGCTTAGAGGACATGGAAGGATAAGGGACCAGTGCAAAAGGACTCGCAGAAGCTGTTGGGGCATGTGATGTTTTGTGCTCTTTGTCCTTAGCTGAGAAAGCAAAGGCCAGGCTAAATGAAGTGGTGTTGTTCCAGGAGCAGGAAGTTAGTCTGTTAGTGGTGCTACCTGTATCCATTGCAGAAGCTGTGGCTCTCAAAAGATATGAGATGCTTCAGCCTCTCTCCTCTGTTTACATTACCTGGTTGTGTTGTTCAAAATGACCAACTTGCTCCAGAACATGCAGGTGATTACCTCTTACAGGGAGATGCATAGCTGTGTAGCTCTTCCTGAAAGAGAATGGTCCAGTCTGGAAAGATGCTGTCATCACAATCACAGCAGACCATCACACATCAACAACAAACCTTCTAGTACCATGGAAAATAATATTTTGATCTTGGGGAGAAGAATAGCTATGTTCAGTAGGTGACCAGCTAGTGGCACAGTAGAGTTAGAAAGCCCAGTATGCCAACTATGTGGTAGCATTTCTGGGGCAGCAGCAGGAGGAGGTGTCATTTCCATTGTTCTAAAAATTTTTCTGCTGCTGCCTTGTTTGCAGCAGAGACTTGTCCATCCTGAAGGCTGTTCATAGTTGCCTGAGCTCTAACACAACTATTTGCTAAGTGAAATTGGTTCCATTATGTTCCATGAAGATTTTGGGGAAAGTGCCATTTGCTCTCAGCTGATTTGACCTTGAACAATACTCTTAGGTTTACTTCTACTTGCTGCATAGCTGTAGAAAGCTTTCAGCAGTGTTTTTACATTAATTGCCATGATGATCATGCTGCTAACCAAATTTTAATCCATGCTGCCTAACAAAAAAGCTAGGAAGATGAAATAAGAAACCATGGGGATTAAGTCTCACAATTCTGTTCCTTTACTGTAAGGAATCTGAATCCCACAAGACAAAATGTGAAAATATTGTTTGTGGGCGGAGAAAAGGTGTTCTTAAAGATTTCATATCATAACTGGCTGACTTCATATGAAGAAACACTGAATGGAATAGCAGTGCTCTGGTGTCAAAGAAGGCAGAAAAATACCTTGATGATGGTATAAGTGGGTGGTTAAGGTATGTATGCAGCAGTTGTTGCAGATTATTTGGAACAGATAAACAAAGCCTGCAACCAATTAGAAGGAGAGACATGCCCTGAGGAACTGAGCAAACCAGTACTGAAACAACTGTAAGGCTACAGTGTGAAAATGACTCCATAATAGCCATGAATATTTGTATGGAAAAAATGCTTTTCTATCTAATGCTATTATCATTCCTTTTCAGAAAGTAAAGTAGAGTTCTAAGAATGGAAAAATTTCATCCATGTATGAGGAAGAAAAAAAACTTAACTTAAGCTGAAAGCTAAAAATGGAAGTTGAAGTCAAAGCACTCTGTTCCATATGGATTATATTACAATTGGCAATGGCCTTAACTTTTCTGGAGTAGTTTCACTCTAAAGACTTCAGCCTTATCTGGTCATTTAAGAAAGAATGAATTGCCTGTCTTCAAAGTGGCATTTGGTTGTAGCGTTCAATTCTGGCCTCTACATTTGGACCTTGTTACTAAACAAAATCAAGTGCTTCCTGAGCAGAAGTGCTTTGTAGTTTCCTCTTCTGAACCAGAGGCGCTGCAGAACAGTATCAGTGCTGTGATGTAAGGAGGTTTTGGAGACTTGAAGAGGTTACAGGTCCATTCTGGTCAAGAGCAAAAGTGAAATTTGACTTAATAAAATAAAGCAGCAAGACTAGCAAAGCCTAAAAGCAGTGGGACCTTTTAAGGGAATGGCTTAATTGCTTCAGAGTTGCAGAAGTGGTTGAGTCCCAAAGTTTGTGTTTGAAAACTGAGTTTGGCTGCCAGAGAAAAATGTTAATCTACGTTTCAATGTCAGTTTTGTTGATGACGGAGATTCAGTTTATTGCCTCATGAAAAGATGAAGATCAGACCTTAGAATTGCTTGCTTTTTTTAAAAAGAAAAAGTGATCTTAGTTCACCAGGTTGATTCTAAGCACCCCTAAATATTTTTGGATTAGTTTCTCATGTTTGCTGAGCACTTGCAATATATCTGGTGCCTCAGCAAGTGATTAGATCTACGTTAATGTAGCTTTGGTAATTGTACTATCATTGAAAGAGATGCTGTGTCTTCACTTTGAAGTATACTCACTGTATTTAAGCAGTACTCTAATAGTGTAATACCTTGTTAGAGTTCTTGATAGTCCATGTTACTGACTATACTAATGGTTTACCTAGCTTTTTCTCAGGGTAGTAATTTTAGTTTTGGAGCCTAATAAGACACTAGAAGTATATGATAGTGTCATTTGAACTTTCTGAAAAGTGATACATATTAAGTAGACAAAATTAGATCTGTTGCCATATAGTGATCCTAGCTGTGGAAAGCCATCATTTTGATGTTCAATTTCACACTGAGACTTATTTACCTAAGTAGTACTAATCTTCAGGTAGCTTGCAAATTAATTCATGCTTTGATCAGTTTGTTTCCCAGTATAAGTGGGAAAACTTACATATGTAACTTTGAAATGTTTTTGTATACATGGGTGTATTAAATACCAACTAGGAATTTTCAACCTAAAGGCTTAGTGCAGCTGGAGACTGTTGCGCTTGATATTAGCCTGTATTGAGTTTTGGAGAAGAGTTTCCCATAATCTCTCACCATTCCAGAAATTTGCTTATCTAGTGAAGACTTAGGAAGCTTCTGTGTTGCAGGATTTGTGTGTATGTAGTTTTTTGGCATGCAACCTGTGCAGTTGGAATTGCATTATCTCCTGCCATCTTGCATTACTTTGCAGGGGACTTTCATGATAAATACTGGGGTAGCAGCTGTCCTAGTGCGTGTTGTCTTTCCAGTGCTATATTAGTATTAAATATGCTGCTGACCGCTCTGGGTGACTAATACTCAGTAGCTGCACCAATTGCAGGGGGATGTCCTGTAGTCAGGCATGCCTGATGTTGTCCTTGCTAGCAACCTGCTTCCACATCTGTCACCCTGTTCCCTTAGTGTTAGGAAAACTCATGTTTAACACAAACAGTTGCTAACTTTTTATGCAATCACTTTGGAAAGTTCCACGGGATTCATCTTAATAACATGAGGTGAAGCAGCTGCTCTGGGTGCGTGCATGCATGTTCACGTACTTACTAAGGAGACCCTACTGCCAGAGCTGGCTTAGTTTTTTTCAGGTGCTGGCTGAGTAGGAAGCACCTTAATATTCCCAGTATCAGGTTAGTCAGATAATTGAGATTTCTTGAGCTTAGGCTTGTGCTGTATCTTTGTGGGCTTCTTCTGTAGAGAGGGTGTAGCAAGGTGAGCTGTTAGCCCAGCTCCAAACCAGAGGGGAGACTTAGCCTGTCTATAAAAACAGTGATAAGTTGAGAGGTGGTCTTTGTGGTACCCTTTGTCTTTAAATAAAGTTACTTGCGTTTATTTATTCGTGGGTATCCAGGCCTTGTTCCCTAGGTCCTAGGAATGTTTCCTCTTTAGCTCATTCTTTTTAGCTCTTGGTGAAGCATTGCATTAATACAGTTAACCGTTCTTGGTTACCTGTTACCTTGTCTGCCTTCACTGTATGAGGCATTTATTTGCTATCATTTGTGGACAGGATGGTGATGACAGACCTGTAGCCCATGTATATGGGTCTGGTTTATAGTTTATTTTGCTGTCTCACAGTGAAATAAGATCACTTGCTTGTTTTTTGCCCTCCAGAACTCATTTACTTTGCCCGCAGCTTAGGGTTAAACCTCCTTGCTGTGTGTGCACTCCCCCTGAACAGTGAAGCTCTGGTTTTTGTTGTCGTTTGTCTCATTTTATGAAAAGGAAGATCCCACTATAAGTGATGGATCACCTGCTTCCATGCATTGGAACTGGAAAGCTGATAATGAAGCCATGAATAATGATGCAGTCACTGTTTAAACAGCGGCATTTGTATTTAAATACTGATGGTCAAAAAGGATTTGAAGCCTGTTGTTTGCTTGGGCCTGAGTTTAGGATCATGTAGCCTTTCAGAACTGCCCCTTAGAAAACTTTAAATGGACCATGCCACGGTCCTATCAGGTGATACACATGGATTTTGAAGGAGAAGCCAATTTTGTCATGGCGTTTGTGCACATGACTGATTTCAAAACTTTGGGACTCTAAAGAGGTGATTTGGGCAAGATCCTGACTGCAGAGGGTCCTAAACCACTTATGCCTTTCCCTGGTTAGAATTCATTGTCTTCATGGTGCTCCACACTTCTGTGCTTTAAAACATGGTATTTAGTAATGTGACTTGTGTGTTGTGACAGCATGAAGATTTTAATAAGCACACCCTAGTGATGTGCAGCCTTAGGTCATGCCAGCTAAACTTTTAGAAGTGTTCTTAAACGAAGATTTTTCCCTGGGACTTCTAAGGAAGAACAGCAATTTTTGTTCATTTCATTCAGCAGCCAACACAATGCAGTTCTCATCCTGCCTGAGGCTGCAGAGTCTTCCCTTAGAGATAAATTTCAAGTACCTGCTAAACATCTGCTATCAGGCACCAATAACATCTTGGTACCCACCCAGTAAGTCTATCTCTTCATGTGCAGCTCAACTTCTGTAGCTGTCATGTGAGTTGTGAGGAATGAAGTACAGCTTCAGCCCCTGAAGAGGATGCAGAAGCAAGGTGGGACTGCAGATAATAGTCCTTTGGGTAAAAGGGGAAGATTAAGCAGGGAGTTGTTTTTTTTCCCCCCAGAGTTGTTTACAAGGAACTTCTTAAAACTAAAGGAAAAATATAAAAGCGGGACAGAAAATACATGGATGAAAGGGAAAATGACAAAAGCAGCTGTTTCCTTTAACTGCAGTTACAGCAGTTGTGCTATATTGACTAACTTTTCTGGAGTATGTAGTAGTTTAAAATCCCTTGCTTAGGGAATTCCTTGCTTAGCTTGACAGGGTGTGGTTCTCATTGCTTGAAGCAAAATTATTCTTGTGTACTACCTGCAAAGTATTCTTACTACTGCAATCAAATACTCCAAACAGCTATCTCTGAAGCAGAAAATGTCTAGAATGGTAGTGGTTGGTATTTGGTACCAACATTTTTTTGACATTGTATGGAATTTATTTGCTTCTGGCTTTAAATGCTTCTGTGAGAGAAGCAAAGCAAGCTAAATTGGGACACTTATTTGGGGCACTCCTCTATGCATTTGTTCCTTAGGACCTCACTCTGGTGTTTAGAATGGGTATGAACCGCAGGAAGCTGTCTGTGGACGCTGCTGTACGTGGCAAGTAAACCAGGATGTTGGAGATTTGTTGTGCAAATGAAGTTTGCCTTCCTTCCTGACCCTTAGCAGTTCAGGCCGGGCTTAATTTTTTTTTCTTTCTTCCTGGTGAACTTATAGATGCTTGAAAAGTTTGTGCTTGCTTGTGATTATTGGGAGTTTATCATTTGGAATTTAAGCAATTCATACTTTAAGTATCTCAAGTGGATTAGAATAGGTGCTTTTATTTTCTGACAGTATTCAGGAAATATTCCACTAAGCAATAGGAGAAAACTTCTTCAAGCTAATGAAAACCTACTTGTATGATCAAATTTGCATAAAGAACGTGACTATCTTGTTAGTATCTAGTGGAATGCAGTCCTAGAAAATGCTGGCTGACAATCTTATTTTGATCAGTATGAGTATGTTAGTGGCCCCTAGTGAGTGAAACAATTGCATGAGCAACATAGTGGAGCTGGAGTGAGTGGGACAAAGGCTAGTCTTTGCTTTTGTTTAACATTTCTTGTTGGTAGTTATGGCATGCTTGTGGAAGAGGCATGTACGAAAACAGTTCATCCTCCAGAATGCAGATGAAAATGGTGCCAAGTTATAGGTTTTTGCAGAAAAAATTGAGTGGAGAAGAACATAAACAGGTGAATCTCAGTTATTGTTAGTCACGCTCTGGTTCAGTAATGGATATCTTGGGAACGATGTTATGAGATGTAAAAGTGGTATGCAGTATCTTTGTGCAAGTCCTGTGCTCCAAAAATTCCAAGTATTGTAACAGAATCTGTTTGTTCTGCAAAAAAGCTGTGGTGTTATGTGGAAGACAACTCCTGACATTTGGTTAACCAAAAAGGGGATTTAGAGTATAACTTTGAACTTTTGAAAAACGTGCATTTCCAGCAACTCTTGGTGTCGGTATCCATTGCAGGCTTATTTGCTTATTCAAGAAACAAAACGGGGATCAGAGAGACCAGATGACCTGAGAGCCAAGTCTGTGGGGTATCTGGGAGACATACATGACTCTTGCAGCTCAAGTAGCTAGATGTGTGCAAGTTTTGGTATGCCTGAATGTATAGCAACAGTGCCTACTTTGAAAAGTTTATTTGGCACACAGAAGTGAAAAGCTTCCCCGTCTGTTCTGCAGTGTACAATACATGAATCAGTGGGGTGATCGAAAGCTACCTATCAAGCTTTCTCATGTGAAGAGGAAACCCTGAGGAGGGCTTTGATTATGAATAGAAAATCTTTTGTCAAAGAACCTCTGTATTATGTAAAGCTTTCAGTTGTCTAATAAATGAGTGGACAGTGACTGCTTTTTGCCCTGAAGGGATATAAAGGCCGTTTGAGCTTAACAATCAGCTTGTTTAGTAATATTAAACATTGGGGAAACTTTGATCTTAAGGTTCTTCTCTAGATGTTGCACTGCAAATGAATGATATGATGCTATATCTTCCTAGGGGAATGAGGGAAATAACTAAATGACTTGAAATAAATATTTGCTTTAGAGCCATCTTATTTTGAGCTGGAAAGCAGTTAGCTGATGTGTAAACTGCTCTGTCCTCTGAAGTAGTCTACAGAGTGCTGTAACCTATGAGCATGCTAACACTGTTAAATCAAGTTTGCTCATACTGACAGCTAGTAGTTTCTAAATGTTTGTTCTTGGCTAATTGGGGGGCAGGTCTTGATGCTGGTGGTGTCTTGTGTGGCTGAACAAAGGAGCAGTGTTTTTTGAATGTCTGAGAAAAGTATATAGGTAAAATGTACAACAAGTAATGGAGAAAAGAACTTTCTCAGCACAGCTTTTAAATCCCCAAGTCAGGAAAAAAGTCTCATTTTCCCACGTTTGTGCTCTCACTTTCCTGTGCATGCTTTTTGCTGCTTAATGTCTGATATTTAATGATCCTAACTAAAAAGAAATCGACTTCTAGTCCTGCATAAAACAAAGTGGAGACAGGAAGAGGTTTGGACACTAAGTCTGTTTGAACTGTGTGTTAATGTTAATACCTTCTTGGACTGAACAGGGTTGTTGCGTCTTCTGAGCTGGTGTTTTGAGGTTTGTGCCCCCGAGACACCTACACGACTGCTTTAATTGCATTTAACTTTTTTATATTGTACACTTTCATAAGCCAGAAATGCATTCAAGTGGAGATAGGTAGTATTTGACAAGTCTCAGCAGAGCTTGAAAATAAAGGAAAATCTATTTGACTTCCTATGGCTCTAGGTTACATCTAAGCCCTGTAGGTTTAGACTTACAACTTGGAAAGCTGCATCTTCGGGCAATGTGATAGATTGTATATATACAATATAAAACTTAAAACACATTCTTGTAATTACAAGAGGGGCCAGAGCGTTCAAGTAAAGAGAGGCTCTCAGTTTTTGAGGAGGTTTTATAGAGATGAATTTTATTTTGTAAATGACTCCTAAACAATTTAATAAATAATAGTTTGGGCTGCCTTAGGAAAGTTTCAAAAGAATAACCTTGCCATATGGAAGTTGCTACACTTGAGGGGCAATAGAAGTTCTCCAAAACAGTGAAGTTATGCTGACAGTCATGTATGCTTGATGTCTTATCTACTGCACACGTTTTCTATTATTGGCAGAGGCAGGAGTCAAAGCCTTTAAGCCTTTGTGTGTGAGTAATGGCTTTGAGGCAATAAAGTGCATAAAATAAATGTGTATGTAACATGTTAAAACTTCTCTAAGTGGGCACCATCAGCATATGGCCTTCAGTTAACTGCTTATAATATTTCAACCACATATCAAAACATATCAGTCAAATTAGTGTTGATGCTCAAAAAGAACTCTATCTTCACTTCTGAAGGACAGAAATAATCTAACTTCAAGACAACTTGTTTTCCTTGAGTGATAAGGATAAATGGAAAGACTCAGGAGTACATGATACTGATTTTTTTTTTGAACTCTTTAACATGATTATCTTAAGTCAGAGACAAGGCCCACTTTTTGTGCTGAAGCTGCCTGTGTCCAGACAGGAATTGAATTCTGCATCTACTTCTTTGCAGTAAGCTCTATTGCAGAATGATGATTCATCCTACCCTGAATCAGTGAATTTCTGGCATCCTTTCAGGCTTCTGCATCTTCTTTTGTTTGTTTTTTTTTTTTTTTTAATAATAAAAAAAGCCTAGGAGTTTAAGGCCTAGTTCTCCTTCATTTGGTACCTTATTCCTTCCACACATGTAGCTAGTCTATGGAATCTGCTACTTCAGTGGGCCAGAGCTGGGTAGCAATACGGGTGGGACTGATGTGGTTATGTATGCTACAGTAAAAATCTTCAACTGCAAACGGTACACTTTAGGTGGAGAGCTTAGAGGGAACAATTTTTTTCCTTGCGTTGCATATGTAGAGGTGGCTGTGTGATAACAATTTGACCTTTCTCTGCAGCATCACAGACAGATTTGCTCTCTCAAGGGTAAAGGCAGAGACTTTCATGGGTGAAGGGGGAAGTAGTTGTGTGTGCCATAGCAAATTGAGTTCCTGAGCCCAAATGTCAGGTTTGGATTTGAAAACTTAATTTGAAATACTGACTTTGCAGGCATATTTTGACCTATGTCTTGAGTCTGAAACTTTATTCAACTCATGTTATTAAACCCTTTTTTCACATCCCCTTCTCCAGTAGCCTTTCATATACATACTGAACATGATGGAAATGACAAATCTGAATTGCTGTGGTGTTCTGATGCTCAAAAGACTCGGGGTGGGGGGCATGGTAGATTTTTACACATCAATGTAGGTAGTGTTTAAAAAAACCTTTTCTTAATTTGCAAAAGTATGCACTTCTTTCAGGAGATCTTATATATTCAAATTGTTGCATAAATAAGCATACCATGTATTGAATATGCTTAAAATATTATCACCTGATCTTCATGGGCCCACATCCAGGAACTGCCACAAATGTTTAACTCAAGTGCAGTAGGGTTTGTTTCTGGAACAATTGATACTCAGAATCTAGTGGTTGTATTCATGGTGTTACTGAATGGGAAACACTCCAAAGCATGATGAAAGGTAGCAACATTTTGATTTGGGGGTGGGGTGGGGGGAGAATACCTAGTAGGATAAAACTGAACAAACAGATGAACAGGTCTATTGTACTTAAGACTGAGGTTTAGGGTAAAAACATGTGAGGAGTATCCTTCTATTGTAGAATTCGGTATCCAAGATCCTGGCATAATCTGAAAACCACAAACGATAACACTTACTTTGGTGGTTTTTTGTTGTTTTTGGACAGTACTGTACAGTGACATTCTGTTTTTGGTAGTGATGGTACGACTTTTATCCTTGGTGAATGAACTGGCATCTCTTACAGTAAAAATTAAACCTAATGTTGGGATAATGAGCTTTTTGTCTTGAAATATCTAATCTTTCTTCAACTGCTGGCTATGTTAGGTCTGTTCTGCCTGGGAATATATTTCACTTTTTGTACTGAAATGCATGATGTAACTGACCCCATCTTGCAATGACATGTTATTTCTTCTAATTTATTCCAGCTTCATAAGCATTAATGCAATTATGACTGAAGAATTTGCAAGGATGCTTTTTGCTTATGGCTTGTTCTCTAATTGTGCCTTGTTTAGGTTTTTATATGTTGCAAATTTAGCTAAATGTAAAGTAAGATGAACTGTTTATTGTGTGTTGTTAAGCTTCTTGCTTGTTTTTAATGGCAAAGTAGAGGTGGTGGTAAGAGCTTTCTAATCTGACTTGCAGCTAGAACGCAAGGAGCCAATTTTGGTGCACTATAAATGTTAGGCTTAGTTAAGGTAAAAGTTTGATCCATTCTCAGTTACCTTCTGTTACTATTTATCCCAAAACTTTAAAATAAATATTTGTATTTTAGTGGTTAGCTTTTGGTTCTTGAATATCTATTTTTTTCTTTAGTCACCGAGGCTTTTATATTTAGGGCAAACACTTTTAATTCTTTCTCCAAATTGTTACTGTGGTGAATAGTACTGAAGTGCTTACAAGGGAATTGACTGCATTTTGAGTGCAGCCTGTGACAGAGGGGTCATTCCTTGGAATATGAGTACCTGCCTGCACGGCAAGGTTTCTTTTGTTCTGTATGTTGATGGAATAAGTATCCTACTTGCCCATTTTGGAAAAAACTAAAACTTTAGTCATTATCCTTTTATCTAGGCCAGGCTTTTAGTACTTCACGTGAATAGCTAAAACAAATCCCCATGTCCAGGTACCAAGGATGGACCACTTGGCCTTTGCAAGAAAGCAGTTCTTTGGTTGAAGGGCTGATAGTTAGCTAAAAGGACAGATACTTGGTCTTTTTTGATTCTTCCTTAGCCACTCTAGCAGGGAGTGTCTATTCCCAATAGCATAGCGCTAATACGAAAGATGGTCTTTGTTTTTGTGTTGATGTGGTTTGCAACAAAAATCTCATTCCAAATCTTGGTAAGAAATGCTTGTTGCTGAGTCAATTCCAGCAGCACAGAGATGCACCATCCAGACTGAACAGCTATTGCTAATATCACTTCCTTTCCAATTCGCCATGCGCTGAGTAAAGATAGGGATCTTGTTAACTGATTGACATGTGCAGGAGATGTTGCTATTGTATCTTATCATGTTGATGTATGCAATTTAGACATGTGACAGTAGTTTATTAACTAATGAGGAATCTAACTTTTCTATGGAGTTTTAAATTGTATGTATTAGTACATGCAGTGCACTAAATACAGTGAAGTTGCAGACACTTATGTTACATGAATGACTGGCTTGTCACCTTTTCCTTAAATACAACTTTTTCAAAAAAGCGTGTTAAATCAACAGAAGAGGATGTTGATTCAACCAGTATAAATCTTCAAGGTCCCTTAAAATCTGGATTCTACTTTCTGAGCTTTCTTTAAAAGTAAATCTGTGCAATACTTGGAATGAGTTCATGCTTGCTTTTCTCTGACAGTCCTTTTGTTTCAGTTCAAGCCAAATTATATTGGTTTGTTGGTACCAGTTTGATAGCTGCTTGTCAAAAGATATGAAACTTTTAATGTAAACTTCAAAGAACAGAAGAATTCTGATCATTACTCTTCATTAGGCACTTTATTAAACATGATGCCAAAGCATATCTTCTATTTGAGATGAAGGAATGCTTTGAGTCTGCTAATAATCAGCTGAGTTTTTGGTTGTGAATAATTCATGACCCTTCCAAAAGTGCAACAAATTGATTTATGGTCTCTTGTGTGCAGGAGGATCTACAAACCAGCTCCCTAACGTGATTAGCTGTAGTGTTGGCCACCATTCAATTTTTACTAAAAGTTAGTAGCATAAATGGACTGTAGAATAACAGTCTTGAGGCAGATGAGGTAGAATGATATTTGGGCAGTGATTTGACAGAAGACTTTTCAATAGGCCTGGCAAATTGAATTTCGCTCTTCACCCTTCAAAATCAAGTGTTCTTACATTCATCATTTAAACTAGTGTGACAGTATTAAGTCAGATTCTGCCTGACAGCAAGGCAGAGGTCTTGACAGAGTTTCCCCCATAATTTTTTGTGGGGAAACGAAGATATGTTTAGCCTGAAGCGCACGGTTTCTGGGTCACCCTAGAAGGTGGAGGAGAAGTTTCCATTGAAGTTGTTTCCCAAGATCTAAGTCTCCTTTCTAAAGGATACTTGCAGCCAATGAAATGTTTGAAACTAGCCCAGTTGATTCAAAAGCTGTGCTTTCCTACAGCTGATAAGAAATTGGTGTTATTTTTCCTTGTCTACCCCTCTTTTCAATGCCAGATATGTCAAAGTTCACTGCTTTTGGCATTGAGATAACATTGTACACAGCACACTAAGTGCTGACTCTGTCACTAGTTCATGTTGTAGAAATGGTCGAAGTATATTTTGTCTTGCTTGCTTATGCAGTTTTCCAATTACTGCCTTGGAGCATTTTGTTTGAAATAGTTGTACCTTTCCTTTATTCTTCCTTCCCCAGAAGAAAATGTTAGAGTTGAGTGTTAAATTGGTAGTGACCTTACTTGCCTTCAGTCATAAATAGCAACAAGAAGGAATCCCCTTCTGGTGTTCTGTTTCTGTTCAAACCCCACCTTACAGTGCATGGTGACTATTAGCCCTCAGTCTGCTGCAGCAGTTCAGGTGCTCCCCCCACCCCCAAAGTCTAGGTTGTGAGCAGTCAAAGGTGCTGTGGGCCAAGTGGTATCACTTCTTGTCTGGGAGATTCTAGTAGAAGTTGAAATCTTGGTATTGCTTTTGACTTGATATCAGATGAATTTTATGTGCCTGAATTTTATTGTCTGTTTACTTCAGGAAAAACTTGTGCCAGTTCTGGCATTTATGCCCACAGATAACTTCATGGTTATGCACACCACACTTGCAATATGCTCTTAGTGCAGCTTGAAGAACTTGCCAACTTCTTTGTGCATCAGCCCTTGGTTTAAGCCTGAGTAACTTCCTTTAGGTGAACTAGTTGGGAACCTCTGTCTGCATAATTGAATGTATAATGGGAAAACATTCAGTAATTATTTCAAGTGGTTTGAAAAACCTGTGTCCCGGTTCTGTTTCTGAAGGTCAAAAAAGGAGGTAGGCTCACAATTTCCCCTTATTTCTTCTCCCCCCCTCCCCCATACACTCACTCATACAGAGCTGACCTCTAATATGCCTTTGCTGTGTCTTCAGATTGCTGGTATGCTAAAGTTGCGTAGAAGCCTTCAACAGAAAGATTCAGACACTCAAAACTATCTCACAAGACCAGATTTTCCATATTCTTTCTGTTAATATCTACAACCAGTGTTTACATAGACTCCTGTTTGTTTGCTGCTTCCCAACTGTGTTACTAGTTGAATGAAAGAGTTTGATCCCTTACTACTACTTTTCACTCTTAACCAATTTTTTCTTTCCCCAACAGATTTCAGCTCTTCACCTTTCCAAGGAAAGGTTATGGATTTTGAAGATGTTGTGTAGATGAAAGGGAGGGTTTTTGCCCTATGATGGCTGTAAGCAAAAATTCTGATACTGCTCTTGCTTGAAAAAAAAAAAGCAAGTGTCTTATAGGGAAGATATAGCAGATGGGGAGCCTGGGGATTTTACAGCTGCCTTTGTACCAGCCATAAAATTATATCAGAAGCTAGTCTCTACAAGCTGGACAGCAGAGCAGCTGTTCCTGATTCATTCTAGTTACAGTTCTACTGGCTACATTTTTCTGCCTTATAAGTGCTTTTGAAGTCATAGAGCTAAGGTTAAGATAAACTATATTTCAAAAGAATTGGAAAAGTGATGCTGGAATTGGTATTAGCTCTGCATGATAGAATGGCTTTGGGTAGTGCTGAGTGCTAATATTAATTAAGCAAATGGAGTGCCTCCTTGATCATCTTGTTGCTCTTCTCCCATTCCTATTGGTGATCTCTGCCGTAATTTCGGCTTATTCCTACTGGCAGTTACCTTCAGAGAAAGGAAAATTAACTAATGTGGGTGTAAAAGGGTTTGAAAAAGAAACCCTGATCCCATATATCAGAGGGGGGAAGAGAGAAAAGATTGAAGTCGCTCTCCTCTGATTAAATATTTGAATGTGACACTTCTGTTAAATTTGAGGTAATTCATTCTCTAGGCCATATACTTAGGATTTCACTTGCAGCTATCTAGTACATAGAGCTAATGTTAGTGGAAGAGATCCTTGTCACTTGAAAGGCATCTCACTTGCAGTACTTACTCTTCAGGGAAGTGTGCTTGACTCAGATTTGGAGTGTAATTGTCTTTAATTGTGCTTCTTGCAGAACAACAAATTCCTTAGGCAAGTTTGTGAGAATTTTCAAATGGTCAGAGGAAGTGACTTCATAAGCCTTTAAATCTTAGGGGATAATTAGAGTAACATGAAAAAGGGAGAGAAAAAGCAATGTTTTAGTATTTGTGCTTCTCTGATTCTTTGGCACTGTGGTGTAAGTTGTTGGTCTCAACGTGCTTAGTATGTGAACAATTATTTTAAGTAGCTTAAAAGTGGTCACATGTCACCAGTACATACATGTGGTATGTCTGGTGCTTTCTTAAGGTGGAGGACTGTCAATACATTATACTTGGGCTTTGACTGCTGAGTGATGAACTTGTATCTTGTAAACGTGAAATGACTAATAGTCGAAAACCTCTAAGCTGTTGCATGCCAGTTTGCTTGCACAAGCATGTGGAGTAAGCCTTTTTTACTTCAGACTTGTAAACAAAGCCTGTATTTCATATGAATGGCAGCTAAATGAAATGGACTGCAATAATTTTATCTGTAGCCTTTATTAGAAGTAAAGGCTTACACGCGAATGGGCGGAGGACAAAGCCTGCTATCATTCCAGAGCAATGCGGCTTGCAAATGTTCCTAGCTTTGTTGTAAACCAGGCTGGTTGTTGCCTTGTGTTCATGAAGGCCTGTGTTATGTGACTGAATCATGCACTACAAACTTTCGCTGACAAGGAGCTTTGGCATCTATAGCATCTGTTAAACTGGAAAGATATGTTCCAGTGTTTGTGGGGACTCGCTTGTTCAAAGCTCTGTCAATTATGAGGAACCTGATACCTTCCTTTACCTTCCTGATGAAAGGTAGTAAATTTAATTATCAATTAAACTTGATCAATTAAACTTGGCAAACCTGATAACCTTTTTAAGACCGGGGCATGTGTTACATTAAACGCTATATGGAAAGGATGGAGAATGACATGTTACACCACACTTTAGCCAGCTGCTTTAGCTACCAGGAAAGAAGGGTTAGATTTTCTCTGCTTATTTCTGCAGCTAAGAAATAAAATGCATTTTCCCCAGTTGTGGAATATTCTTGAGCACAGGTGTAGAAATTAGATGTGACTTGTATCCAATTTGATGCTAACACTCTGTTCCATTCCCCATAGTTCTGGAATCTCTTGTAAGCATTGTAATGAAATATCTGAAAATTTTGTGTAAATTAACCTTAATTTTAATCCCTTCTATCCCATTAAATATAGAGTGTAAGTGGCTTGGTTAAAAGAAAGTGAAATGAGTGAATTTTGGGAGTAAATGAGCATAACTTCTTCAAAAGGGATAATGTGCCATCTGCCTTTGACAGAATTTGCCATAAATACTCTTTTTAACTTGGAACATAAACGTAGCACTGAGTTGTTGTAGTATTTGCGATGCTGACTCCTGTTCCTTAGGCAGATTTGCATGAACCTTTGCCTGAATAAGGTCTTTCTCATGTGAAATAACTTATTACGCCTGTGAGAGTTGACCTTTTGCGGTACAGTTGAGAAAAGCAGAAAACAGCCTTACCTTGAACTTCTTGTTGTTGCTGTACCTGAACAATAAATGAATCTGATAGGGAACCCCTATGAGCTGTTTGTTGCTACTTCTGGAGTATTTGTGCCTGGGTATTTCTTCCTCATAAAGGATGTAGGCAGCAGTGTAGGCCTTTTGGGTCCCTTCATCCTTAGAATGCAAAATCTATTCTGGTGTGCTCCACCTCCCTTGGCTAGACCAAGAGAAGTTCAGCTTTTCTGTTGATGTCCTTTATCTAGGCCATGTAGTGCTGGTGTCTGGACAGGTAGTCTGACTGTTGGGAAGAGAAGACCTTCGCCTTTTCTGTCACCCTTACTAGTCCCACAGTCCTCACTTGTATCTCTCTAGGCTTCCTTGAGGAAGCATGTAGTGTTTATGTGCTGTAGATATGCTTCACTAGGTAAGGATGTGATTCCAAGGTAGTTTGGTTTGTGTTGAATCAAGGTTCAAGCAGTTCTTTCCTTCCCTGCCATGTGGCAGCCCTGGCCCTGGCCTGACTGTGCAGGGAGCTGGACTGGAAGCTTCAGTGGTTTGAAGGAACAGCCAGCTGCTCAGGAGGGAGGGAAGGACAGGTGCTGATGGGTGGTTTAGCTCCCTGCACACACTTGCTATGGGCAGAGAGAGTGCCAGTGTACAGCAGAAGTGGGAGCATCTGCTCAGTGAAGTAAGGAGAAGCATGGGATTGTGGCAGTGCTGACTGAAACAGACAACAAACTCCCCCCTAGAGAATTAATTCTCCCAGTATAGGTTGTCTGCTTGCTAGGGTGGAGGTTGTTATAGCCCCCAGCATTATGAGCATCCAGTTTGGGTTGGTGAGCAGGCTGCTTCTGGAGAATAAATACTGATGCTAAAATTTGCCTTAAAGTGGGCTCAGATTATGTAGCACTGTTTTACTACAGCTGACGTCATTCATTTCTTCTCTTCTATGTTGTTTATTAATCTGATTGTCTTGTTGTAGTGGGCCTCTGCGAAGGAAATATTTACTTGAACAGAGCTCAGTCTACTCAGTTCAGTTTCTTGTGTGGTTGTATTAAATTAAGCTGTAGTATGCAATTAACACTTTTAATAGACAGTTTCCTGTTAATGTGTTTCCTGATGTTCATTAACATCTCTATGAAAACTTGAGCAAGTGAAAGTTGAATGAAGGTGTGGATAGATTTAAAAAGAAAAGAAAGGGAGAAAGTTTCCTGGGGGAGATTTATTTTCCTTTCTTAGTTATCCCTGTATCTTCTGTGAATTAAAAAAATGAAAAATGGATTTTTCACTTTGACAGAATAACTTGTTATGACTTTTCAAATCAATACTTAAGTTTTTGTATTACATTTTTCTCATGTTCAGACTCTCTCCAATAAACATAAGCACAAAAATGTAAATACATTTTTTTAGCCCAAGAAAAGCTAGCTCTTTCAAAGACTTCAGGGTTGCCTCTCATCCATTTTGTGCATTTTTGGGGGAGGGGAGGGGAAATCCCAGTAATGACACTTCAGGGGTTTTGGCCCCCTGCCTCCCATCTATTACTGTGGTAAGCCGCCTTTCACTCTCTTGTTGACCTGGGCATTGGAAGTGATGGTGATAATGAGCATTCTTGCTGCAAGGTACTAAACACAGGTTGTTTGAGAAAGAAAATGAATAATTTTTCTGTAACTGTCTAAAACCATCCAGCTGGTAGAGCACCACTGCTCTGAGAATCCATGTGCTTTTTCATTGTTGTATGTAGTTGGAGGCAGCAGGTGGGAGGAAAAGGTAGGAAGAGTGGACCTTGGGCATCCATTTTGTGTGCTACGCAAGTGGAAAGGACTCTGAATCATTGTTGTGCCAGAATTGTCACATTAATGACTTCAGATATTTTTTAAATAGCATTGAGTGATTTGTTTCTTGAGGCATTGACTGAACTGATGTCTTGGCTGAATTCACCTGACTTCCATAGTGCAAAACGGATATGAAGAGAGTGAAGAAACCTGTCTTGGAAGGACTTTCTTGGACATAGCCAAATCAATCTGAAAAGTATGATGCCATTCTGGGATGGTTGTGGTATCATTATATGACTACAGTGCTAGTCTGTAGAGAGACAAGTAAGCAGGGTGATGCCAGGTGCATGTCCAGAACTGCAGAAGGATAAGAAGTGAAGCTGCAGGGAAAACTGAGTTAGCATTTTAAAAGGGAGAAGGTGCATAAGTGCCTGAAAACTACTAACCTGTGACTTTGACCAAACTTGTAGAAACAACAGTGAGTCTTGCGTTTGATTCTGCAGCCCTTGTCTATGGGAGCACGAAGGATTTGTGTTGAGGCAACAGTAACTTTATCAATATATTTGGACCTCTCAGCACTTGAAGTTATGCTGTACAGGAAGATTGCTACTGTTGCATCTGCTTCAGGACACCTATTTTTTTGAAGAGTTTGTGCTTTGAATATTGTTCTGAATTTTATCCAGAGAGTGTTCCTGGGAGTGGTTACAGTGCATCTCATTGCATATACTCTTGCTGGGTCACTGGCAAAGAAGCTGACTGAGCATTTAAAAATACATCTGGAGGGCTTAGTATATTTCAGAAGGTATTGTTACGGTGCCAGTTAAAACCTAGCCTTCTGATTTGGGCAGGGTTAGAAGTGATAATTTAAATACCAGTTAAATGACCTGATACTGTTGCACTTAGTTAACTAATTGTATATGACATACTCAGCAGGATCAAATGATGCTGCTGCATGCTTTTACAATTGGCATCATGCATCAGAATTTCAGTGTGGCTGAAAATTTGTCACTGCAATTGAAGTTCCAGGTGATTAGCCTTTATTATTGGGGCTAGAATTTGTTTGAGGTTTGTTACTTCAGTTGATGCTCATTTGTGGGCAGACTTTTCTACCTAATTTAATATCCATGTAGCATCTTTTCTTAAGAGCTGGTTAGGTCTTTAATAACTTGATTAGCTGTAATTAGGGTGCAGCATACTACTTTATATCAGGGCATGGAAATACAGATTCATCTTTGTTCTGGTCAAATTATTTGGAAAATTCAGTGTATTAAGCTTATTCAAATTTCATTAAGCATTACTTCCTGCATTTTAGCTGGCCAGTTTGGTGCAAGAGTTTATGGAGTGACTTAATATTTTTTTTTTTAAATACATGCCTTGACAGTCAATAGAAGAACCAATTCATGCAGTATTGATTAGCACCATGTCCCCTTACTTTAACACACTTAATCCACTGGAGGCTAAGATAGTATTCAACTGCTGTACAGGCAGCTTCATTAATGCCAGTACCCAGGGCACTTTGAAGTGCATATTAAGTGAGGCGCAGTCACTGGATAACTGCTTGCCAAGCTCATCTTAAATGTGTGTGTGCATGTTATCAGGGCCATATAGCCTTGCCCAGTCGTCTTGATATGCGCTTACCAGCCCTACTGTTGTTCTTGAATCTCAGATGGATTGTTAGCTAGGGAAAGCTTGTTGCTGAGTGGAAGAAGGGTTGAAATGATGGCAGAAATTCAACTAAAGCATCTCTCACAGGCTTTTTAAAATTTTCCAAACTGGAGTGCTTCATAACAGCCCAGAAGCTTTTGCAGTCCCTTTTATTGTATGGTATTCCGACAATCCTGACCATCCATTTGGCTATGAGGTTGCACTTGATTGGCTTAAAATCTCATACTCGCATGTAAATCAAATCCTTTATAGTGATAGAAAGTTGTTGCCTGATGTGAAGGGAAGAAGAGAATTTCTACTCCCAGCTGCTGGGATGAAGATAATCTCTAAAATATGTGAAGGAAAGCACACAACTTCCTCTCTTCCTTTCTTGCATGTCTGCAACCAAGGACATTGCTTACATGCACCATGTGTAAAGGTATGTTGCAAGGATCGGTGCATCCCATGTTGCAAGCTGCTAGACCCACAGTTAAGAGATGCTTATCTTGACAGAGCATCAACTATCTCTTAAGGCTTACTTTAGATTAATTGGAAGTCATCAAAGACTTAGAAGTAGCAATAACCATTAGCTATTCATTTTATTATCGATGAAAATGGAGCGAAATATTTGTATCAATATCAATCTGGAAAGAGCTGTGAAATATAATTAACCAGCTGAAGTGCTGCAGGTAAACGGGAACAGTTAATGTAATCGATGTGTACTTCACTGACCTCAGTGAAGTATTTTTGAACCATGAGCTGATCAATATTCAGTACCTTGGCCGTACTTTCTTGATGTGACAGTATAACCATTAGAAAGCTGGGTCTGATCAGCCACTTTTACTGAATGCTCCTAGGACTTTGACATCTCCAAACTGGAGCATCTTTAAATGCAACCCAGCTGTCACAGAAGAATGTGCGTATTCCTGCAGGGCTGTTTACAGCCCCCTGCTAATATCTGAGTGCAGAAAGCCATCCATACTGTTTCCCCAGATATCTCTTGCCCAGAGATCAGGAAAGGCATCTCTGATCCCTGTGAGATGCTCATTTTCAAACTTTGTAACATAATCCCATATCCTGTATCTTAATAATACAGAGTTTATATTTTCTTATTTTGGGCAGCCCTGGGACAACCAGTCCTGTAAGAAGGCTACAGGAGTGCAGCAAGTCCATTGAGCCCTGGAACAGTGGTGGCACTCTGCTGTCCACAGTTCTCATCCAGTGGATTCCTGGACTCTTGCTGTTGCAAGGATATCTAAATTTAACATGGCATTTGATGCTCTTGGGTACCCTTTCACTAGTATTTCTGACAGGTCAGCAATATTTAACTTAGAGAAGGATAAAGATCTTGACAGACTTAAATATCATGGCTTCAGAATGCTGTTCTTAATTTTGAATCCAAACTGGACAAATACGCAGGTTGAATGTGACAACAGTTTCTCAGAGGTGTTACTGTGAGTTTCTTATGATGATGGAAATGACAGGTGCCATTTCTGTAAGCCTGCAGGCAAAAACCAAAAAAAGATAGTGGATGAACTTCAGGGTTGGCCTGGAAAGTCTTTGGAGTGTTGAACGTTTCCCTTGCAGCTTATTTGCCTACCCTGATAGCAACAGGCACACGCATTTGAATATCCTGCTGTAAATGTTTGGGACTGGCTATTGGCAATCTTAGAAGGTTCTGCTGCACTAGAAAGGCCAATAATTTGTGCTGTTGACTGTCAAATAGTATTAGAAAAAAGTAATTAGTTCATTGCTTATCACTTTCTGTTTAAGTATATGTGAAGTCATGTCATGAATTCTAGGCCTGGAAGATGACAGAAATGTATTTCTTGTGCCTGGAATACTTTTGGTCTTTGACATGGAGGTGTAAAGTTTTTGCAGTGCTAAAAGGGATATCCCTTGTGTGGCATAACCTGTTAAGTCCCTTTAAAGCAGACTTGTGTTGAAATTTTCACCTGCTTTATATTATCTGTTTAGTCAGAAAGGCTACTTGAAGATAGAGCAGATGCAGAAGTGCATTTTGGTGTGAACTAATTATGCACATGAGTGAAGATGTGGGCTGCTGTGAGGGGTGAGGGAAGAAAAGCTATGACGCACCTCAGCTTGAGTGGGTAGCTTTTACTCGGTGTGACTGAGCAACAAGGAAGCAACACTAACTGCTGTTGTGACAGCTCCTGACTATCTTGTGTCTGCACCAGTGAAACACTGGGCACGGTGTGGTGAAAGTGGATGATGTTCCATTCGATACCTTTTTAACTCTTCTGTAAGAGTTTACTGGTAGATGAACTACTTAAAACAAAATTTCATTTTAGTAAAATAGAGAAGTAATTGCCTGTATAGGGCAAACTGTGATTAGATTGGCTTAATTTTTAACCTCCTTTAAAGGACAGGTCTGCTACTGAGCCACTTTTTTACATAGAGAATCTGGGCATTCCACTCTCAGGCTGTGCCATAGGCCACAGCTGCCTTCATTTCCTAGTAATATGAACAAAACATCAGTGATTCCCCTTTGGGACACAGACCATACAGGTTTGTTGTGCCCAAAATGTCTTTACAACATAGTATTAGAGTAGAAAATATATGGAGCAGAAGGCCTAAGACTTGTGTGTGTAGTATCCTCTTCATCCCTTCAACTTCCAAGGCAGGCTTTCAGGCTTGCCTCAGTCCTATCTGCTAGTTACTAGCAGAGTCGAAGGGGCACAGTGAACTTTCTGTGACAATGAATTTGTCGGTTTGGTTTAAGTAGCTTCTGGCACTTACTCTGCCCTGTCCCTTCCCTTCTCCTAGTATCCCTGGGATTTAAAAACTGCTTTGATCCTGGGTTCAGCTCCACAATAAGTCAATTCTTCACTAGATGGAGCTAGTTTAGGGGAAGAGATGTGCCCAATTTGCCTCTTTCCTATTGTTTTTTCAAAGAGCCTTATCTTTCCACTGTTGTCTTTGCTGCAGGTTTTTCCTTTTGACTTGCATTGACATATAATTTCTGCTCTTATAAGTTAGTATGAATCTACTTTTTTTAAAAAAAAAAGCATCTTTTTGCTTTATTCTCCACAATGGTGCTATCCTGCATGAGAATAATTACTTGAAATCACTTATCACTTATCTGTAGTTTTTTTAGCATTACTCCCTATTTGTTTCTGTAAGTAGGCCACCTCTAAATATGATTGTCTGATTAGAGACCACTATTAATACCTTGCAGGCAGGTGTTAAGTAGCCAAACAGGAAGACAACGAAATAGGTATATTCAAGGGAGAATATGTATCACACTGATAAGAAGCAGAGGGGGTAAATGTTGACTTTGACATAGGTGACCTTGAGTCCTGCTATAGTTTCTAATGAATAGAGGCTGCAGACAGCAGTAGTTTTGGGGAAGAAGTACTGGGAAAGGAAGACAGGTAGAAGGTCTGTGACTTCTGCTTGACTGTCCCAAAAGCCTGCATGGCTACCTACTTGCTGGAGGGCAGGACAGGCGAGGGTAGAGCAGTCAGGAGGAGCTGCCAATGAAGCAGCTACCTGTCTGCTACAGTGCCTATCTCAGTATGTGTGTCTGTGTGACACTCAGATGTGTGGTTGTTACCAGTTAAAACTAAGCTACGTAGGTAAGTTGAGTTAAACCTGGCCTCTAAGTATGTCTTCAGAAACATTTCCAAACTGAAATGGAAGACAGCTATTTACTTTGTCTTGTGGACTGTATTGGAGTTGTTTCATATTTTTTGGGGGGACACTATTGTTTTATTTCTATGGCATTCCAGGGAAAGGGGATAATAGTAAAAGGCTATAAATGAAAGCAGTGTTATGTCAACATTTGCCTGACACTGGGCAGAACTGACTAATGCTGCTTTGCAGAGGTTCCAGGCTTGTCCTAATGCAGGCAATATCTTTGTGGGAGCTCTTTTCTTCATTTGAAGATTTGCTTTTGTGTGGTTGGAGTAGCTCTTTGCAAGTATTGACTACTATAAGCTGTTGCTTTAACTGAATGTAGGCATATAAAAATAGAGAATTGTAGTTTTGTACCTTACTGTGGAATGGTGTTGGCTGACAAACATGCTAAAACAGAAGTGAACTTGAAGCATCCACTCAAATATTGAAACATGAAGTCTGATGTGACTCCCTTTTTAAAAAAAAAAAAAGTTTGATAGGTGTAGGCTAACTGAAAGCTCAAGCAAAAGTACTGGCTTACCCAATGTCAGCTGTGCAGGTAGGAGCCTCATGTTGTCTTGGTGTTCATTTCTCCTGGGTCTAATGAGAAGTTCCAGGCATGGCCTCGCTTGTGTTGAATGATGGCATGTGGCCCTGGCCTAAGCAGCAGCCCCTCATGTTTGGTAGAGGTTGCCCTGAATTAAAGTTGAGGGGAGTTTCATACTAGATGCAATTTCTTAAATGAATCTCTAGGCCATTCTCAAGCAGCCTGGTGCATCAGGTGGTATTTGTGCCAACAGAATGGAACTATGATGTCAGGGAGTCATTAGTCGGTTTTATTTTGGCATCTGATCTGTTAACTCAAAAGCTAAGTTGCATCTTTCCTGTACCCTTAAGTTTTTAGACCACTGGCTTGGAGAGAGAGGCTGGAGAGAAATCATAACAGCAGCACAAGACACATCCAGTGAAACTGGCTATACATCAAATACAAGCTAGTGGTAATAATGGTGCTTGTGACTAATGCAGGAAATTAGCTGCCTCTGAGAAGGTATCCACTATGATATGATATAAAACTGATCTATGTAATGTGAAGATGTATCACAGAAGCCATTGGGCATCTAGAATTCTTCCTCCTATGAAGATCAGGCTCTATGGTGTGATTTAAGTTAAACTAGAGTTAAGTAAGCTATAACAAAATAAAAGCTTTATAAAATGCCTTTAGGCAACTTGAGGATTTTGTACAGGTAACTGCAAACATGTATGAACATGATGTGCATTAGAAAACCTTGTAGGGGTTTCTTGACATGAAAACAAGACCATCCGGGTGCTTTTTGTGTAGTATGTCATTTGCCATAAACCTGGTGTGGTTTACTTAGCAATGTTTCCTATACCCAACTATGGAGGCATGAGAACAAATTATAAAGATTTTTCTTAAAAACAAGATCGCAGCATTTTATCTTACTACATGAATAGCTCAAGCAATCTTAAGTAATCAGTTGTTCTCCAGTGGCTAAAACTCTATTTGATCTCTCTGTATGGGAATGATGGGGGCTGTTGAAAGGGGCTGCCAGTTGTGGATGGCTGGCAGGCTGCTTGTAGCTTCACTACAGCATAGCAGTAGCATTTAGCACAAATAGTATTGTTAGTCTTTTAATGTCTGACTCTTCCAGCAATTTTGCATGCAAATCTAATTAAAAACTGCTGTCCTTCTCCCCCCCCCCCCCCCCAAATTTGAAATTTTTTCCAAAATCAGTTTTGGGTCAGTTGATGTCTGATTTGGGATTAGAAACTTGCATGTGTTTTTACTGATCACGACTGCAATTTGGGAGGTGAAGGCTAATGTACTGTCTTTCACTTTGCTCTTCTATTTGGTTTTTAGTCTGTGTTTACCAGCTAGTGCAAACAGAAAAATTGGACTGTGCTGCTGTTGTAACTGAGTTTTCCTGTTGTACCTGCAGCTGCTGGTTCAGAGCTGTCCTTCCCTTGGCTGTTGCTATGGCCTCAAGGTTATAAAACTGTCTTTTTAATGTGGCTGACTATGCAGTGGTTGTCCTAACAGCATGTTCACTGGCTAAGACTTTCATAATATGAGTGAAAGGACTTTTAGGATGCCTGTGTAAGATGTTTTAAGAAGAGTAACTTATCAAAGTGTGAAGTATTCAATTTGTGAAAACGAGGCTTTTTTGAAGTACCAACCATCTTAAAAACTGAGCTGCTGCTGCTGCCACGTTCACAGCACCTACATAGCAAGCTTTCTGTAGACTTAAGCATCTCAGGAGTCTGGTAGTGGAATAGTTCATGCTGATATACCAATTTTTTTAAATGGCTACTTGTAGAAGGAGGGAGGTTGGTGACAGCATTGCAAGCACAGATGTTTTCTGCTGACAAACCTTCTTGTTCTTTCCTTTAAAAAGGAAGTAAAATGCAGAAAGGTGGAAAACCTGAGATTAATGTTATTTGTATCTTTCTGCTTGTTCAGGTTCTACTCTGAATCAAATCTTAAAATCCTCATAAAGGAATAAAGTTATTTTTGTAACTGCATCTTTGGATTTTTTAATGATTATAATGCTATCTCCACTTATATTCATGTTATTCTTAATGTTGAAAATACATGGGATCTTTCCTCCTGGGTATTATCAACATTTGTATTCATGACTTGCACTCTAATGTGTCTGATCTTAAGGTCTAACACAGTGTGTGTGTTCATGGTCATGAAACCTTATAAATGGTGTTGTTAATAATGACAGTGAAGACAATAGAGTAGTTTTTCAGCTGTTGGAGAAATGATATCAAAATTGTGTGAATTTCAGTAGTTACCTATACAGCAAAAATATTCTATTTTCTTCCAACTCTGAAAAGAGTGCTGTTTGGAGTGCTAGCTAAGTGTATTGCTTGATGTTCTGTGTGTTTTGACTATATGTATTGGCTGTAAAATGAATGGTACCTGGTAACTCTTGGATCTTATTAGAGGATTTTTTTATTATGATTATTTTTCCAGCATTATGGATTGAGTGTTCAAAAGCAACTTTTCTAAGTCAATTCTGAGAAAGTAAAGAGGAAACAAATGTAATATGTTTGGTTGTGATAAGATGGTGAAAGTACATTAGTAACTTTTCATCTACTGGGATATGACAAGTAATACGAAGTTTAGGGTTTTCTTGTTTATTGTATATACTTTTCATGAACTTTCAATATGTTGTGAAGACTGATTATTTTTCCTGGATTACTTGGAAGGGAGAGGCTTTGTTTTCCCTTCATGTGTGATAAAGTGGAAGACTCTCCTTATGCCTGTAGTGATATACTTGCAAAAATGTTACAATTTTAATGATCTATTTCCAGGAGTCTTTTGCATATTAGACCAGGAACACACTTCTATTACATTTAAGAGTTTGAGTCTTACAGCCCATGTTGAAATCTTCCTCAAACTAAGGAGGAAATGCCCTTGTACCTCCACTTGATGTTTGGTAGTTAACAGCAGAAATATAGATATTTGTTTTACATAAGTGTTAAGGCATACTGTCTTGTAGATAGTGTATGTATACATATCTGTAGAGCACATAGGCTGGATGATGTGACAGACTTTTCTATTGTTGCTGATTTGTGTGTAGAGCATTTGTGTTTGGGAAGGTGAAAGAAAAGCCTCTAGGTATTGCTCCCTGCGCAGTATTCTCCTGCAGAGATTCAGCCAGCTGAGTGGCTGCTCAAAGGTATTCCCAGGCAGCCTGTGGATATGGTGGGGAAACAACCTCTCAAGTAGTCTGTGTACAGCTCCATAGGCCAGTGCTTGTGGAGGGTTCAGATGCTTGAGCTTTAAATCTGATCTGAAGCTGAGCAGTGTGGTAAGCCTTCAAAAGCTCTGCTGTCTGACCAGACAGCATTAGAGGGTAGTTGGACTGTACTGAATGCAGTATTCAAATGCTGTTACTGTGCATGCACCAGGATCCTTCTGAAATTGTGCTCAAGGTTTCTAAATTTGGCATCTTTAAGGGCAGTTTGTCTATGAAGTTGGTCGCAGATGCAGCATAGCTTAGCTCATGAGTTAGCAGGCAGGGGTAGTTTTATTGCATTTTTACAGATGGGGGAAAAACAGTTAAGTGACTTGCCCTAGCCTGTGCAGTAAAAGGCAGATGGCTTGTATACTGATCATAGTGCAAGAAAAGTAGTTTGGGTAGCCTTTTGTCAAATGGCGTCTTGTGCCTTTAAGGCAGCTAGTACTACTATTACTAAGCAGCCATTACAAAGTATAGCAAGTATCTACTGTATATATCATGAGGAAGTTGTTAAATGCTAACAGCTGTTGCTTTTTTGTTAGGAATCTGCTGAATAGATTTCTAGACCTAATGATACTTCTTTCAGATTGTTTTATGTGCTTCGAGATGGGAAAGTTTAGTGACCACTGTTAGTGCTTCCATAAGTATATTTATACAAGTTGAGTGACTGGCACATCATGAGTTGTCATGGATTAAAATGAGTGGTGGTGTTCCTATGAGAGCTGCTTTTGCTGATCTACAGTCAAGCTGGTGGCAGAGAAGGTTTTAGAGCACTGGCTCAACACTTGTATGAGTTGAGTGTAGGTGCACGAAAGGAGGCAGTCTATCTTGAATAGTTATATGTGCAGAAGATGCAGAATACACTTATAATTCATGAGAAAAATGACACTAAATGTCAATGAGCAATTGACCTCTAGTTAGCTTTGCTCTAGCAGGCTGTTGTATGCAGTTTTGAGTTATGATTGCAGATATGTATTTGGTATATGAGAGATGGACTTTTATGATTACCAATCAGGGTAATTTAAACTTTTTCTGCATTACCCTATACTTCTCTTTCTAAAGCATGTGGCTGAAGATTTTGTATGAGGAGAAAAAGTAAGGCTGCTGTCTCATGTCAGCAAGCATATTATGCTTCCTGGAAGGACTAAAGTTAAAATAGTAACCTATACTGTAATCTATTTTTAGGTGAACTTGAATCCTCAATTATTTCTGGGCTACCTTCAGTTATATTGGATAAATTCTTTGCCCTTATCTATAAAGTTAGAGGTAAAATTGCTTTGAATTCATCTGTCTTGTCCATGAATTACCTATACCTGCTGAGTCTTAAAAACAATGAAAAGCTGTTAATGCACTTCAGTGTTAGCTTTTTTATCGTTGGAGTTCTTATGTTTTATTCAAAGGGGGAAAAACTACTTTGGGCAATCTGCAAAATGAACGAAGTCATGTAAAATACTAGTTTTAGAATAGTGGATCTTGATACCTTTCTGTACTGGAGAGCAAGTAGGTAGGCACCATGCTGTGATGAATGACTGTCTTTTGAAATGTCCAGCTCTATTACACAGATGAGCAACTATGCTAAAATGAATGATAATGACGGCTGCTATAGTTTCAAGACAAACAAATGACTTCATTTCCTAGTTTTTTTTTTTTTTGTGGAAAGCTAACCACTTGTAAAATAGTCCTTGGAACTTCAAACAGCATGTTGTAACAGCATGTTGATTACTGAGACTGGGGGTGATGAAACCAGTGAGGGGTAAAAGGTATGCTGTGTATCTTGTATATTTGCATGCATATATGTGGTTGTGTGTATATATGCATCACTGGATAACACTAGTTGCTTCTAAGTTCTGTTTAGATGCTGCAAATAGTTCTTAAACTTTGTGAATGTGTTGGAAGTTTTGAAGGCAAGTATTAAAGTTATTTGTTAGACCCATATAGTTTGGCTTTCTTCCACTTGAAAGGAGGATGAGGTCCAGGAAAAAGCACCTCAGTTGTAGACAGTACATTTTTCATCAAATTAATGTATTAGCACCAGTTTTCTAACATTCATGTAAACTGAAAATATTTCTTTTGATTGCATAAGTTATTCCTTTACTGACTGTAGCATAACTTTTTTAGTTTATGTTCAGTTTTGTCCTGAATATAACAGTGTTGAATAGCTGAGTTACGTGAGAATGAAATACAGCATTTTTTGAAGTCACTTTGTTATGATTTGGCAGAAATGCTGTAGTTTTTGATCATCTCTGACTGTAACACTCAAACTTGCACGTGTCAGTGAAGGCAAATGACTCCAGTGTTTTAAGGGAAACTAGATTCATAAGCAGCTCCTAAGTGTCTGAATGACTGATTTACCATAGTATTTTGCTAAGGTCATCTCGAAAATAACAATTGTTTCCCTACAAACAAGTGTTGGGTGACAGAGTGACACTGCAGTGCTTCTAAAGAATCGTCATCTATCAGGGGTTTCCTTTTTCTCTGGCTTTTTCCACTATGCACGTTCTTGGGGGTGTTGATCAAATCTTGTGGCTTTGCAATACCAAGTGTATGTTTGGATAGCAGTTACTGCTTGTCAGGTCACTCCAGCTAAATTCTGCAACGTGAACTTCCCTGGTTTGCTATTAACTTCACTCTGGGCTGGGGTATGAGTCACTTTGCTGGTACATTTCAGGTTTTTCTTTATTATTTGGCTTGATGTGTCCCTCATTCTGAAGAGTGGTGTCATAACATGCCGTTGTGTTCAGTAACCTCTCTGCTTAGAATACTTAAACTGTTTTTTCTCCTCGCAGTACCCTGTGGGATAACATCCATGCCTTGTGTGCCACTGGACTGTTCTGCTGACCCTTCCAGTATTTTAAGATCCCAGATCAACACAAAGGAATCTGTAAGTACTGTTATGCAGGGGGGATATACTTTACTGTCATTTATGGCACTACCTGCTTCTGGAAAGATCGATAGTTCTAGTTAATGTGGTGTTGTGTGTGTTTTATGAAGCCTTGCCAAAGCAAGCTGCTGGTGGCATTGTCAATTTTATACTACTTTGCTCTCAGTGATAGTACATGTAGCTAACCAATAATCAAGGTTCAGGCACTATCTTAAAATTGCATTTTACATCTTCATCCCTTAAAGAAATACTAAATGAAAAAAGCAGCAGAAAAATCCTTTAATGTAGAACTTATGCATAGTCTCTTGGTGTTCTACAATCTTAGACCTAACCTACAAAACTGTGTAGCTAGGAAGAAAAATATAGGGAAGTGTATTAATTTTAAAATAGCTGAATATGAGAAAACTGAATCTGATAATCTGAGTTACCTGCTAAAATCTTCCCTCACTGACTGGACATCATGTAATACACATGGTGTTAAACCTCACGTCAAGGCTCTTAACACATGAATTATTTGGCCAACTCATTAGCACACAAGTATATGATAATACATAGGAAGACTTGGTTTGTGATTTACTTTGTTGCAGTTGCTTAATTATGAAACTTCTCATGCCATCCAAGTAGCATTCTGTCCAAATGTCCAGAGCATGCCCCATTAAATGAAGCATTCTTGCTGAGATGTCTGGGCTGGCTTCAGGAATTGAAGTGCTGTAGCTGTAGCAGCTGACTTGGTTCCCTCATGGACCTTGTGCTCAGCAAGTTTGGCTGCCTTTGCCTGTTCTTGTCTGGATCCCCTTCTGACCTCATCTATAGCTGGAGCTTTAACAGTCAGGCTAAAAGCTCTTTCCAACTTGGATGTGTACAAAGAGTCATCTCCAGTGTGTGTGCTTTAATGAACAACCGAATGTAACATCTTTCGTGTCTGTTACTTCAGACAACTGGAGGATGGGTTCCTATGTAGAAGCAGCTCCTGGGGCTAGTTGGGTGCCATTGTTATGTTGCAAGGGCATGTGTAAGACTGGGAATATCATATTTGAATGAATACTCTGAAAGAAATGGCAGTAGCTATGAAGAAATGGAAATTGAACGTAATGCTTGCTGAAATATGCATCTTTTAGTGAGAACTCTGGAAAAGGAAAAAGGGTGTGTGTTGGAAGAGCAAGTCATCAGATGTTCCTTAGAGGATATGCCATGCTTAATGTGTTATGTGGAATTTCAAACTGTCGTTCTCCAATAGCTGGATTCCAGTGAAACAGCTGAACAGGAAAAGCTGCTCTTGATGTAAGAATATTATACTGTGACAGTTCAAAAAAGGGAAATGTCCAATTATTATCAACTCAATTTACTATGGCTGGAGGTAGAAACATGAGGACACTTCAGTCAAAACATGATTTGAAAGTTGTGACTTGGAAACTGTAGTTCTATTCTGGCACTTCCAGAATGGAGTCCCTTTGAGAGGGTCCATTGATCTCTTTTGCATCGTTATCCTACACTGAAAATGAGATTTCTTCCTCAATTAACAGCATCCTGATTTTTTTTGTTTTTGAGTGGCATGATAATTTGGCTTTCGTAGAGGTCTGTAAGTGGTTCCTTTGAGGCTATTTCCAGATGTAAGAATGTTTAAGTGTAAATAAAATTATCACTCTTCTCCACTGGCCAGTAAACTGCCTCTATTAACATGACTGACTTTGTGCAAGTACAGCTGATCCTTAGTATCAGTTAAGTGTTTGAATGCTAACTTTATTTTGAAGTATCAGTGCTCAAACTTGTCTGGAATTTTTCCCCCTAAAGATTGCTTCAAATACTTGCTACCTTGCTGATATTTATTGCTTGTACTATAACTGTCTATACATTGACAGTCACAGCTACTGCATGAACTAAAGTTTAAGGGAGTTACCTTGAAACATGCATCACTCTTGGAGTCTGTGGAAAGGAAGGTCTGGCTCCTCTATTTAGGAGAATGTAAGTGTTAAACTATCCATGTTGGATAGTAAAACAGTTAAAACCAAGTAGTGCATTTTGACTATTAATCTTGCTTGTTAATGAACTTTGCAGTTGCTATGATAATCTTATTTTTTGATGATTCACTATTCTATGGAGTCTCTCTGAAGAGCTTAACTCTGGCTCTTCCTAACAAACTGAGGAAGTCAATGATTTATTTGACTGAACTGCTTCACAGTTCAGTTTGCATGTGGACACTAAATTATCTGCAGGTGTCAACATTTATTGTGCAAAAGGAGATTACTTTGATGGCTTGAGGCTCAAAGTAAGTTGAAACCATGAGTTAAAACTCCTAACTTGTAAATATTCTGAACACTACAAGAAACGCTGGAAATGTCCAGATTTGAAAAGACAGTGAAAATACTGCAGAAGAATGAAAATAGAATCTTTTACTTTGTTTTTCTTCTCTGTGTATATAGTTATAGGTTAACTCTTACAAGCAAGCCTCTGACATTAGTTTATTTAAACAGGCCATAACAAATTCTAACATGTGCTAACTTTCTCTTGCCTTGAATTTTGTGGGGAAAAAGTAAAAAAAAAACACTTACAGAGGAAGAAAAAATTGTAAAGTGGGCTCTCATACCAAGGTGGGAATGTTCATCCTGACAAACCCAAATGTTAGCTTGTTCCAATCCAGGGATAATGTTCGTATTTGAACAGAGCTTTCCAGGTTGCTTAACTGTTTGGTTCCTAGAGACAGACTAGTTCAGTGAGCTATGAGCCAAGTTTAAGTTGCCACTGAAATTTCTTCCTTCTGTAAGGCTTTTGCTATATCAGTAATCCCGTAGTGGTGGCAAAGTGTCCTTGACTTCTGTTCCAGTTGAATTCTAGGAAGTTTGTCAATAGTTTGTAGTTCAGCTTCTTGGAAATCTTGCTACAGTCTCAGGTTATATATTTGTATACTTCTGACAAGCATACTTTGTTTCAAGTATGGTAGTTGCCTGCAGTCTAGAGAATGACTGCAAAATGTGCAGTATATATAACAGTATATATTTGTGCTTCATATCCTAATGAAGTAGGTTAAAAGGGGCCCTTAGTTCAAAGATAAATAGTTTTTGTGAGGAATCCTCGATCTTTATGATAACTGCAGTGTTGCTCTAATACAGCACTTACTGAGATGCAGAGCCAATTTATTCTGCTTAATGAAGATAATTTCAATGCTATGGCTGACTCTGGGAAAGTCTCATCAATTTATTTTCCAGGAAGTGTAAAATTAAGAAATTATGCAGGTGTCACTTAAGTTAAAAATGGATATTATTTGCCTTTTCCTGGCAATGAGGCAAGATCCCTCAGAAAAGGCATTGAAATATTTGCCCTGAAGTTAAGACTAAAGCGTTATCACTTTATTACAAAAGTACTTCATAATAAAAATGAGTATTAAAAGGTGTGCAGTTTAACTGAACTGTGTACCTAGTTTCATATCCTCTGAACTTAGGTTTTTGTTTACTGCTAAGTAGGCACACCTGATATTTCTCTTAGCTGTCCAAATTTAAGCAAAGTTTTTATGCCTACTTGTCACTGCCTCTCTTCATTTTTCCTTTAGATTTCTCTATGCAATGCTCTAGTTTAAGAAAATGGTCCAATTTTTATGGCTTGTGGACTTGATGTTGTCCTTAGTGCCACATTTCGCAAAAGTCCATCTTGTCAGTCATCTTTATGGAAATACCTGAAGAATTTTTTCTTAGATATTTTCAGTTTGTCTTTCATTTTGTTTGCGTTTCACTTTATTTCATTTCTTTTGGACCCTCATGCCATCTATTGACTATTGTATATATTGTCAAAAACTTTCTTTAGTCTTGTATATTCTTTGAAGTGATTTGCAGCAGTTGGGTATTCATGAGAAAATACTGTGAAGTAAGCTAATTTGATCTAAACAGTGTCTGCTCCTGAGCTGCTTTCCTTGGAAGCAGTTTCAGTTACGTTGCCTTTTTTGGGTCTCTTGACCAAAGTGTTGAGAAACCATTAGCTCCTGGCAGAGCTGCACCATTAATTTTGGATGAGGGGAACTGTAAGGGAGAACTCCTGAAGTAAAGGGAGCAGGAGGACCACCTTAGATGATTCATGTATAACAGTAGAGATGAACTGAAGACACTTGGGGAGAAGGATGCATGTCTACAAAACAAGCTTTGCTAGTTTTACTCTTTACTCTTGTTCACTTCAGGCTTGTGATGTTGAGGGCAGTTTGGAAATTGGTAATGTAACTTTTTCCTGTTCTGGAAGTGCTGGCAAAACCCACCCAATGTATTAGTCTTCAGTTTGAGCCCTAATCCTTTCCCACTTTCTCCTCACCAAAGGCCCTCTCACCTTGTTTTAGAGCAGCTACTGAGCTGAGTCCTAGATGCCCTTTGCCTCCTGAGGCAGCCACAGCAAAGTTGATGCATCATCCTCCTTGAGCCCATGGCTTTCTCCACTCCCTTCCCCTTGCTTTTTTCTTCCCCTATTGGGTGGGCTTCTAACAATTTTTGGCAAGTGCAGGCTATTTATGCTGCTTATCTGATACGTTTCTGGGTGTGTAACTGGTATTTAAACTGATGATGACCTTGCTCTAATGGTTCATTGAATTCTGTTTTTTGTAGGGAGCAGTTCAAATGGTTTAAATTTGTATTTTGGCCTAGAAATATTCATGATTTTCTATCTAAGGCAAAGGTTTATAGTTCTGCAGTTTTCCCAGTATTCTATCCTTCAGCGGTGGTTAATGTTTTGGATTCCTTTTGGTGAGGTTTGACTTGAAGAGAATTTTTTTAGATACAGGAAACTGTTTATTTCTGAAGTTATGAGAACTTTGGTCTAATTTTGGTGTTCTAATAAATAATTTGTTTGTCTTGTATATATTGCATACTTAAAATTCATAGGTAAGCAGTTTTGGTGGGTTAATTTCAGGATGTGCCAAAGTTCTGTTTAATTTTTGAAACAGGAGAAGTTATCTTTTGAAAACACATAAAGAAATATTGGACTTGAGGCTGCTGCTTTGGCAATGCTAAATAACTGAACAAGACACTGGCGAAGGGGTGAAAGTCACTCTTAGTGACAATGAAATAATGTAATTGAAAGGTACCCCTGTCTTGATACTTCAAAGATAAATAATTTTTATATTAGACTTCCTTGTCATGGAGAGCAGCTATCTTATTTTAAAATGCAACTGAAATTACTTTTTTTAAATTAACCCACCCATTCAGGAGTATCAAAATTGTGTAGAAAACTAGCCTTTTATTTAAGCAGTGTATGAGTCAGAGCCTCTAAGTATGCTGAAGCTATAGTAACAAATGACTATATGTGGTACTTAATTGAAAACTTGTTTTTATATCATCGTTGTATATATTCCCTTGATAACACAGTTCTGTTACCTGGAATCTGAGATGTACAGGAACTAGAAACATGGCTAACAGGAGAAAAACTTGCAACAGCTTCCAGTATTCAGAAAATCATTGGCTATAATTTAAATGGTTGAGAAGAATTATTTGGCCACTTAATCTTAAATGATGGTACTCACATGCATCTGTGAGTTGTAAGGCCCTTTCATCAAGGGCCCTCTAAAGAAAGATGGTCTCTAGGTGAGAGGAGACCGTTAAGGTTGTGCTTGCTTGACTGGGAGTGTTCAACATTATAATTAAGCTTTTGTCTGAAATTGTTAGATAAAGAAACTACTGGTGGAGTTTAATTCTCAGGACTTCAAAGTTTTTCAAGAAATGGGAGCGCCTTATGCGTATTCCCTTTTAGCCTACTTTCCCAGCTCTATAGCAGAGATAGCCTTTTATTGCCTTTCTCAACTGCAGATTTGACTGGAGTCCAAGAACTAGGCTCCTTCCTATCCCTTTGCAAGATCAATGACTCACTGCTTTGCATGTGAGGCAGCCAGTCGAAGAGTGCAAAAGCTGTGGAAATTGGCTCTGTTGCTCATGGCTTTTTTCATCTTTCATAAATGTGCAACTGTTCCTGTGATGGGTAGGAGCTTCCTACACAGCTGCTCTGGTCAGATCTTTACAAGATCTTGGGAAACTCTTCTGAAAGACTTTAAGCCTAGAATAGTCTGCATTGCAACCACAGACATAATTGGTAATCATCAAATACACTGCTTGCCTAGCTGAACTAGTGTATCTGGTATCTGTTGGTAAGGTTTTGGCAGGGAAGCTGAGTGGAAGTTGAGGAACAGTGTTGCTCTTTGTATACTTGTGAATCCTAGTTTTATTTTGAATTCAGGAATTTAAAGATGCCACCACCCCAGAAATCTCAGTAAATAATGTAATAGGTAATTATTCAAAAAAAGCAATTTCCTATGAAGGAATTAGATGTGCAGGTGTTGGAAGAATGGTTGTGATAATGTAGAATGTTTGTTCTGCTTTGACTAAATGGTTAGGTATCCCATCTTGAACGAGATGGTAAAAATACAAGCATGAAAATTGCATGTGTGAACTTAGATAGGACTGGTTCCAGAAGCAGCTTTCATACCGAGAGCGTACATTGTGGTGTTCTTCATATTTCTTCTGTGATACTGTTACCATTCCCTGTTGAGACATCTGAAACAAAATTCCTCCCTCCATCCCTGCTTGGGATTTGAGGAGAGGTACTCCAAATTACTACTAGGATCATGAAGTTGTTGGTTTACCAGGGAAAAATAAAAAGATGGTACAAAGATGGTATTAGGACTTCACTGAAGTGTGTTTATTCTTCCTCAGCTGTTTTGGTTCTGAACAAGCCTGTTGAATTCCAGTTTGGGGGGAAAGCACATCATCAGTACTGTAAATGAAGTTTCTCTGGAAAATATCCTCCAGCACTGAAATGCTAAAGAACTTGCTGACTATAAAAGCTGTTTTGTAGCAAGGCAGTCTATTGACTTCAGTAACCGATTTACTGCTCTTACATATTTAGATGAATAGTATCCTGTAACTGTGTCTGCTAAAATATGAAAGACCCAACATGTTGCTCTAGACTGATACTGAAGCGAACATGGCACAGTTCATAAGAGAATATTAGTAGTATTTTCCAGGTATATTACTTCTGTTAAGCTACTGTTAATTCCTTGAGTTTTAGCAATAATATCAGTCATTAGCATATTCTGGAAATTGATTACTGGGAGTATAGCAGTAGTATGTTAAAGATGTAGCATGAGGTAGCCTATATAGAATATAATTCAGGAGGCATAAGCCCTTCTGCTTAAGAAAACTTTGATAAGCAACAGATGAACACTTCAGCAGCATAAATTCCTCATCTGTTGTTGCTAGCATGTTCTGAGTTTATACTGTAGCTAGAAAGCTTTGAAGGGCTTGCTTTGCTTTACTTCCAGTTGCTATTACTGCTTTTATGTTGTGTGTGTTTTTTTTTTTCCTTCAGTGGGGAGGGAGCCATTACTTAACTTCCCAGAGTTTGTGGCTATGTAGCCATTGCCCATGCAATTTAGGATTTATAGGAAGCGGATGAAGGGACTGTGGCACCTTCTGCCTGATCCTGTCAACCCATTAGGTCTGCCCAGTACAGTACCTGCTGTCTGGGTCATGTGACACCGCAGCTTCCTTGTGTTCACACACCTTTCCTCTGTGTGCCATGCACTCTGCCTTTTGAGGTTTTACTACATGGCAGTTAGCACATACCACCAGCTGTGGGATAGGATGAAGACTGCTTAGTCTTCTGGCAATTAGTGAGTTGTCTGAAATGGAAATTACCTCTGGATTGTACAGGAAATGGGAATACTGGCTGGGGTACTGTCTACAGCATTTAAATGGATTTTCTGGGAGGGTAGGCCAACTGCTTCAAATCATGCTGTTCTTGTCTTCAGCTTTATGAGAGTCAAATGATTGAAAGGTCATATCAAAGTAGTGGCAGCTGTGACAGGCATATGAATTATAAGTGTGAGGATAAGTACATGGAGAAAAGCAAAGATGTACTGAATGCTGTGCTACATGGTGGTGCTGTGGTAATATGTGCTATATTAAATATACTATTTCTGACAAAGGGATTTTGATTGCATTAATCGACTTAAAAAAAAAAAAGTAATTAATTAAATGCTGGCTGTAGCACTTCTCCCAGTGTTTATAGAAGCTCAGCCTTGATGTTACACTTGTGCTTCTGTCAAGATAACTAATGTGGTGATATGTAGCCTATGAGGCCAAGGATCTAAAGGTCTGTTGGACTAAAGATATACGTGACTGTCAGAGTGGTTGAGCTAAATATGGAGAAGTGGGAAGAAGTAAAAGTTTGTATATTCTTCCTTATTAGGAGTACTGATGAATCTTTCTAATCTGATTTCTACTGAATAGAAAATCAAGTAGGCTTTATGTACTATTGTTTTACATTCAGTGAAAGGCTGTTACTTTAACTTTTGTGGGTTTTTTTTTTGCTTTGACGCTCAGTTGTTTGGAGATCTCTCCCTCCAGTGAATGTTGTCAAAAAGAAGGTGTTCGGAAACTAGCCCGTTCGGATTTGTCACTGGCAGGCTGTGTCTGAGGCTTGTCTTTCATTGTGTGCTCCTGTTTATTTTAACGGGAAGTTCAGACAGGCCTCTGTTTACACAGGAGAAAACTAAAACCTGCTTTTTTCACTGTCATGCTAATGTTAAATTCTGAGTTAACTGTTGAAATCCATGCTTAGACCTTACCTGAACAAGAATTTGTTTGTGGTTAATGCAGTTTACTGGAATGAGGTATGCAGAGCTCTTGGATCTGATTTTGTTTTCCTTCTGTTAATGCTTACAGAGGCCTAGGCAACCTTTTTGCTTTACAAACCACAGCAACCATTGTGAAAATGCTGGGTGATCTTGGGTGTTACTTCTTCAGCATCCACTATTGCTTCTGTCTGTAGCACACTTAACTCATTCATCACCTGCATGCTGTCAGTCAGCTTTTGCTTTTTGGCAGTCTGAATGGCCTGACTTGGCTTTTTGCCTATTTGTGATAGGCAGACTTCTGAGGAATGACTTAAATGTTGTTTCCTTAGTATGGCAACTCTATAACTTTTTTATTTTAAAATTTCCCCCTTGTTTTCTCTACTTCTAAATCTTGCAAGCTTTTTTCCAAGCTCAGATTATTTTTTCCTTGCTACTTAGTTAGCATTAACTGTAATTTGTCACAGTTATTGTTGCACATGTATTTGGTCAGTTGTACTGCTGGTTGCTAGGCATAACTAGGATCTGTTCAATACTTCTGACATTCATATAGTTAGAAATAAAGTACATGTCTTCCTGTCACATCAAAATGAAGTTGATTAAACCAAGATTGAGCTTTGAATATGGGCCAGAATATTGGTGGTGGTTTCCACTAATGGGTTTTAAAAAAAAACAAACAAACCCAACACCAGGCAGGCTCTGGGAAGAAGAGTAAAATCTGTAGCTCTGTAGTGGATTGACTTACATAAGGTGACTACTTTGACAGCCACAAATAGTGGTTTGTGGATTGTTCAGTCTTCTGTGGTTTAGCTATTGTTCTCAAGGTTCTTATCACCAAATGTGAGTGCTAGACTGTCTCTTCAAAAGCACTACAGAAAGAAGGAATTGCTGCTGACCTTTTTGGTGTCTTTCCACTTCAGCCTCCTGTTTTCTACCCCTTGGCTTTTGGGTTACATGTTCACTAACAGACCTTTTAAAGCCTGGATCTTTACTAGTAGGAAAGTCACAGTTACGGCTCTTCGTAATCAGACAATGAAGGAAGCTAAACCACTCTTAGGTGAGAAATGTTTTCTGCATTTCCAGTTCTCAGAAATGCCTTCAGCTGTTGTATTAGGCTATGAAATATTTCTTAGTCTGGGCGCACAATGGATTTTCAGCTCTGATCCTCTGTAGTTTGTACAGATTGCCCTTTCAGGGGTCAAGGGCTTGGAAAGAAAGCCAAGTGGGCTATATAGATTGTCAACAGGACGGTTTGCCTATTTCTGTCTTGGTCTGTTATGGAAAGTCACTAGTGGGGAAAGCTATTCATCCCTTCCCATCTTAAATTGGAGAATTAGTAACTTTTTAGGTAACTTCTATGAGAGCTTTGGCCTGCAAAAATGTGCTAAACAAGATATCGAAGTCCTCTGTGTAGTGTCTAAATTGCATGTGTCTATATGGGTTAATCTGGTCCATGTGAATTTTCCGTTAGGACTTGCATGTTTACTTCAACAGCTTTCATTAACGCATGCATTGCTGTTTAGACTTAAATAGTACTGCAGCTCTCATCTCAGGTTGCACTACAGCAGCTAAATATATCTCTTTAGCATAGCTGAGAAGTCCGGCATTGAGAAATTAACTTTTGCAAATGAGAAGGACTGATCTTTTTACGCCCTCACCAAGAAAACAGTTATTTTTGATGTGGTAGGGTTACTTAACTTTAATTTATTTGTATGATCTCCTGAGATGCTACTAGGTGCTTAGGTGTCAGTATAATAAAGTTAATGAGAAACAAATCAATTTAAGCTAAATGATAGTGTTCTGTTTTCAGGGGGTATGCAAATGCTGAAGTAATAAGGTGTCAGATTGAGTTTAAGTGGTTGGAGGTGGCTGACGCATTTCTCGTGTGACATCATGAGACATACAAGATGGGGGGAAAACTATTCCATTTGGCAGAAATGCTTGAAGTTATGTTAGAGCTTCTATTGTAGAATGGTTTAATTCAATATTAATGTGGAAACAGCATGGTCAATGTGGATTTCTGTATAATTACTGCATTAAGCAATTCAATTCTGTGTAGTTATGAAAAATGTTGCGTGGGGGGAGGTATCTCTTAACAAGCCTGATTTGTTCCAACTGGAATTTGAGTTTTATGATGCTGTGGAGAAATGCTGGTGTCTTGGCCTCGCTCTGGGTTGAAGCTTGAATTGTGTTCTTTATGCAGTTGAGCCTGGAGTTGTGTTCCAGAGGTAAGAAGATCACCCTGCTTTCTGTGTTTTGCTTGTATTCAAAATGGTATCAGTTGTCATGGAGGATTCTGCTGAATGATTGATGATCATGTTATGTACTGTGCTGAGGAGAGATGCAGTATAGCCAAAAGCAAGAGGCATTTTTTCAGGTGGAGCCCTTAGTGTGCCACTACCATAAAAGACTGAGTGATTGGACAGCAAACTTTACATTTTATTGGATTTTCTGTGTAATTGTAGATACATTCATGTATGTAGGTTGCAAACCACCATCCCAAAAATGGACCTGAATGTCAGTCCTGAATAATTGTAGCAAAGTTAGTTTATTATAATCGTTAGTAGGCCACTGTGAGAAATAGTATCCTCTCTATGAAGCAGAAGATGAGTAGGATGCCAGCTTCCTCTTATGGCGTTTGTATAAGTCACTCCTGGTTCACCACCCAGCAAAGAAAGGGTTTTGAATAAAGCCATTTGCAGTCAAGGATGCTTGTGAGGTAGGCTAGAAATGATGCAGATAAACAGTTGAGTTTTGCTAAGAACACATTAAAAAGTAGATTTCACAGGCTGAGAGCTATATCTAAAGGTAGAAAATAGGTGTCAAATTCAGAAACCCCACAGGATAGAGAACATATTAAGCTGCATCAGTTGAGTCTTTGGCTTACTGGCTAATTTGCAAGGTTTGAAATACCATCTTTCCTTTATCTCAGAATACCAGGAAAGATGAATCAGTGAGTTTTGGTTAACTAACTGTCAGTCCCTTGATTGTCCAATAGCTTATGCCTTTCCAGAAACCGTATCCAAGGAAATGAGGTAGTATTTCATGATCCTGAGTTCAGTGTTTATATTTTCATCCTTGCTGACAACTATCAGTGCTGTCCTGGTTTTTTCTCTTTGCCTTTCCCTCCACTTGGCACAGCTGTTTAGGCAATAAGAAATTATACCCAAATAATAGTTGCGGGAATAATAGTGCTAAAAATGTAGTTGTTACCCTCTCTCCCCTTCAGTTTGAGAATTCCATTTTTCCAGGCCCTTCCCAAGCTGGATCGAGAGATTTAATGGGAAGCCATGTGAGGAGCCTTCTCTAGGCATGTGGTGACATAGAACAGTAGGTGCCAGAGTAACATGGGGACTTTTATGGCAGTTTCTGGGAAGTTTTCAAAATGGGTAGTGATGCTGAAGGTAATCAGCAGTGTGAAGCAGCTGTCTGTTTTCAGAGGTGAGTTATCTCAATGGGTAGTGTTGATGGGCAGCAAAAGCAAACTCATTGCCTGTATAGTTCTGTGGGCAAAGGGGATAATTGTAAGGTATGACCCAAAATAACTTTGTTCAAAAAGGGAGTAAATAAGCTTAGCAAGCTACCTGCCCAGAATGACCCTCTTCCATTTCTACTTTTTGGTAGGAAGGCTATGAGTCTATTTTGACCCAAGATGACTCCCTGTGTAACACAGCAGGTCTGCAACGCACGTATTGAATCTTAAGAGGTGTAAAAACAGTGATGCCTTTTGATGTTTGACTTTATGATTAAGTGCAGAAAGTGTCCTAGAGTGTAGAGGGAGTTAGGTTTTATTTTCAAGAAGGTGGGGAGCATTTCTGTAGAAACTTTTTCAGAAACTTGTTAAAAGCTAGCTCAAGTAGTGGCTCAGTGTAGTGAGATAAGTGCAAACATCATTATTTTTAAGTGCACTGAGGGTTCCTTAGGAGTGACCTTACTCTCCCCAACCTCAAACACATGGTGTTTGGTCTGAAACTGGGCAAATCAAACCATGGTAGGATTTTTGACTGTCAGAAATGATTAAACTGTGGCTTAAACTAATGATGTAGTTGTCAAAGTACTAGCTTATTAAATCTGAGAACTTGCTAAGCAAACATATATAGCATATTGAAAGGTACAATTGATATTATTGTTTGGTAGAGCAGGTCAGTGCTGTGGTGTCCCCCCCCCCCCCCCCCCCCCCCCGCGTAAAGTTGTTTGGGCTCTACTTAAGTAGAAAATGCAGCTAAAGTGGCATAGCTGCTGTAAATTCAGGAGGTGGAATGCTGATGCCCCTTTCTTGCATGTTGTGGGCCGAGTCAAATGGGGTGATTTGTTATGCTCTGAGCATGCACATAAACTACCAAATCTTACCTGATGCATCCAGATTTAAGCTGGAGAACCCTGTTTTTTCTGCATCTGAACATGGTGTGTTTAACTTTTTGGTAAGACAACAATTTTCACTACAGTTTCGAGCAAAAAAGCTTCACTGAAACAGCTATGATAGAGTTTTTTTGTTGGAAGTTTTACTTGTTTTGGTGTCATTTTGTTGGTCAGCCTTTAATGTAGTCTAGCATGACCTTTTCCTGAGAAATAAATTTGGGAGAAATGCCAGGGTGCTTGGTTGTTTAGTAAAAGAAGCCAGCTCTCCAGCTATCTTTAACAGGTACCAAATAGCACAGTAAATAATTGTCTTGGAATTGCTACTCTTGCTTTTAAAACTTTAGTTGTTTGTAAATTTATTTCCTTGTTGAAGAAAATTCTGATTTCAGTGTTGTCTACAGATTTTACTTTTAGTTGCAGAAATTCTGGGATAATCACTTTGAACATCATTCAAACTCGCAGCTTGTGTGGGAAGAAGAATCCCTTTGGGTCACGCAGCCCACTGAACTCTTTTGCAAATATATTTCATTGAGAATTTCTAGTTGCTGCAATGTTTCATTTTGTGCAAGGGCCCTTATAATTTTGGAGTTAATAGCCACCAGAACGTGCATTTTATTCTCTGGGCTAAATTCAGCTGTTGTGTAAGCTTTTATCACCCCACTGAAGCATAATGAAGTCAGGTCACAGCTGGAATTCGACCATTTCACATGGCTGAAATGTTTCAATTGTCAACCTTGTCTTCTCTGCTCATTCTCAAAGTTGCATTGCATCTTGCATGAAGTGAAGCTTAGACACTACAGTACAAGTTTATTCTGAATAATTTGGATTAAAGTTGGGCTTTAATGACCATACAGGATTATGTGAAGCTAGAACTGTGTTCTGGGTAATGTTTTGCTGATATCGCTTAATGATTTGTCAGTGCTCAGCCCCGTTCTGTGTAACTCAGTCTTTCTTGGTTGCAAATACACTGTCTTCCTCAAAGGGCAGTTTATGGCCAAGATACCTCTGCTATAATTATTGGCACTTTTAAAGGTCGGCAGTTTACTAATTATAGTTCTCAGAATGGTGATGTATGTGACTGCATCCAGAAAGCAGTAAAAAGGGACCGTGTTACAGAAACAACTAATGTCTTGGAGCAGTGGCAAAGCTGGGAGGACTTTGTTTTTTAAAAAAACAAAAGAAACACCCACACCCTGGAGGGGAGGAGAGGCCTTGGAAAAAGGCCCGAGTTGGCTGTTTAAAAGGAGGGCTTGATAGGTGGAATGGAAAGCTATTGTGTAGTGATGGTTGCCTTTTTTGGGGGTAAAAGAGGCAGAAACTTCTTTGCACCTGCAAAATGAAAACTTGAGAGTAACTCTTTTGAGGAAAATGAAAGTGCACATGTCTCTAGGAGAATGCTAAGCTACCTCATGATATTTAGAAAAGTCACTGGGTATTTGTGAGGGTGTTTGTTCACTTTATAGTGAAACCTAGGTTTTCCAAGGTCCTACTTGCTTTTTTGCTGGCCCTCTTCGCAGCTCAGTGTATTGCAGGGCTGATTTCCCTCCATGTTAGAAATTAAGATCTCTTTTTTTGTCCCAGAATTGTAAAAGGCTGGGCACATGAGCAGGCTTAGGTTTCACTTTACTTTCTTGGAAGCCTGATTTATGTTAAAGATATTAGCAGCAAATGACCTGTCAGAATTGCTGACGTCAGCTCAGCTGAACCACAGTTGTTGGGAGAAAATTGTTCAGACACCTTTCCCTGTGGACATGGCTATTATGTATTTTGTTTTATCTTGTTTTTGTTATAACTGGCATCCTATTTGGTTTAAAGATCTGCTTCATAATGTTGGTGCACTAGTGTTATATGCAGTTTCTTTACACAGAGGTATTTCCTTTAAACTCTTGTATTTAGTGTGTCAGCATTGCTTGCCAGATGAAGTTTTTTTAATTCTTTGTATGTCCTGTCTACTGCTTGTGTATGATCATTACAATCCTAATCTCTGACACATTATACTTGCATGGTTATCCTGTTATAGCTTCTCACCTTTGTATTCCTTTTGTGTGAATCTGATGGCTATGCCCATTGTGATCTTTGGAACAAAGGTGAAACTGAACCTTATTTGTAATTTTTCTCTTTAAATGATTTATCAAAAAATGAACCACATCCAATATTAATGAAAATCAGGCCTTTCAAAAAAGGGTTTTTTTACTTTAAGTTGTATGTAAGGCAAAACTAAGTCCTGTTTACTACAGCACTGAAAACACCTGTGAAACTGTAGTTTTCATTCGGATACACTGCAAGTGACTGTTTAATACTTTATGTCAGTCTGAGTTCTCAGTTAGCTTTCTGTGATTTCTCCCCTCTGGCTCTGTCCTCTTCTGTTCTGCTTCCCAAGTTCAGGATGGTTCTGCACAAGGGCGCAGCCACCTGCTGGGACCACAGAGGTGAGCCCTTCCTCTGCTCTGGTGATGGGGCAGCAGTTGCACCCTGCATGCTTCCCTCATTAGCTTGACAGCAGGGAGCTGATGGAGGCAAGAACACTGGAGCCCTGGCTCTAAAGAGGAAGAAAAGGGTGTTTCCTCTGCCCAGAGGAAAAGATGGGCTCAGTCTGCAGTAACATCAGGTTCACTGCTGTGTTGCCTGTTACATGGAAACTGATTCCTGATTGCCACCTTAAAATTCTGTGATGGCCTGGAAGGTAATAGTTTCTGATGTGATGTAGAAACAACTCAGGAGTTTAAACTGCTGCTGGAGCATATGAAAGCATGCGTTCCTCTTAGACATTGTTGCCTAGATGTTGTATAGATTTTAATATTTGAAGAATGTAAAATTTGACTTTTTTCCAAATTTAACTGAGATCTGTTAGGGTAAGATATAACTACCTTTGTTTTTATTCTGATATAAATCTCAAATGTTTAGCTCTTTTTCAGGTCAGACTTGACCTGAAAAAGTAGTAGTTGTGTGCTGTGAAACACTTAATTCCATTGTATGGCATTTACATAGATATTTAAACAGAATGTGTTGTGTGATGTTCCCAACTGGAATATTGGGAATGAAAGTACAGTGACATTTCATCTTGAACAGAGATGGGATTTGGCAAACACGGCTAGGCTAAAACAGGTGACTTTGTGGATTCTGGGAATTGGTGGAGGTGGCACAAAGGAATTAACTGCTGGCTTCCTCTTACAAGAATTGAGCTATAAACAAATGCTTTTAAGATGATGCTAATGAGAATTAAACCACAGGAACAGAAGACTAGGGTGGTGGTGTTGTGCATACTTGCTGCAGAAGATATCTTCCTGTCAGTGGGCTCTTGGAAAAGCATGTATTTTCACCCTTTGGAAGGCCTATAGCTGCTGATAATAAGATGAAAATGAAGGGAGCAGAATTTTAACTGGAAAAGTCCTGATCTGGAGGGAATAACTGAGGAATTCTCTATCCCCAGCTGTCTGTGCTACTATTCTTCTTTCCATATACAGTATGAAGAGATGCACTACTCTAGTTCTCGGGAGCACATTCAGTCCACTGAATCTAATTTATAAGCTACCTGCCTAAATTCTGTAGTCTGCAGGTATGTGTTAAACCTATAAGGGAATACTTGAAGCAAGGACAACTTCATATTCTGTATTTGCCGTGAGACTTAGGACAATTTACAGGGAGGTTTTGATGTACTGATAAACTTGAAATAGCCTGCTTCTAATTTTGATTTCATATGCTAAAGCTGATGTGCTGTTAAACTTATTTTTTGGGAAACTCGAATTTACACGCAGTTCTCAAGTGTGTTTATTCTGTATTAATGTTCTGTTGCAAAGACCGTTTTTGTTTGACTTGTTACTTCCCTTTTACACTACTTTTTGAATGTAGTGGACTGGAAAATCTTACAAGCTACTGTTAAGTGTGAAATGAAAACAAAAAGTCCAGATACTACTTTCCAGTACAAGAGTCTAAAAAAAATGAATATTTAATTTACAAAGTAGTGACTCTCAAAACCAGTCTTAAGGTGCAAACTGTATTTTTTTTAATCCAGTCCACTTACAGTGCATAAAGAGTTTTTCTGTAGTAAACCTTGATGTGCTACGTAATTTTAGTAAAACTTTGACAGAATCTGGAGTGTGCGCGAATGGGTTCTTAGCCTGACTGCTGAATACTGAGTACTGGTACATTAATCTATTGAGACTAGCCTTACTCTTACCTTGTCAATATTTTCTTTAAGCAATTGTTTCCTTCTAAAATATGGTATGCTATTACTTCTAAAGCACTAATGTAACAACTTCAGATAAACTATAATTTTTTTTGAAGTTACTTAGAAAAAAGCACAGCAAAGTATCATTAGAAGCAAAGTATCATTAGAAACAAAGTATGGCCAAGGCCAATATACAGGAAAATAATATATTGGGAATTGAAGAGGGAGCTATTGGACTTGGACTAACAGAAGAAAATCCGTGTGGCCATTAAGATTTTGGTTAATGGATTACAGCAGCTCAGGCATTAGTGGAAAGCATTTGTATCAAGTCAATGTAAACACTTGTCCTGCAAACATTGGGTTTGGCCCCAGCTGAAAGGACAAGGATTTGCCTATGTGGTAGGCAAGCTATGGCTTGCTTGCTGCACCTATGTTATACCTGCAATTTCACGAAGTGCAAATTGTTTTTTCATTGGGTTGACAAGGTATATGCACATCCTGTTAGTCACTTAATAGTGAAACACACGAACTAGTGTTCACAGTGAGGATTCTGATCAGCATTGTAGTTTAAAAACTTAGCTTTTGTGGGAGCTGGAATGTTATTTCATTTGTCACCTGTGAAGTTGTGCATCTTTTTTATTAAGTATTTCTTAACTTTTGGTCTTACCTTAATTGTGTGTACAAAATGAGACTGAGATTAACTTGCAGAGACTGCAGTGCCTGCCAGTTTTTTCTTGAAGTACTTTAGTTGTATATTTGCTTTTTCCTGATACAGTTGAAGCAAACAGAGCTGGTAAGTCATTAAAGGTCTTCTAAGCCACCCGCTTATGTGTATATACACAGTTCTGATAACAGACTTTTATAAAAGTTTTAATCTTCTATATGAAATTGTTTCGGAAGCTTTGGCAAAGTGATTCTAGCTTACTTGCCTCTTTTTCTGCTTGTCTGAAAGATCAGAAGATCTTGGCCTATTCAGAGTTCAGCTAACTGTAACCAGCAATTTGCTACATTCAATGCACAATGTTAGTTTGATAGTTCTGTCATTTTGACAAGATTTTATTACCTAGAATTGGTAGTATATATAAAGGAAAATGTTTAAAGTCTTTATTTTATAGCAAAGTCTTCTGTGGAAGTTATGCATTTAAATGGCTTTTTTCTGCTCTTCATATACTGAAAGATGAGCCCTAAGCAGTTTCTGCCGAGTTTGAACAGAGGAATAACTGCAGAATAATCACTACTGGTCTACTGTTAGAAGCATATATTTTTTTTAAAAAAAGAAACTTTGTGGTTCTTTTTTGGTTCTACCATGTATTTCCTTCTTCCTAGGAAATGTGAAAACCAACTGCCAGACTTCCTAAACAGAATGAAATACTTTGGAATTTGCTGATCTGATAACTACCTTCATTGCCCAAACTGAACTTGCACAGCCCTGCTTCCATCCTGTCTGTAGCAGCACAGGGATGTTGTAGTCACCTGGTGCTTTTCATTCGTGCTCAGTCAACCAGTTTGCATTGAGTGGAAGTAACTTGGGGCTTCTTGGAAAAGCAGATTTCTACTGTATGCATCAGACAAAAGCCATTATTCGTGCTACCTAAGAAATCTTTGATCAACTAGATAGCTAATGAAGCAGAAGGCAAATGATTCTGGGAAGAGTCATTGAAGATTCCAGTGGAACTTCCCTTTTTTACTCTTTCCTGTTCTCTCTGACGAACTTGTGTCATATTTTAATTTTTTAAGTAACTTCATCAATTTGAACCATCCATGCCCTTTGGATAGAAGACGCAAAAGCTCAAAGACATAGACTGTGCATCAAAGCTTTTTACTCACTTCCTTGCTGTCTGCTGGCTTTGAGGAATGTTTGCTTCTTTTCAGACTTCTGAAGCTTTCATTCCTGGATCCATGTCTACAGGACCTTACTCTTGCAGCCAGAGGAAACCACACTCCCATCTTTTCAGATTCTTTTTTTGTTGCTTGTGAAGATATGAAAAGGTAGAAAGCAGTACCCCGATAGGTCAGCCTTGTCTCAGTCGCACTGTGGGAGCTCTAGGCAATTTTAGAGTTTTCAGATTTTAGAAGGTACTACATCTTTTGTTTTTTTTTTTCCTAAGTATAAAAAACAGCAATTGAGAGTTGGGTCAAAGGAAGTGGAAATTCTGGAAGTGATTATTAGCTTAGAAGAAAAATTGTTTTTTCTGCCTGTTTAGTGTAGCTTAAATTCACAAAAGTCATATTGCATTTAGTTTTCTGTCTTGCAGGTGCTTCTTCTAAGTATAAGACTTGATTCCCCCAACCCCATGCCCCCAGGCTGATCTGTCTCCTGTTATAGTTTGTAACTAAAAGTTTTCTCATCAAATGCTTGCTAGTTGCAAGCCCAGGGCAGCAAGCCAAGAGGGAAATGCATCTGCCAGAGCTGTGGTTCTTCTCTCGCAGCCCTCCCCAGCCATGCCAGTCCGGAAGGAGGGTTTGGCTTGGATGTGCTTGACTAGAATTGCTTCTAAAAGTTTGTTGTCCATCTGTTTGCACAGCTAAGCATCTTCTAAGTAGCAAATAGCACACAGTTGCAGGAGACTTGAGTGTTAATCATTCATGAAAGCAGCTGGGGTGAAATCAATCCAGAAAGTAGTTCTGAATTCTCAGGCTATTACTTGATCTGAAAGGATGTTTTGCAGTCCTTTCTCTTGGATTACACTGATTTAAAAACAAGGTAGTTATTTTTCAGAAACAATTTTGTCTATGTCTTCATTTCAAGTTAGCCATTCAGAGAAGCTTGCATGCTATTTAAATGCGACCTTGTTAATTGTGGTTTAGCTGTCTGATAATTATTGCCTAGTATTGGGCCTAGCAATAGCTCGGGATTGTTGCTTAGTTGCTTATTTTGTATGCACAGCATCCCTGAGTTGAGCTGCAGTGGATTTCCAGACAAATTGGCAATTTTGCTTATGAAATACTGACAGATGTGGATTATATCACATACAAACATCAGGAGCACTTAAAGGTTTTCATGACAAAATCCATAAAAACTGATGCAGAGATGGAAGTTGAACTCTGATACTGCTGCCTGGCCTACTGGCTGGGAAAATACCATCTACTTAAATACAGCTGCATAACATGTCACCAGTTTTCATGGACGTGCTGACTTTGTTTGCATAAATGGCTTTTGCATAGCTTTGTGGTAATCATTTACTTAATGTTAGTTCTTATGTTCCTGTGGTCTATGAAGAAAATTAATGATCCTAAACAGTTCTTTAGATAATGTATTAAAGAAAATACTTGTATTCTTAAGACCCTTATGTTTCAAGGTCACTGGTTTCTGGGAGCAAAAACTGGGCGAAAGTTTCAGATTGTTTGCACCCAAAGCTAGTGTCCATTCTTTGGTCACAAAGATCAAGCCAGTAGCTGGGTTATGTTGCTAGACCTCTAGATCAAAAGGTTTGTCAGCTTCATTTATCATTAACTTGAGCAGGCCTGTGTATTAGCTTGTGCTGCTGTTGTCCAATTCATGTACCTGGGACAGTGAGGTTAGTTCTCACTTATGTGCTAGCTTTAGCTGATGAAACTACTAAGTGTAAAACTGGCCATATATTATGAGGATTAATTTTTCCTTTTAGTGCAGATTCTGAGTGTACTGCTTCAGGTTTTGGCAGAGAATGTCAAAAAGACTATGGAGTATTATTTGCGGAATGAGTCTAAGGTTCCCAAACACTTTGCAGGTGTTTCAAGCACACAGCAATAAAATGATGTTTTGTGTTCATCTTTCTTGTTAAATAGATTGTTCTGACTAAAACTTAAGATCTTTGTATACTCAAAGAATTAATATGCAGGAAATGTGTTCATCCTGAAGTGAAACTTTAGGATGAAAACCAGAGAGGTTTTAGCAGAGCTATTAAGACAGCCCAGCTGAGTTGTAACAGTGATTGCTCCTTTTCAAATTTGGAAGGCAATGAACATCTCAGATGTGCTTTCAGAGCACAGATGAATTAGTGCCCTAAGCAGGCAGTGCATGTATTGGCCTTGGGAGTTAACTTTAGATATCAACTGCCCAATCTTCTGAAAATGCTGAAATGCTGTGGCATACTAGAGCTAAGAATGCAATGTTTTGCCTCTGTTTCTAAAGCCTTTGTTCTGTGCAGTCTGCAGTGGTGTCACAGTGATCTTTTCAAAAAGACTAGATATGAAAATAAATCAAGATTTTGGTTTTTTTGGCTGAAAGTCTAGGACATTGAATGCAAAATCAGAAGAAAATGTATTTTTCTGGGGTCTGTTATCTAAAGTTTTATGAGTCAGTCCACTCTTCTACGCTAACAGCTTTACTTGTTACTGAATTGTAAGTTTTTCCTGCAGTGGAGCCCTGCAGCTGTAGACAGTGGATCCCAGCCATGCTGTGCTGAACTTAGTGGTGAGTAAAGGGAATTGTTTCAATCTGCAGCAGCTGTGTTGCAGGTCCCTGATTGTATTAAACAACTGAAACCAACTCCAAGTGACTGAGATTGAATATTTTAAGCTTTTATGATCTTAAAGTAACTTATATGAGAGCAAAGGCTAATTGCTTTCTCTTTAGCAAAATGGCTTGGGGATGGTAGGAAAGAGTGCCTGATTTAAGTTTCTTTTCAGAAAGATATGGAGACTTGGGCTGGCATATGGAACAAACTTACCTATGGGAGCTAACTTGACAGATGAACTGCAGTGTAAGGTGGGGAGAACTGAAACTGAAGCAGCCCCAGTACGGGGGAGGCTAAGTAGTGACTGAAGAAATAGTACTTGGGGTTAGACAACCTGTGTGCACAACTGGAGGGCTGACTTCATTTGAGGATTTGACAAAGACTGTTCAGTACAGAAGTTTGAGGGAGAAAGAACCTCCAGGATGTGCACAGAATTAAGTGTGTAACCTGCTCCTTACTTGATTGAAGGGGGGGGGGGGGGGAAATCTTAGTCTGAGATCACCTAGCTAGGAGCGTAAGTAATGAAGGCATTCTGAAAAGGGTTTTTTGTCTTCTATGTAGCACAAGCACTACTACCTCAGCCCTGAAACACAGTTGGAAAGCTCAGTTCTGTCAAGAGAATGCATCTCTATTTTCTTTTTAAAAAAAAAAACAAACAAAAAAGTATAAGCAGCACATTCCTTGTGTATGTGTTGTCAGTGTTATCTCTCTTCGTTCCCCCTTTTAAATAGTTATTCCAGACAACATTCTCCTTGGGACACGGTGAGTGCTGTTCAGCCTGCTTATGAACACTGCAAAACATCTTTGTTCTTTGGGAGACTTGAAATAAAGCAATTAAAATGATGGGAAATGGCTGGAACTGAAAGATTTATGTCTGTAGGAATACCGTATGAAAGTCAAAGCATATTTTAATTGGAAGGAACTGATTTGGTGTGGTTAAAGTAACAGACCTATAAAGGCAGTGATGTCAGGACACAAAGTATTCTGACTTGTCTGAAATGTTAACTTACTGTCTTTCAAGACATGATGAGACAATGTGAGAGCATTCCTTTATGCATATCTACTACAGTATACCACAGTTATAAAGTCCATTTTGTAGAACTGCTGAATTCTGAATCACTGAAGAGCTCTAATAAGTAGTGATGATAAAGTTGCCTTTTATGCTTCTGTTTCATTTTAAAGCAATATCAAAAGGCTTATCTCAAGGGAACAAATTGCCTGTGCAGGAGGTAGCTGCTCAAATTCTTACCCTGTGTGATTATGACCTCCTTTACTTGTATAAATTCATGTTACTTCATCAAAAGTAATTTAAAACTGTAGAAATGTGCTGAGATTAAAATACTGTACATTATGCTTGACCCCAAATCATTGTGGTGTGAAGATGATGTATAAATACAAAAGAAAATTTAAAAGCTACCACCTTAGAAATTCTCACAAAAATGTTATTACTTAGCTGCTTATTGGTAATATATTCTGAGGAGCACTCTTGATCTGGAGAGGTCTTGAACAGCTGCTGATAGCAATGGGCTAATTTGGACATGAGAATATGGTGTTCTTGGGTCAAAAGTGCTTCACCTTGGGTTCTAGTCCACCAAATTTACTCTGGGTGATTCTTAGTGTATCTAGTTTTGATCTAGATTTCTAATGTCCTAAGAGCTTGCCTGGAGTGACCACCTCCATTGACAGAAGACATCCGTGAGCCTCAGGTGACTGCCTATGATCGCATTTTGGCCTTCTGAACTGCACGTACTAGTTGCCTTAGCAGTTGGTGTTTATATAAACTGTTTGGGGTTAAGTGTGTTTTTTTTATTTACAACATTACTGATAACCGAGTTAGCAGCAGCCTGAAACAATCTTGAAGTGCAAACTACTTCCTTCTCTTCATCTTAGCAGGAATCATTTTTAGAAATGGTTTCGAAGTGATGAAAGGTAGAGCTTCATGCCTGTACCTGGTTAGAGAAATGTATAGAGGTATAAAAGATATTTTACACTATTTAGCATAGTAGAAATCAATGTAAAGGATTCGTAAAATTTTAGCTCTTCCACTTCTGAGGGAATATGAAAGTGCAGATAAAACAAATAATATAATAGTGTGCCCCCTAATTATATGGAGTAGTTTCATTGCCAGTAGTAGGTAACTTGACCTGCAAAGGCCATTTTTGTAGGGAGGAAATATAAGAATGGGAAAAATGTTTACTAATTTATTTCTAAACTTAAGCCCTTTTGAGGGAGGTACTCCATACATATGACTGTGCAAAGTTTTCCTTTCCTTAAAATCAAGGATGCCCTTGACTTTTAAAAAGCTTAGCTGTGGAGTTGCTGGTGTATTTCATGGTGTGCTCTAGTTGTTTTTAATCTCTTTCACCACCAGGTTTGTTTCTTCTAGCTGTAACACCTGTGAAGTTTGTGATGATGAGCAGTCTATTATGAGTAGCAGATGGCCTAAGGTTTCCAGATTCTAATATGGGTCTGTAGCTACTCCTATAAAGTAGAAATACAAACAAGATCCTTCCCTGAGAAGAACCAATCTAAAAAAAATTAAAAGGAGTGCTGAAGTAACTTAAAGGCTAGGGTTGCAGTTTGTCAAGAGGCTGTGAATTTGTGCATGAGTGAGTCCCAGGGAAGTGTCTCCTGAGTGCAGTGGCCTGCCCTGGTGGAGCTGAAGGTCCTGTGCTGGAGCTGCTTCTGGCAAGTCATGGGAGGGCTGGTTTCCGAGCTGTTCGTTGGATGCTCTCTGCCTTTCCTTTGCATTTTAAGGAAGACTCCTCAGAGTCCTGTCACTTTACCTAGCTGCTGATGAGTTTTAAAGCTGAGCTTACCTCACGTAAAATTCTGTTGGAATGGAAAAATGCTGTTGGAAACTTCTAGGCTTCACTATAGTGAAAATACTGGGTGTGCTGTCTCTGTGCAATGGAGTGCAGTGCAAAGACCTCCAAGCTAAAGCTGTTGCAGACTTAGTAGGAATG